>NC_042630.1:35353034-35653034 GCF_901001135.1 Rhinatrema bivittatum
TGCACCAACTATTCCTATGGTTCAGCCCGAGTCTGTTCCTGTTAATCAATCATTGGACTCTGTGAATACTTTACATCCACCTAATATTTCCATTTTGGGTGATGGGGATTCAGAAGAACCGCACAACGTGACTTTCACAGATGTGTGGAGATTGATTGCTAAACTAAATATAAATGTCTCCCAATCAACCTCGCAGTTGACCTCCTTAGTGATGGAAAATAGATCCTCCCTTGAATTACAAGGGAAAAAGTTAGAAGAACTGGAAATCTGTTGCCTGCTTGAACTTGAAGGTTCTAGCTCTACAAAATACAGGAACTGCTCATATTAAAGATAGTTTGATTTTGCATAGTGAGATGGAATATATGGAGAATTTGTTTAGATCTAGAAATTGACTTATAGTCAGTTTTCCTTATACACAATTACTTTCACCATCTGAAATGTTTAGGAAATTTTTAAAAGAGATCTTCGCATAAGATAAATATAAGATGCCACATATCAATCTAGATAAAAGAGCTCTGACCGACGTGCCGGAAATGTGCAGTAGAGAGCGGCCGTGACCGACGTGCCGTGCCGCAGCCCTGACCAACGTGCCGCAAAGGGGCCTTGCTCCTTATCTCCAGCTGAAGCGATCACAAGCAGCTGCAGCAGCAGCGCCCAGCATCCTGCCCCTGTCCATGCATTCATGTTGCTGAGCAAGGTGTAACAGCCAACGTGCAAAGAGCTGAACAGAGAAGGCAATGGGCACAGAGAAGATCTGAGTCAACTCGCCCTCCTCCCCCGCCCCCCCCTCCCAATTCCTCAGATAAGGAGAAGCCAAGTAAACATCCCGCAACTACAGGGAGGGCAGAGTAGTGCTGGCAACCCACCCGCGGGTCTCAGCCACCACGGGAAGAGTTTACGTGGGCAACACTGCCACCCCACTTCCCGTAAAGCAGAGCAACAAAAGTGAAAGCCAGAGCCCTGCTCCCTCCTCCCTCTCAAGCCCCCAATCGGATTACTTAAAGGCACACAGAAAGAGAGCAAAAGCAAGCCAGGCAACGCGTCTCAAATCTGCTGCAGCTCCTGCCACCACCACCGCCTCCGGCCCTTCGCGGTGCTGGAGGTGGTGGGGGGGGGGGGGGGGGGGGGCGAGGAGCGGAGTGTTTCCGTCACTCTCCCAGACACAACAGGCGTGGGAACTTTGCGAGCTCTTGCGAGAGCCGAGCAAAGACTTAGGTGGAGAGGGGACAAAAATCTTGCCCGTTTTAACGGGGATTTCGGCTTGTCTAAAATATTCTATCTACCGAGACAAGGCAATGTTAATGCTATGGATAAAGGAAGGAAGGAGGATGTAGTGGGTAGCCCTGGCATAAGCACTTTTTTTTTTAGAAGGGTCGTTTGATTTGATAACACATAGGGCTACATTAATAGTGTCCTTTTGTGCTGAACAGGATAAGGATCTAATGTTTTCTAAATTCTTTAAAAATAAGGATATTGGGGCGCTGTTGAGCCGCGCTACGAGATGGTCGCGTGCTAGCCGAGCTCCTTCCCAGAGCCCTCAATACGCTTTATTTTGCAAGACACCTGGAATAGATTTTGGCGAGAAACGTTGAGTACAGAGTGGAGGTTGCGGTCCGGATGGCTGCGCGCAAAAAAACCGCCGACCTCAAGCGGTTTTCGTTTAGCAAACTTTCTGACGACATCCCCATGGATGATGGCGCCGAGCAGGCCGCGCAGCGGCGGGACGAGCTGGAGGAGGCACCCGAGACAGACCCCGACGCTGATACTATGGCGGGTCGGGGGTCAGGAGGCCTGCACCCGGACATCCCCACGAGGTCAGAGATTCGGTCCTGGTTCTGCGAGATTCGTATGGACCTCAAAAATCATAAGGCAGATCTCTTAGCCAGCATGGCCGAGTTAAGGGAAGATTTCAACTTACTCGGACACCGCGTGGACGACATGGACACCCGTCTTGATCACCAGAGTGCTCATTTGGATTCCCTTACCAGTAGCCAGAAGCAAGCCTCGACTGCCATGGACTTAATGCAGGAAAAACTTGAGGATTTGGAGAACAGGGCTCGGAGGTCCAACCTCCGCATCCGTGGGGTGCCTGAGACTGAACTATTCCAAGACTGTATGCAAACGGCGGCGGCCATTTGCAAAGCTATTATTCTTGAACATAGGCAGCCCGGGAGTGAGGCCCAGACTGAACCGATGATCGTATTGGAGCGCGCACACCGCGCCTTAGGGCAGAGGAGAGACAATCAGCCGAGGGACATTGTGCTGAAATTCCTTAATTTTCAACAGAAGGAGGAGGTGTTTGCTATGGCCCGGTCCCATCCAGGTTGGACCTGGCAGGACTGCCATCTTGCTTTCTACAACGACTTGGCGCCCTCTACCTTACAGAAGCGCTTTCAGCTCCGCGAGGCCACCACTGCCCTCCGTCAGGCGGAGATTAAGTATCGCTGGGCTTTCCCTTTCGCCCTGTTGTTTCAGTATAAGGGGATTTCATATAAGATCAAAACTATGGCGGACGCGGTTTCTACATTTCAAGAAGCAGGCCTAGCACACTCTTTCTTGCCTGTGGCACACGCCCCTACGCAGACACGGACGGACGCCACTCCATGATGGCAGAGACCGGGAACCGGCAAGGGACGTCTGCGGCGGCAGGCTACTCCGGTCACCCGAACCACACCGGATCAAGGATGAACAGACTGTCGTGGACTGTCGCATGGCTACTTTCTACGCGTCCGGCCCATTGGACATTGTCCATGTATCCTGATGGGACTGTATTTTTGATACAGGTTGAGCGGTCTGGTTGGCTGCTAATTCCTTTACATTCCTTGGACTTGTTGTTCCCTATTGCATTTCTGTGTTGATTCATCCAGGTGTCACTTTTCGCATGTTGTATGCTGTTTTCGCATTATTTGGTATTGCCCAGTTATGAGGTGCTTGGGAGGGGGGGGGCTGGTGGTCGACCGCTGGTGCTGTTCATGTGTACCCCCGGGGTTGAGGTCCGCGTAGTCAGGTTGCGGACACTTCTACTGTTTCACCCACTAGAGACAGAGCCGCATTTCATGCGGGTCTGGGCTCCCCGGACTGACCCACTTTTTGAGGGGGGGCCGGGGTTCACCGGAGGCAGTTCTTTCCGTCATAGTTCGCCGTTAAAATTTGGGGTATTTCAGAGTAGCATTATAAGCTTGAGGGGTCTTCACTTGCCTTACTTATGGTTAGATTAGTTTCCCTCAACGTTAAAGGGCTAAACACATATCGGAAGCGTTTTCTTCTTAAACAGGAATTACAGCGTCAAAAGGCAGACATAGTATATGTGCAGGAGACGCATCTCAAACCTCAGCATGGGCATCTTTTGGGGACTAAATCTTTCCCTCACGTCTATCATGCCAGCTGCAGCGGGGGGGCCAAATATACTGGGACGGGGATTCTACTTTCCGCTTCCCTGGTTTATGAGTATGTCCTTCATATTGCGGACCCTAAAGGCCGCTATTTGTTACTAAAAATCAAGCTGGGCACACAGGTATACACTTTGATCACGGTATACGCCCCCAACCAAGCTCGGGGCCCTTTTTTGACGGAACTACGGACATTGCTTTTAAATCATGCGGAAGGTTTCATTATCTTGGGGGGCGACTTTAACATTACCTTGCAGCAGAACTTGGATTCTTCCACGGCCCATTCTCACACACCGCAGTCACTACGCAAACAATTAAAGGCTTTATTAGCGGATTGGACACTTATGGATATATGGCGGGTTCGCCACCCTCACTCTCGGTCCTACTCTTTTTACTCTCACCCTCATGATAGCTATTCTAGAATAGACTATTTCCTGGTAGATAGGCAATTGGGCAACAGGGTGCGCTTCGTGGACCTGGATGTTATTTCCTGGTCGGACCACGCACCTGTCCTCATGGACTTGGATGTGAGTGATGGTGACAGGGGGGACAGCTTTTGGAGATTAAATGAATCCCTCCTCCAAGATGCCTCCTTTGTACAGCGCTTCGAGTCCCAGCTTTCTGAATATTTTACTCTTAATTCCACCCCGGATATCAACCCTGGTGTTGTGTGGGATTGCTCTAAAGCGTATGCCCGGGGTTTATTAATTGCTAGAGCGGCAGCATGCAAACGCCGCACGCAGGCAGCCAGGAGGGTTTTAATGCACGACGTTCAGCTACTTTCCCAGGAACATATGAGAACCCTATCCCCCAAATGCTATCAAAAATTGTTGGTGGCCAAATCTGAGCTCTACAAATTGGATAACGCTCAGTTGCTTCACGCTCTAGAGCTTACTAAACAAGCCTATTATGAGGGTGGGGACAAGGCTGGGAGATTCTTGGCGCGCAGTTTGAAAGCCCAAATGACCCGTAATAATATCTCTAAAATCAAAAGCGATCGGGGCGCGATGCTGACGGCCTCCAAGGAGATCAGGGAGGTATTTTCCAGCTTTTATGGTCACTTGTACTTGTCGGATCCCCAGATCTGCCCAGATCACATCCTACAGTATTTACACGGGGTGACTTTACCTAGTCTAACTCCAGATCAGTTACGGGAGTTAGACGCTCCTATTATGGAAGCGGAAATATTAGCAGTTATTAAGGATCTTAAACCGGGTAAGGCCCCGGGACTGGACGGCTTGTCGGGTGTCTACTATAAGAAATGTGCTAACACTTTAGTGGGTCAGCTGGCACACTATTTCAATAGCTTACGGGAAGGGGGTATTATTGCTTCCCAAGCTAATGTGGCCGGCATTACGGTTTTACCCAAACCAGGGCGGGATCCGACCCAATGCGCCTCTTACAGGCCCATTTCTCTCATAAATGTCGACCTTAAGATCCTAGCGAGAATTCTGGCCCTACGCCTCAATAAATACTTACCTACCCTTATTCATAATGATCAAGTGGGGTTTGTCCCCCATCGGATGGCCGCGGATAATATCCGAAAGGTACTGGATCTATTGTGGTGGGTTCATAAGACTAAGGAACCTGCTGTATTGCTTTCTCTAGACGCTGAAAAAGCGTTCGATCTGGTCCACTGGCCCTTTTTATTCGCTACCTTACAAAATATGGCGTTTGGCCCCCACTTCCTTCAATGGATTCATAAGTTGTATGATCACCCGAAAGCGAGGGTTAAGGTTAATAGTGGGTATGGCCCCGCTTTTAATATTGGCAGGGGCACTAGGCAGGGCTGCCCACTGTCGCCCCTATTATTTGCTTTGTATTTGGAGCCACTTACTATTCGGATCCGTGAATCCTTGGCAATTAGGGGGGTTGAAGTGGGGGGCTCTCCTTATAAATTGTCTCTATTCGCAGACGATATTCTGCTCTTTTTGACGGATCCCCTGTCGTCACTCCAGGGGGTTAAGCAGGAACTGGATGCGTATAGTGCAGTGTCCGGACTTAAAGTCAATCTCGAAAAATCTGAGTTGCTCAATATTAACCTACCCTTGGAGACTGTGCAGCAAATCCAAAGTCATTTTTCTTTTAAGTGGGCTAAATCCCATATTAAATATTTAGGGGTGCGAATTTCCTCTCATTTATCTGACCTATTCCAACTAAATTATATGCCCTTAGTTGATAAAATTACCCTGGACTTGAGTCGCTGGAATCGAGGCTCATATACATGGCTAGGCAGAATTGCTATTGTCAAAATGAGTGTATTGCCAAAATTCTTATACCTGTTTTCCTCACTCTCGGTTTATATCCCTGTACATACGCTCCGTCGATGGCAGCGTAGGCTTTTTGATTTTATCTGGCGCAGACGACCCCCCAGGCTGCCCCGCAATCTTCTCTACTTACCGAAACAGCAAGGGGGTTTGGGGGTTCCCAATCTTATGCGATATTACCATGCAGCGCAATTGAGGGCTCTCTTAGACGTCAACCGCACTGCTCATCCAAAGCAGTGGGCCCAACTTGAGCAGATGGTGGTGGGCCCGATGGCAATTGCCGCCATGCCTTGGCAGCCCAGAGCCGTTTGGGGCCCGGTCCATTGCATTCCCTGGGCCCTGGAGACCACGCTGCGAGTGTGGGGCCAGACCCGTAAGCACCTGCTGGGGGATTTTAAGTATTTCTACCAATCCTCCCTGGCTTTCCATACTGGTTTTTCTCCGGGACGCGATTCCCCCCAGTTCCACAGTTGGAGGGAGAAAGGGGTCTTTACTATAGGACATTTTCTCTCTCAGGGATCCGTACTCCCATTGGAACACTTGGCACTCAAATATAATTTACCCCCTTTAAATTTTTTAGCTTATGCTCAAATTGTTCATTTTATCCAGTCTCTGCAACGTCAGGGCCTGATTAGGCCGGGGCGATCCATCATAGAATCCTACTTCATGTATAGTGACATTCTTAAGGGGGCCACCTCCAAGTTGTACCACCTCTTTTTCCAACAAGGTATTGAACAATGCACCTTTGTCAAACAATGGGAGGCGGACTTACAAACTCAGTTGGGGGCCTTCACCTGGGGTGCTATTCTGAAGCTAGCTGGCCAGTGCTCGATTTCTGCTAACATTCAGGAAAACTGTTTTAAGATGATATATCGGTGGTATCGGACCCCTGACAAATTACACAAATGCTACCCTCATCTTGAGGACAAGTGTTGGCGGGATTGTGGAGCTGTGGGCACTTATTTGCACATTTGGTGGCACTGTCCCATATTGGCGCCTTTATGGAAGGAACTCTTTGTTTGGTTGAGTGGTCTGCTGGACATAGCTATCAGCCCCACTGTTACCACAGCGCTATTACAGGTTTTCCCTGACAACGTGCCCAAAAAGTACCATAGCGTATGTGCCCAAGTGTTGGTAGCTACCCGCAGTCTCATAGCGGCTAATTGGAAATCGAGGGCTATCCCGACCCTCATGGAGATTAAGGGGAAACTTCATTTATACTATCGGCTAGCCTACTTGACAGCCTCCAGACGCCGCCGCCTTCCCACTTTCACCACCTCCTGGAAACCTCTAGCGATTGCTTTAGGCCTGGCATGACTTCCAGGCAGTGTATATGTGTTTCGGTTCCATTTGATATCTAGTGCATGTTACTCTGAACTTCATCTGATGATACTTCTATGAGTTGCTTTCTGTCTGCACTTGCTATACCCAGTTATTCCATGCTCAATACTCGGTGATTTGACGGACTTTACGTTGTATTCTGCTGCTCTGTTCGGGGGATGGGGTGGGGAGGGGGGGAGGAAGGGTCTTGCTCAGGGGGATCTTGTGGGGGTTGACGTACCCCTCACCTTCTGAGAGGTTCAATTGTTTACCTATTATGTGGTTATGTTCTGTCTGTTACAAAGTGAATAAAAATTGTCAAATTTAAAAAAAAAAAAATAAGGATATTGTCTTTTGTGGGCAGAAAGTTCGTGAATTTCCTGATGTCTCCAGAGCTACTCAAGCCCGAGGGAGACATTTCCTTTCTCTGAAAAGTAAAGATCTGGCCTGGAGTGCTTCTTTCTTTTTAAAATTTCCATGTAAATGCTTTATTACTTTTCAATCTAACATAAAGATGCTGGTGGTGTATCTCTTGCTTAGCTTTGAGGATGTAAACATGGCTAATATTTTCAGATGTTCCCCTTCCCTTTCTGTTTGACTTCCTTTAGATTTACTCTTTTCTTTGATGTTCTCCCTATTTGATTATCTTTTATGGGAGCTATATAGATATGATTATGAAGTATTGATCCTTATTTAATGGAATTTTATTTCCTTGTCATGGTTATCCCAGTTTCTTTATATCTATTTATTTATTTTGACCTTTTATATACCAACATTCATGTAGAGAAATTACATATCATATCGGTTTACAGTGAAACAAAAACATTGCAAAAAGCATTACAATGAACAGGGGGTTTCTTTGTTATGGTTAACAGAATGTCATCAGCGAACAGAGATACTTTGTACTCCAGCTGACCAGCCATTATCCCTGCAATATCATTGAGGTTCCTCACTCTTGCCACTAATGGTTCCATCACCAACGCAAACAGGAGTGGGGAACGAGGGCACCCCTGTCTTGTCCCCCTTCTCAAGGTGAAAGATCTCGAATATCCCCCATTTACTTTAATTGATGCTTTCGGATTTGTATATACATCCCTCTGAACTCCCAGCCCCATCTTTCCCAAAACTTTACAATGCCCAATGAACCCTATGAAAAGCTCTCTCTGCATCTATAGATAGGAGAATCGTCTGTTTCATTTTCCTTCTGAGACCACCAAATTAAATTTTTCTGTATATTAACGGCCGTTTGCTTTCCCCGAATAAATTCTGTTTGGTCTGTCCCCATTAATGAGGGCATCACTCAGCTTAACCTGGCTGCTAATATTTTCAAATCAATATTTAAAAGGAAAATGGGTCTATATGAACTGCATAACGAGACATCCTTCACTGGTTTAGGTAGAATAGTAATACCTGCTAAGGTCATTGAGTCAGGTAAGCTCTGGGTCTTTATTAAAGCATTAAATAGTTTCAGTAAAATAGATGCCAACACATCTTTAAATGTTTTGTAACATTTTTCTGTATACCCATCAAGACCAGGTGATTTAGTAGTTTTTAGGGAGGATATTTAGGAAAATGAGTTCTTACCTGTTAATTTTCATTCCTGTAGTACCACAGATCAGTCCAGACCGTGGGTTGAGCCTCCTTTCCAGCAGGTAGAGACAGACTAAAACTGAAAGCGTGTCCTACATGAGGACAGAGCCTATCCTGTAACCCTTCAGTATAGCCACTGTCAAAGCAGAAAACAACAAAACCAGAATACGATCAAGCAAATAACCATAATGCTCAAATGAGCAACTGTAGAACAATGTAAGAAAACATGGTATGACTATACGCTCTTGCGTATACTTGGTACTGGAACAACCAAGGCTTCCGGTGTAATTGCTCAATATTCTTGCAAAGAATGAAGTATCAAAATCTGTGAATCTGCAAGAACAAGCTTTGAGAGGACAGAAAAGAAAGACAAACAGGGAAGGGCGTCTGGACTGATCCGTGGTACTACAGGAATGAAAATTAACAGGTAAGAACTAATTTTCCTTTCCCTGTATGTACCCGGATCAGTCCAGACCGTGGGATATACCAAAGCTTCCCTATCCTGGGTGGGACCGAGACAGTCGCGCTCGAAGCACTTGCCACCCAAAGGAACCAAAAACCAACACTTGCACATTCAGACGGTAGTGTCAAGCAAAGGTATGCAAGGATGTCCAGGTGGCGGCCCTGCAAATCTCTTGCGGAGAGACCGATTGGCTCTCTGCCCAGGAAGTAGCCTGAGAACGTAGCGAGTGAGCCTTTAAGCCCTCTGAAATTGTCTGTCCTTGGCAGAGATAAGCCGAGGAAATGACTTCCTTCAACCATCGTGCAATAGTGGTCTTAGAAGCCGGCTTGCCCCGATTGGGACCACTCCAGAGGACAAAAAGATGGTCCGAGACCCGAAAGTCATTGGTAACCTGCAGATACCGGAGGAGAACGCGTTTGACATCCAGTTTACGAAGGTTGCCTCCAGCGGTACCCGCAATTTTGTCCGGAGAAAACACTGGAAGCTCTACCGACTGGTTGACATGGAAGGCGGACACCACCTTCGGAATTAAAGAGGGCACCGTTTTGAAAGAGACACCGGAGTCAGAGAATCGCAAAAAGGGTTCCCGACAGGACAACGCTTGAATCTCAGAGACCCTCTGAGCAGAGGCGATCGAAACAAGGAAAATTGTCTTGAGTGTAAGGTCCTTTACCGTAGCCCGACGGACAGAACAGAGGGCCCGGAGGACCAGATTGAGACTCCACGAAGGACAAGTATTGCGAGCGGGCGGATGTAAGTGTTTGACTCCCCTTAAGAACCGAACCACGTCTGGGTGAGCCGCTAGAGGATGACCCTCGGCCTGTCCGAGAAGAGAGCCAAGAGCGGAAACTTGCACGCGAAGAGAACTGAAGGAGAGGCCCTTGGAGAGACCCTTCTGTAGAAAAGAAAGAACTAACGAGACCGGGGCGGAGCGAGCTGAGACACCTGACTCTTCACAAATAGCCTCAAAGACTTTCCAAACGCGCACATAGGCTAGAGAAGTCGACTGCTTCCGGGGCTCTAAGCAAGGTGGAAATGACATCTTCCTTGTAGCCCTTACGTCTCAGACGCCGCCATTCAAAAGCCAGGCCACTAGACAAAAACGATCGGCCTGGTCGAAAAATACGGGTCCCTGCTGCAGTAGACGAGGAAGATGGCCCAGCCGCAGAGGTCCGTCCGTCGCCAGTTTGACAAGATTTGCGAACCATGGCCGGCGAGGCCACTCGGGCGCTACAGAATCACTGGCCCCCTGTGGAGTTCTATTCTTCTGAGAACCTTTCCCACTAGGGGCCACTGAGGGAACACGTACAGAAGGACGTCCGTGGGCCAAGGAAGAGCCAGAGCATCCACTCCCTCCGAGCTGTGGTCCCTCCAGCGACCGAAGAACCAATTGGCCTTGGCAATGCACATGATCGCCATTAAGTCCAGGTGGGGAGGGCCTCACCTGCCAACGATCAGATCCATGGCTGCGGCCAAGAATTCCCACTCTCCCGGATCGAGCGATTGGCGACTGAGAAAATCGGCCTGAACATTCTCCTTGCCCGCAATGTGGGAGGCCGCCAGGCAATCCAGATGTCGTTCTGCCCAGGCGAAGAGACGGCTGGCTTCCAGGGCCACCAGGCAACTGCGGGTGCCCCCATGACGATTGATGTAAGACACTGTGGTGGAGTTGTCGGACAGCACTCTCACTGCTTTGCCGCATATGAAGGGGAGGAACTCCTGCAGAGCCAGACGCACCGCCCAGGTCTCCAACCGATTGATGTGCCAGCGAGTCTGAATGGGCGACCAGACTCCCTGAGTGGAACTGGACAGGCAGACTGCACCCCAGCCCAAGAGACTGGCGTCCGTGGTTACTAACATCCACTGTGGAGACTGAAGGGGCATTCCCCGGAGAAGATGGGGGAGTGAAAGCCACCACTGCAAGTTGGCGACGGTAGAGGCCGAGAGGGGGAGGACTATGTGGAACTGTTCCGACACCAGCTGCCAACGGGATAGCAAAGCTTTCTGTAACGGTCACATATGAGCAAAAGCCCAGGGAACCAGATCAATGGTGGAAGCCATAGAATCGAGGACCTGCAAGTAGTCCCAGGCCGTTGGCAACGGCAACGAGAGCAGATTCCGAATCTGGCCGATCAACTTGAGGGCCCGTGCACGAGGCAAGAAGACCTTGCCCACGCGAGTGTCGAAGCGGGCTCCCAGGAACTCTAACTCCTGGGAGGGCTGAAGGTTGCTCTTGGCATACCCGGGACCACCCGCACCCGAAGAGACCCCGGAGGCTCCGCAGTCGGGCAAACAGTCAACGGCGCAGAGCGAAGAATTTTTACCGGGGGGGGGGGGGGGGTGGTGGTCAAGGGGGGGCTTCCCCCTCCTTCTGCAAGCTAGCCAAATAAGATTTGTGCAGGAGGACAAAATCCGGCGAAAAACGAGCCCTGGAATTCCCGGGGGGGAGGGGAGGTCAGGGACCACGTCCTGGGAGGCCTCGGGGCTTAAATCGGGGGGTAGATCAAAAAAATTCTGCTCCCTTGACCCAGGCAGCTCCGAAACCGGAGCTGACGGAAAATCCAAGATGGCCACTGTTCCCAGGCTTTGCCGACCTGGGAACAGCCTGGCCATGCGTTGGGGATGTGATCCCCGAGCTAGATTTGCCTGCCCGGCCGAGGAGGGGCCTTCCCCACCCGGCAGGCAGGCAGGCAGGCAGGCAGAGCAGAGTCCCTCGCGCGAAAATCGCGACAAGGACTGCCCACAGGCAAGGCAGGCTACTGGCCGCGGCATCAGGGAAGCCGCTCTGAGAAGAAAAAAGCTAAAAATAAAGATGATTGGCAGCCCGCCGGCAGGAGTGAAGCAGGGGAGAGTCCTGACTCCTGCCTGTCTGGCTGCCAGTTTAAGCCCCCGTAGAACCAAAAGAATAAAAAAGTAAAAACATATTCTGTAAGTGCTGTAAAAAAAAGTTAAATAAAGAACTTTGAAAACTTTAATACTTTTTTTTTTTTCTAAAAACTGAGCACAGCACTGGGGTTCTAAGCCCCCTCGGCAGCCAGACGGGGGAGAGACGAGAACTGGACCACCAGACTCGGTCCCCTCACCTGAAAGCACTCACCGACTCAGGCGACGCTCCGCACAAGGGGCGAAGCCCCCCCGAGTCCAGCAAGAGCTAGGAGACGGTACCGTCTCCTGCACAGAAAAAAAGACTATCTTAAAACTTTTTTTTTTTTTGAGAAGAAAGAGCCAATCTAACTCCTAAAAGAAGTACTTGCTTGATCCAAGGAAAATAAGGCGAGCTGGCTAACTAGCCGAAATCAGAAGACCGAAGGGTGAGCTGATGCACCTGCTGGAGACAGACAAATACTGAAGGGTTACAGGAGAGGCTCTGTCCTCATGTAGGATACCTTTTCAGTTTTAGTCTGTCTCCACCTGCTGGAAAGGAGGCTCAACCCACGGTCTGGACTGATCCGGGTATGTACAGGGAACCTCAAATATTTCTTGACCAGTAATTTCTTGATCTAATTTTAAGGCAAATTCAGGCGGTATTATCGGTAAAACAATCTCTTCAAGATAACTTTTCATATCATCCTTCATTATATGATTGTCTGATGTATATAATGCTGCGTAGAACCCTACAAAGCATTCCCTGTTATTGTCAGCATCATATAATCATTGCCCATCTTCATCTTTAACCTTAATGATATGATTCTGAATCTCACATGCCAACAATTTACTTGCTTTGTTTCCCATTTCAAAATTAAACTGGTGGAGTTTAATTTGTATTGAAGCTCCTGAATTAAGAGATCTTGCAAAACTGCCCTTTCTTTTTCAAATTGTTGCAATTGTCCTAATCTGCCCTGTTTGCTTATGAATTTGTGCTAAAGTACTGATATTGGAAAGTAATTGATTTTTCTCCTCCTGTTTCTTTTTCTTTCTAGCTGATGACCAAGAAATCAATTTTCCTCTCAAAACTACTTTGAGGCAATACCACACCATCTGTATGGACACATCTTCTGTGTCATTAATTTGAAGATATTCAGTGGGATATCTTTTTCTGTTGGGCTTTTTGCCTTGTCATTAAGGAACGGTCATACAAGGCCTGTCTCTCACTCTTTCCCATCTCATCAGGGAATCATTGTGCACTTGCTTTCCTACTTTTTCCCATCAAGGAACCATCAAGGCCTTCATCATGGCCCCTTCCTGTCTAGCTCTCATCAAGAAACCATCAAGCAAGGCTTCCATCATGACCTCTTCCTGTCTGGCTCTCATCAAGGAATCATCAAACAAGGTCTCCATCTTGATCCCTTCTCGTATTGCTCTTATCAAGGAATCATCATGCAAGGCCTATATCATGACCCCTTCCCATTTGGCTGCCGTCAAGGAACCAACAAGCAAGGTCTCCATCATGGCCACGTCCCATTTGGCTCTCATCAAGGAACCATCATACAAAGCCTCTATCAAGGCTCATTTCTATTTGGCTGTCATCAAGGTACCATCATGCAAGGCCTATATCATGACCCCTTCCTGTTTGGCTCTCATCAAAGTACCATCTTGTAAGGTTTCTATCCTAGTTGTTTCACATCCAGCTTTCATAATCTTTAGTCCTTCCTATCTGGCCCTTTCCTGCATGTTCACATCCTATTTGTCTGGCATCTCCAGCCAGTGCCAAATGCAGAGTACTAGCCATGGCCAGCCCTGTCTGTGGTCGAAGCATTTCCTAAGTGCCATCCAGTGCCTCCTTATACTGGTTCTGAATCTCCAGTTAAAAAAGTCTGGGAGCTATGGGTACCATATAACAACGGGTGAAGGGTGTCAGGGTTGGGACGACTGATCAGGGGAAAATGGTGAGGGGGACGGGAGGTAAAGAGATTTGCCACAGGGAATACTTACGGTGGACATTGAGTCTGATGGACGTTTCCTTTCCTGCAGGGATAGCGTCATTAGTGGTTCTGCAGGTGAACACTCGGCCAATGTCCTGATCTGTTGGGTAGACAAGGAGACAGCTGGTCGTGGTTTCTCTCTTCCCATCTGCTAACACTTCCTGTGAAGGAGGAAAGGCAGAAAGGTGGGAGGAAGGAGGAGGAGGGAAGGGGTTAACACCATCATTTTCTCCTGGGCTGGAACAGAGTAAGAGCATTGCATTTTCACCCCAGGGGCTGCAGCTGAGGAGTGATTTGGGAAGTGTTTTCTCTGTGAGGGCAGAAAATGCAATTTCATTGGCTCCTTTTCCTTCTCTCTCCAGTTCTCTCTTCCATCACTTGACACTGTTTCCCCTCCTTTTCTTCCTGTCTCCCTATATTGTCTCCCAACCCATTTGACCCTTTTTTCTCCTCCTTCTCCCTCCCCTTTCCAACATTCTCCATACTCTCTGCTATTGACTCTCTGACCATAAAAACATAAGCGCCAGGCTAGATCAGACCAAAGGTCCAGTAGATTTGGATTCAGAACTACACTGGATTTGTCACCATGGCTCAAATAATCTGAGTCTGTTTGATCCTGCCCTGTGCCCTCTGCCCCTTGCTCTGCCTCCCCCACCCCCCACCGTTTACAAGGAGTCACAAGAGCACCAGCCCATTGCAGAGATGGCTATGAGGAGCCCTCCTTACTGTGGTGGCAATGGCTCCTTCCTGATGGATGCCATCTCGGAACCAGGCGATGGCCGCGGCAGGCTTGGCACTGCGGGCATGGCACGTCAAATTATAGGGCGTCCCAGCCTGAAGGAGAATCTCTGGAGCACTGTCTATGATGGGGTCGTCTGGAGGAACTGGTGCCAAGATAAAACAAACAAAAAAAAAAGCAACATCCTCCTATCAGATGCTCCCTTTTGCAAACCTCACTAATGTGGGACTGTGTGCTGGGAAGTGTCACACGTGACGCCACCCGCATTGCTGCTGGATTGGGTCGTGCAAAGCCAATGTCGTCACATGTAATATCACTTCCTATCCGCACCAATCAGATGCAAGCATGTAGATAACTGAGGACCATCTGTGATGCCTTTCTGAACCTGGTTAGCTCCAGGGAGATAGAGAGACAGACAGATGGAGAGAAAGGGATGGAGGGGCGTGACAGAGGCAGAAAGGGAGGGGATGAAGAGAGATCAAAGAGAGGGAGACGGCGGCGACAGAGGCAGAAAGAAAAAGATGAGTTGAGAAAGAGGTGTGGGAGGTAAGACTGAGGGAGAGTTGAGAAAAGATGGCGAGGAAGAGCGACTAAAAAGAAAGAAAGATTAGGCAGAAGCTCTGGAATGTTGTTTCCAATTGCCCAAGAGCGTTCTCACTAATTAAGCAGATTTATATTAAGAGCCTTGAATTCTTCCCCACAGTAGAAGATGGGGTGGTAGGGGGAGCCCAAGCTATGTGTCCCTGCCTGCTGACTGGTGTGTCTCTTCCTGAAACAGCGAGGGACTTAAACATCAGCAAGGATATTTTCCCCAGCTGCCTAGAGTATCCAGGATTCCTCGGCCTGGGGCCGGCTCGCTGGATTATTAATCCAAGGAATTTGGTTAAGGAGGTAAGGAAAAGGCTCTACCCAGGCTTCAAAGGAAAGTTTTAAAACAATGTTCTGTTATTACAGCTATCCTGTAATGGAGTTAAAGTACAGGATAGCAGATCTGTAGCCTCCATTCGGCCCTGAATGAGCCAGTGGTACTGGCCGTGTGGCCACTTGTATGGTAAATGATATGCTTCGGCTAAATACATCTGTATGCTCTGTAATGGACATTTTTCCCTCGCATGGTACAAGTTTTTGCTTCCTAAGGCTTTTGGCACGTTTATGACAGTGAAACAAAACAAGTTGTTGTTCCTGGACTCGGCATCTTTGGGAGAAGGCACGCTGGTGAGATGTGAAATGTCTCCCCGCTCCCCACACCCGTGGGAGGACTATGAACATTTAACCATACGGTGAGCAAATCAAAATCCTTAATATAGACTTAGATAAGTAATTTTGGCAGGTTATGCACTCTTAATCAAGTATGGAGCTGTCTGAATCTTTGCAAATAATCTTCCTGACGAAGCTGGAAACGGGCATCTGTGGATCCCATTCCCACCACCCTCCCTTCCTTCCCCTCCCTCCCCCCAGCAAACAGGACACGTGTGGCATCAGCACTTACTCAGCACGGTCAGCTTAGCACTACGGGAGCGCAGGGCAGCTTCCGTGGCTTGGCACTCAAAGGAAGCGTCATCAGATAGTTCGGCATCGGTGATCTCCAGGTTGTACTGCCCCGAGTCCGCAGTGCCGATGATTCGGTAACGGGGCCAGGCTGGAAATAAAAGTAGATGGGGGTCGGCATTAAAGCAAGGCAGCAGCTCTAGGGAGCGCTTGTACTTTAGCTGAAATCTTTGACTCTGGACACCTGGTGAAAATTGGAATCTTGGCAGGTGGCAATAACTTCCCTTGCAACAATGTAATAATTATCCCAAATTAATGCTGCACACTAGGCATGTGCATTCGTTTGATTCGTTTCAACTAATGTGCGCGAACAAACAAAACAGAAAAGAACCCAAATATGAATTAAAAAATGAAAAACATTTTTTGGCTGCACATCCCCCCCGTACACCTCTTGAGATTACTGAAGTGCCATATGCAGATATAGTAGATGGTACTTCCATGTTCTCATAAGCTCGTACCTGTCAGTATCTCTGGATACCTCTTTATTTGTTGGTCCGATAAAAGGCATTGCAGTCCATGGAGAATCCCCTCCCAATAACACAGCTAGTCAAGCTGACTATCTGAGCTGAGAGGGAAATCAGTTCCATAAGAATTAGTTATCCACTTTGATGTATGGGGAGTTGAACTTTGTAACAGACAGGCCGATACAGTACAGTGCGCTCCGACACGCGTTTTCGACGCGCTAGCTTTATCCCTTATTCAGTAAGGGGTAATAGCGCATCGAAAATGCGCGTCCAACCCGCCGAACCTAATAGCGCCCACAACATGCAAATGCATGTTGATGGCCCTATTAGGTATTCCCGCGCAAAACAGTAAGTAAAATGTGCAGCCAAGCCGCACATTTTACTTTAAGAAATTAGCGCCTACCCAAAGGTAGGCGTTAATTTCTGCCGGCGCCAGGGAAGTGCACAGAAAAGCAGTAAAAACTGCTTTTCTGTGCACCCTCCGACTTAATATCATGGCGCTATTAAGTCGGAGGCCCCCAAAGTTAAAAAAAGTTAAAAATTAAAAAAAAAACATTTTTGAAATGGGCCCGCAGCTCAAAAACCGGACGCTCAATTTTGCCGGCGTCCGGTTTCCGAGCCCGTGGCTGTCAGCGGGCTCGAGAACCGACGCCGGCAAAATTGAGTATCGGCTGTCAAACCCGCTGACAGCCACTGCGCCTGTCCAAAAAGAGGCGCTAGGGACGCACTAGTGTCCCTAGCGCCTCTTTTTGCTGCTGGCCCTAATTTAAATAAATTAATTTAGTGAATCGCGCACACAGGAGAGTGGCCTGGGCGCGCAACATTTACTGTATCGGCCCGTATGTGAGCTGAAATGCTTGGCTGCTGCCTTTTGCCAGCAGATGGCGCTGTTGGCTCGGCTCTCTAAATCTATTCAGGCGACAGAACTGTTGCTGAGCGCAACCCCAAAGGAAAAGCCATGGGACCGAAGCCATGGTCAAGAGGAATGGAGGGAGGGAAGGAGGGTGCATGTGGATGGAGCAGGGTATGAATGAATGAGGGAACAAATGCTCACAGCAGAAGGGGAGGCGGCTTTGGCCCCCCCCCTTTTTTTTTTGGCATTCACGGTATACTGCCAGGGTTTATCAGCTGGCTCCAGGTCATTGGAGCCAGTCCTCATCTATGGATTTGTAGTTCTGATTTCTCTAAGAAATGTCCTAGATGGACAGATGGCATGATTAAAAAATCTAGACTTTTGACGGAGAGGTAAAAATTAAACAAAGGGCCAGGAAACAGGCTAGCACATACAATTATTTGACTAAACTGTAACATTTCAACAGCTCTTCAAAAACACGTGAACAGACTTCTGTGGTAGAAGAGAAGCAGCCTAGGATGCAGGTGAGGGGAGAAAAGCAAGTTTGCTTACTAAAAACTGTGTTTTCCATAGGTAGCAGGATGGATTAGCCATGTTGTCTTGGGTGATGTAATTCGATGGCACACAATCTGGAATATTCTCAAAGTAGCAGAGCTGTGATGCTCTGTTTATGTGCAGCAGTTCCAGTGCGATTGTCCCACTCTGGTCTCCTCAGTTGATATCAAAGATTGCAGACAAGGTAAAGACTGCCAGGTAGGCGGGCGAGTATGTATGGCTAATCCAACCTGTTATCTACAGAATATACCGTTTATGGTAAGCAAACTTTTTTTTTCCTGTCAATAAGCAGGCTGTATTAGCCATGCTGTCTTGGAGAGTCCCAAGCTAAGGGTTGCTGTATCCCTTGTAGGGTAACATGTTCTTGCTTCTTTCCTTTTTTTTTTTTTTGCAATCTGTCTACCTCAGTGGTAGTCTCTAGAGGTCCTTACTGAACTCAATATCGCTTTGCCTACTGCACCGTCAGATCGTGATAGCTTTTCCAGGCAATAGTGAGCCATGAAGGTGTGAACTGATGACCAAATTGCAGCTTTGCAAATATCATCAATGAGAACATTCTTTACATGCGCCAAAGAAGATGCTGTGGATCGTACTTGATGAGCTTTGATCATCCCAGAGAGCAGTAGGGAGGTTTTGCTATAGCAATATCGAATGCAACTTGTTATCCAAATAGTTCTCTTGGTTACTACAACTCCTGGTTGGAGTTGTTGGAGACAAACAACTGCTGATCTCGTCTGTAGCTCTGCATTCTTTCTTTATAGTATGCTAGAGCACGCTTACAATCTAAGGTGTGCAATGCCCTTTCTCCTTTGTTTTTATGTGATTTTGGAAAGAAAATTGGTAGGGAGATTGATTTATTGAGGTGAAAAATGCTCACTACTTTTGGAAAGAATCTTGGATGTGGTCTGAGTACCACTTTGTCATGGAAGAATTGTAGGTACGGGGAAGTATGTACTACAGTTTGTAGTTTGCTAAGTGACTGCTACAAGAAACTGAATTTTCCATGTGAGGTATTTCAATGGTGCAGTTTGTATGGGTTCGAATGGGTTTGCCATTAGAGCCATCAGGATTATGTTGATGTCCCGAGGTATTGTGGGTTTCCATATTGGAGGACACAGGTGAAGCAAGCCCTTCATGAAGCAAGAAATCAAATAATGTGTGGCAATGGCACTCAGATAAACCCTTACTAAAGATGTTTGTAGACCTTTCCAGGATAGATAGTATAAGTTGTCCAGTAAGAGCTCTGGAGAGCGAGTAAAAGTGTTTACTGATTGTATTTTACACCACTCCATGTAACGCTTCCATTTAAAGGAATAGTTGCATGCATGGAAGGCTTCCAAGACAAGAGGAGGACATCTTGTATGTGCCTTGGAAGTAGTAATGATTCTAAGACCTCACATTCAATCTCCATGCTGTTAGATGGAGCAATTGAAGAAGTAGGTGGAGGAGCGTCCGTCTTCTTGAGTTAATAGATTCGGGTGATCCCCCAACAGTTTTGGTTGTCGAATGGAGAGTTGTACAAGATAAGCATACCATGGCTGTCTTGGCCAAGCTGGTGCTATGAGAATCATATCTGGCTTGTCCTGCATGCATTTCTGTATTGCTTATGTAATGAGTAAAATTGGTGGAAAGGTGTACAGCAGACTTTTGGACCATGATAGGAGAAATGCATCTTGGGACTCTCTTCTTGGCCTGGTCTGAAGAAAGCAAAATCTCTGTAGTTTTGCATTTCATTCTGTTGCAAAACGTTCTACGATTGGATGACCACTTCTTGGTCCAGTTCCCATTCATGTGAATGAAATATCCTGCTGAGTTTGTCCACTTGTACGTTTGCTATGCCTGGCAGGTCGCCCTGGAGTGTGATCAAACGTTTGGTCACCCAGTCCCACGTTAGGGTTGCCTCCTTGCAAAGATCTAAAGAACCTGAGCCTCCTTGTTTGTTCATGTAAAACATAGCAATTTGATTGTCCGTGTAGATCATGATCGTTTTCCTTGTTAAGAACATGCCATACTGGGTCAGAGCAAGGGTCCATCAAGCCCAGCATCCTGTTTCCAACAGTGGCCAATCCAGGCTATAAGTACCTGGCAAGTACCCAAAAACTAAGAACATGCCATACTGGGTCAGACCAAGGGTCTATCAAGGGTCTATCAAGCTTGGCATCCTATTTCCAACAGTGGCCAATCCCATGCTACTGATGCTAGTAATAGCAGTGGCTATTTTCTAAGTCAACTTGATTAATAGCAGGTAATGGACTTCTCCTCCAAGAACTTATCCAAACCATTTTTAAACCCAGCTACACTAACTGCACTAACTACATTCCCTGGCAACAAATTCCAGAGTTTAATTGTGCGTTGAGTGAAAAAGAACTTTCTCCGATTAGTTTTAAATGTGCTGCATGCTATCTTCATGGTGTGCCCTCTAGTCCTTCTATTATCCGAAAGAGTAAATAACCGATTCACATTTACTCATTCTAGACCTCTCATGATTTTAAACAGCTCTATCATATCCCCCCCTCAGCAGTTTCTTCTCCAAGCTGAACAGTCCTAACCTCTTTAGTCTTTCCTCATAGGGGAGCTGTTCCATCCCCTTTATCATTTTGGTTGCCCTTCTCTGTACCTTCTCCAGTGCAACTAATTCTTTTTTGAGATGCAGCGACCAGAATTGTAAACAGTATTCAAGGTGCGGTCTCACCATGGAACGATATAGAGGCATTAAGACATTTTTCTGTTTTATTCACTATTCCCTTCCTAATAATTCCTAACATTCTGTTTGATTTTTTGACTGCCGCAGCACACTGAGCCGACAATTTAAATGTATTATCCACTATGATGCCTAGATCTCTTTCCTGGGTGGTAGCTCCTAATATGGAACCTAACATTGTGTAACTATAGCATGGGTTATTTTTCCCATATGCACTTATCCACATTAAATTTTATCTGCCATGTGGATGCCCAATTTTCCAGTCTCACAAGATCCTCCTGCAATTTATCACAATCCGCTTGTGATTTAACTACTCTGAATAATTTTGTATCATCTGCAAATTTGATTACCTCACTCGTCATATTCCTTTCCAGATCATTTATAAATATATTGAAAAGCACAGGTCCCAGTACAGATCCCTGAGGCACTCCACTGCCCACACCCCTCCACTGAGAAAATTGTCCATTTAATCCTACTCTCTGTTTCCTGTCTTTTAACCATTTTGTAATCCACGAAAGGACATTGCCACCTATCCCATGACTTTTTACTTTTCCTAGAAGCCTCTCATGAGGAACTTTGTCAAATGCCTTCTGAAAATCTGAATACACTACATCGACTGGTTCACCTTTATCTACATGTTTATTAACCCCTTCAAAAAAGTGAAGCAGATTTGTGAGGCAAGACTTGCCTTGAGTAAAGCCATGCTGACTTTGTTCCATTAAACCATGCCTTTCTATATGTTCTGTGATTTTGATGTTTAGAACACTTTCCACTATTTTTCCTGGTACTGAAGTCAGGCTAACTGGTCTGTAGTTTCCCGGATTGCCCCTGCAGCCCTTTTTAAATATTGGGGTTACATTAGCCTCCCTCCAATCTTCAGGTACAATGGATGATTTTAATGATAGGTTACAAATTTTTACTAATAGATCTGAAATTTCATTTTTTAGTTCCTTCAGAACCCTGGGGTGTATACCATCCGGTCCAGGTGATTTACTACTCTTCAGTTTGTCAATCAGGCCTACCACATCTTCTAGGTTATTGTGATTTGGTTCAGTCCATCTGAATCATTACCCATGAAAACTTTCTCTGGAACGGGTATCTCCCCAACATCCTCTTCAGTTAGAAAGCACTCTAACACTACCGGTGCATTGCAAATTGTCCTGACCTCTAGTAGGTTGATCTGATAAGTGGATTCCTGAATTGACCACTATCCTTGAGATTGGTATTGTGGTAGATGCGCTCCCCAACCCAGGGTGGAAGCATCGGTAGTAAGAATCGTGGAGTCAGTATTATTTTTAGACATTGGCTGGAGTCTTTGCAACCACTGGACTTTTAACCCCACAGCAACATTCTCATTCACAGTTTGCTTAGTGAAACTATATGAATGGCTGCTGTCATATGGCCTAGCAGAACTAGAAGCCTGTGTGCCGTCATTCTAGTGAGTTGCATCAGTTGCAGAGTGAAAAGTCGTAAGCCTGTCCTCAGGCAGAAACGCTCTTGTGCGGGTGGAGTCTATTATTGTTCCAATGAACTGTAATGTTCGAGTTTGGTTGTAGGACTGATTTATCATAATTGATTATGAAGCCCAATGTTTCTAGGCAGCATATCATTAAGCGGAGATCTTGCTGAAGGGCTTCCACTGTTGGTGACACTATCAGCCAGTCGTCGGGATACAGGAAGATCCATAGTCCTTGCGATGAAGATGGGTCACAGCCCCCGCCAAGCACTTGGTAAAGACTCTTAGGGCAGATGAGAATTGAAAGGGAAACACCTTGTATCGGTAGTGCTCGCTCCCTATCTGAAAGCAAAATTACTGCTAACATGAAGGATGTATTGGATTATGCACATACACATCTTTGAGGTCAAGAAGCACATCCAATTGTTCAGTTGTATTAAAGGCAGTATTGATTTGAGAGTTATCATTTTGAATTTTTCCCTTGATAGGGTCTTTTTGAGAGAACGGAGGTCCAAGATCAGGTGAAGATCTCCTGTCCTTTCGGGATGAGGAACTATTAGGAATAGAATCCCTTGTGAATGAAAGCTGGTGAAACATGCTGGATGGCATTTTGTGCCAGCAGCTTCTTTGCTTCCAGATACAAGAGGGAAATGTAAGAATGATCCCGAGCAAGGGACCATGCCCCCAACCTTCATTGGTGGCTGTGGCCTGCTGGATTCTAAAAACCCTGCTGGTTCTTAGGCATCGACTGAGGTTGTTGCTTTGGTGGCCTCCACTTGCATTGGTGTCCTCTCTGAGGAGGTTGTTATTGTTGGGAGCGGGGTTGTCGGTACTTGGTTTGGTGGTATTGGCCATACTGCTTGAAAGACTTCCTCTGGTAGTATGGCTTCTTATATTGGAAACAGAATCACCTGAAAGTCGGTGGTTGGTCCCTCAGTAGCATCAAGGACTGTACTGCCACATTTTGTTCTTGATTTGGGCTACCGACTCTCTTAGCTTGTTGCCCAAAAGATTGTCCTCTAAACAAGGGAGGTCGCCAAACTTCTCATGAACGTCTTCTCTTATTGCGCTGGCCTTTAGCCATGCCATGTGGCATGCAGCAATGGAGGCCACAGATGCATGTGATCTTGTTTTGAACTCTTCGTACACCAAGCGCAACAGATGTCTCAGACCTTCCTCTAAATTTTGGAGTGGTTGAGGTGATATTTGGTTGCCCGACTCCAAACGGGTAAATGGTTTCAATTTTTGGAGGCATTCATAGATGTACTGCACCATATAGAATTCATGCTGTTCAATTTGAGATGTCAACATTGAACTCTGAAATACTTTCCTTCCAAATTTGTCCAAGATCCTGTTGTCCTTGCCTGGTGGTGTACTGGCGGGAAGCTTGGACTTCTTTGCTTTCTTCATGGCTGATTCTACCACTACAGATGTATGTGGGAGTTGGACCAATGCATAGCATTTGCATATCTTTAATCGATACTTTAGATCCAGTCTCCTGGCTACTGATAGGATAGTATGCGGGGAATCCCAGGATCTGAGCAAGACCTTATCCAAGACTGCATGAGAAGATAGTGCTAATGGTTTGGGTTGAATATCTAAGATTTTCAGAATGCCAAACACCTCCTTACATGGGTCTGGCATCTTGTGTACCTCCACTTTTAATGTACTCCCCCCATCTTCTCCACAAATTTAGGGTATGTTAAGTCCTCAGGTGGAGATGAGTGCTCAAGATGGAAGGCCTGTTGATAATGAAGGGGATAAGGGAAGTGAGTGACCCACATGAGGGGAAGGTGGAATACTGGGAACATCAGTCAGTATCGGAGAGCCCTGTGTTGAAACCAAGGCTAATAGTCTATTTTCTCTGGGAGGTGAAACTGATTGAGGCTTCCTTGTGGAAGCCGAAATCCGGAGGCTGCACCCGGGAGTGCAAAGTAGAAAACAGGCCTGTTATTATGGAAGAAATTTGCTCCATTGCCTGTCTGGATTTAGTATGCAGAGACAGTGGTGGAGCTGTTGGCAGGGGAACCCTGTAGTAACCTGGATCATCTTTGGGACGTCTGTCGATTCTTGGAGGAGGGATAGCGGCCCTGTGAATATCTGAGGATGGGGAGTGGAGCAGCAAGTACTGAAGTAGCTCCTCTACCAAAGTTTTGTCTCTTGGAAATAACTCCTCCTGGAGCGGTGATCCTCTTGCCTTTCTGGTCGAAAGTCGAGATAAGCCTGAGCAAACCTCTAGCTCACTCTGAGAGGAACCAGAAGAGATTAGAGATGGTTTTCTAAACAGTGAAGACTATGGTTCCTGAGACTACTTTTGTAGGGTAGGCTCCAACTGGACCCTGCCCTCTGGTTCCAGTGATCTGTGCCTTTTTGTTGAACTGGCACTTCTTGCAAGCTTAGGTGGTTTAGGTGCTGGCTGTTCTGCTTGCTTGGAATGTTTGGGAATAGCCGTTGACTGTGTGGTAGCTTTCTTCGATGACTTTGTTGCTGCTGTGTCGACTGGCAACGGAACTGGAGTTATTCTATCTGCTTTGTGTGATGACGATTGTGAGACGCGTCAAGGTGCATCTGTGCTATGAGCGTCACATCGTGGTGCCTCGATTTAAGGTGCATCGCGTTGTGGTGCGTCGGTCTGAGGTGTGTCGCATCATGGTGCCTTGGCTTGCGGTGCGTCGGGCTAATAGGGCCTCGATGTAGTTTTGGTTGATCCAGATGATGCAGCTGGTGGCACCATTTTCAATGGGTTTTACAAAGCATGTTACAATGATTTAGAGTATTTATGCTGTTGCATTGTCCCTGAAGCACTGCTTTTTGCTGATTTTGCCTCAGTGGGCTTAGCCTGTTTTGATGCGACTCTACCCGGCTCAATAGACGCCTTTCTCCTGCACTTCTTGTGCTGATGTGTCTGGGGACCCGGCAAGGAATGCATGGAACGTCTACAGAAGGGCGAATAACTTCCCGATGATGACCTTACCTCTGCCTCTCGCAGCTTGGCAATATTTGCAGCCCGTTGTTGCACCCGTGGGGACATCTTCCCACAATGACTGCAGGATGCCTGGACTGTTTGGGGTATTGCAGTTGCGAAGTAGAATTGAGAAGAGAGAGAAAAGATTCACGTCTGTGCTGTGACATGGATAAAAAAGAACTGAGGAGACCAGAGCAGGACAATCGCACAGCTCTGCTACTTTGAAAAAATTTCAGATTGTGCGCCGATGGATGACACCCAAGATAGCATGGCTAATACAGCCTGCTTGTCGGCGGGGGAAAAAAACCCGTGATTAGTGTTGCTATTCTTTATTCACAGCTCCATGAAGAGAGAGTCACGGTGAAATGAAACAACTCGTCTGAGGTAGGGGGAGATGAGACAGGAGCAGGTCTGCTGATGGGGTCTTTCCGATCACCCAGTTAAAGTGCTGGGACCCAGACATGCTCTCTCACATTACCCGTTCAGCTTTCTGGTTCTTTTTGAATGAGGTCTCCTTCCTCTCTCACCCTTCTGGAAGCCCTAGGAAAGGTCAGTCATTAAAGGTGGGGGAGCGGGGCCCAGAGATGATTGTGTGTATCTGTCCCAAGTACTGTGTTAGGATTCAGGTAGATCACACCTCAGTCTTGCCTTGTAGCAACCCTATTCCAGCTTTGAGACCCATATACACACAGTCCTGCCAACGCACCTCATTCCTGCCCTGCAGCACCCCCTGCTATTCCGGTACTGAGGACACCCCTACACACATAGTTTTGCCAATGCACCTCTATCCTTCCCTGCATCACCCCCTCCTATTCCACCACTGAGACCCCCACAAACAGCCCACCAACACACTTCATTCCTGCCCTGTAGCACCCCCTGCTATTCCAATACTGATATATCCTCCCTGATATACATACACACACAGCTCTGGCAATGCACCTCAATACTGACATACAGCACACACTGTACTATTCTCATCTTAAGCTACTTCTATTGGAAAATAAAGAAAAAAAAAATTCCCTGGCTTTCTAAATTTCCCACACTGCAGTGAGCACAAGCCCCTGGCATCTATCATTGTGTCGGCCTGGCATTGCTAAAATGAAGTGTGTGGTGAATCCTGGTTAGTCAGCAGAAAAGTAAGCACATATATGGCATGGGAGCACCCAGGATAAATCACTGCCTGCCACCTCCGCAGCTCTGGCAGACGGTGGGTGCTGATGGACTCTCTGCTGACTGCTCATGATGGATGTGAGACACTTACAGCTTTACTGGGAACCAAGACGAGAGACAGCAGAGAGGGGGAGAGGAGGGATGCTAGCAGCACAGCTCTCCCCGGGAGATAGGGACTGATGAGGAAGGAGGGAGTCAGTGAAGGAGAAGCTGCCCTGCAGGGAGCAAGGACTGAGGAATTGGTAGTGAAGCAGAGAGGGGATGAGATCAGAGTGACTTAGGAGCCCCAGAGAGACAGACAAGCTGAGACAGAGTGCACAAGAGGATAAAGTGAGGAGCACACAGGCACAGGGATTTCAAGCACCATACACTTCTTTCGATGCATCTCACTCATGCCCTGCAGCATCCTCTGCTATTCCAGTACTGAATCCACCCACACAGCTCTGCCAATGCCCCTCACTCTTGTCCTGCATCACCCCCTGCTATTCCAATACTGAGACCCCCACATGCAGCCTTGGCAACACACCTAAATCCTGCCCTGCAGCACCCCTTGCTATTCCAGTAAGGAGATCCACACACACACAGCTCTGAAGCACCCCTCTGCTATTCCAGTACTGAAACCCCTACACTCACTCCTGGCCAACGCCACCCCCTGTTATTCCAGGAGAACCCTCCTTCCCTCTCCCCCTCAGCTTTGCCAAAAGAAGCTGACAGGACTGAACAAAGATAAAATCCTATGAGGGCGAAATTGCCTTTGGTAAACGCAGAAAATACGCAAACAACTGATGCCGTGTGCACAGACCAGACAAAATAATCCTTCCAGGGGTCCAACAGATTTCTGAGCACCAGAAAAAAGAGAGCCCCCACTTGCTCATGTGTGATGTACAGAAGACAAACACAGCTTTGTAAGCAGCTAACAGCCATACCTATCAAGCCCTGCCCTATTCCCAGGGCCAGGCCGTCGATGGTCCATTGGACGATGCCAGAGTAGTTGAGCACCACGCAGGAAAGGACTACCTTCTGTCCGGCCACCACGATCTGGTCTTCAGGTTCCTGACTGAACCGGGGCTGCACCGCTGACACAAGAGAGAAAACACAGCAAAAAGGCTTACAAACCTCATGCACTGAACCAGGATCCCACCGTGTTCCCAGTTTTAGTACCTATCATTGGAGCACTCGGGGGATTTCGGGACCCAAAAGTGGATCTCGTGAGCTGGGAGGCTTGAACATAAGGTTGCCAGTTGGCTCCTATTTTTCCCCCAGAGTGGGCGATCAAGTGCTATTCTTACCCCATTGCACCCATGGAAAGGTAGTTCCAAAGGATTCCATGGGTGCAATGGGGTAAACCCAGGATTAGATCAGCCTGTTTGGACAAGGCAATTAGCCAGCAGCAGCAGGAAACCTCCAGTCCCAGTAGACACTAATCTGCTCGGGTTTTCAGGATATCCCTAATGAATATGCATCTGATAGATTTTCACACACTCACCATATATATTCAGTACCTATATCCTAAAAACCCAAGAAAAATGGTGTCCATGGGAACTGGAGATTGCCTACCTCAGTCTGTTGGTCAATTCTACTTGGGTGGGTCACAAGAGGAAGCCTCATTACTTAAGTCACTTTGGTATAGGCAAGGTTACCAGCAGGCTCCAGGTCATCTGGACAAGCTGAGCCAGTCTTAATTTTAACTGAACTTGTAGTTCCTCTTTTCTTAGAGAAATTGGAAACACAAGACCCTAGATATAATAGGGCTGGCTTATTCTGTCCAGATGACATGAAATCAAGTAAGTTAATGACCCTACTTAAAGGGGAAGTCCTACTTTTTTGCCCAGGCCCATTCTCCCTCCCCTTAACTCTATGGCCAATTTGGAATTGCCTCCTCAACAGAGGTCAATCCAAAGAAGCTGATGCAATCCTAATATTTACCCCACTGCATGCATGGATTTGTAGTCAGATTGCAGAAGTGCCATGTTGCGTCAGACCAGCAACCTGTCTCGGTTACAATTACCTGGCAGATCCCAAAAAATAAATCTAGTTCTTGTTATTCACTCCCAGGGATAGCAATGTCTTTCTTTAGTCTATCTTAATTCTGATGTATAAAAACAGAGGATGTGCCATGCTGGATCAGACCAAAGGTCTATTAGGTTCAGCATCCTGTCTCTGACAGTAGCCAATCCAGGTCACTAGGAAGTACCCAGAAGATCCCAAACAGTAGGTCTGCTCTGTTGCTTACTCCCAGCGATAAGCTGTGGTTTTCCCATGTCTGCCTGACTAATAATTATGTATGGACTGTTCCTCTGGGAACTATGTTAGATGAATAATAACTGTTTAATACTATTTTTTTATTTTATTAATAATAATGCCCCGACCACACTCTGACAACAAATTCCATAGCTTAATTGTGTGTTGAATGCAAAAATACTTTCTCCAAACCTGCTACCTGCTGGTTTCATGGAGCATGCCCTAGCCTTAGTACTGTTTGAAAGGGTAAATAACCGTCCCCTATTTACCTGTTCCACCTCACTCCTGATTTTATAAACCTCCATCCTATCCCACCTCAGTCCTCTTCTCCAGACTGAAGAACCCTAACCTCTTTAGCCTTTCTTCGTAAGGGAGCTGTTCCATCCCCTTTATCATTTCGGTCGCCCTTCTCTGTACCTTTTCTAGTTCCGCTTTATCTTCTTTGAGATGCAGCAACCAGAACTGCACACAATATTCAAGATGAGGTCACACCATATATAGATACAGAGGCATTATGATATTCTCAGTTTTATTCTCCAAGCCTTTCCAAATAATCCCTAGAGTTAAGGGTGAACAAATAGGTCGTAGGGGATACTGAATAATTCCTAACATTCTATTTGTTGACTGCCGTAGCACACTGAGCTGAGGATTTCAAAGAATTGTCCACGATGGGGCTCAGATCCTTTTCCTGGGTGGCAACTCCTAATATGGAACCTAACATCATATAACTACAGGTTACTTTTCCCTATGTGCATCACTTTGCACTTGTCCACATTAAATTTCGCCTGCCATTTAGATGCCAGTTCCCCAGCCTGCAGCAATCCACAGTAAGACATCGCCTCCTATCCCATGAGTTCCCTAAGAAAAGTAGGAAATGCCTCCCCACACTTGCAAAGGGGGACTAAGCCAGGCCTGAATCACGTTCTCTGAGTTGACCTGGATGAGGAGACCAACCAATGATGGCAGAAAAACACTCATCCAGTCTGTCCAGCACATGAAATCATAGAGCTAATTTGTTCATTAGTGGAACAATCTGGTCGTAGTCCCAAGTGTGGCCTAGTTTACAACAAGGAGGATGCTGCTGCTGGTCCTGCAGAATGGTGACACTACAAGGATTCCTAGCCTTACTGATTGCCTACAAAAATGGATGGACCTCCCTTCTCCCCCAAACACAGCAACAGGTGGGGAAGGTGCCCTCTTCCAGGTAAACTAGCTTACAGTTGCCTTGGGCCTATATCATATTAATCAGAGAAACAGTTGATAAATATTTTAAATAATCATTTTCCAGCCAGAGACAAGAGAGAAGGGTAAGATGAGAGGGTAGGAGCTTTTTGCTCCATTGCTGGAAAATCTGATGAGTATTATGAAATTCC
This sequence comes from Rhinatrema bivittatum, assembly GCF_901001135.1. Lineage (NCBI taxonomy): Eukaryota > Metazoa > Chordata > Amphibia > Gymnophiona > Rhinatrematidae > Rhinatrema > Rhinatrema bivittatum. The sequence goes on from NC_042630.1 coordinate 35,382,991, forward strand.
ACCACATTAGGCAAATGGTGGGGGCAGGGAGGAGATAAGGACAAAAATTGTGTTTTGAGGCACCAAAACTGTGCACCGGGTCCCCCATGCTTAAGTTACGGCTCTTGCTTAGGGAGGCTGCCCTCTCAAGGGCATGCAACATTGCCAGGCACAGAAAGGAGACGGCCGCACAAGCTCCCACTCTGTGGGGTTGCTAAACCTGCGGCAGAGTCGAATTTTGCCCCTGTAAACTGAGAACAGTTCAAAATGCCAGCTGCACAGATTACCAGCAGAGTCCCCCAAAAAATGCTAATCAATCCGGAAAAGCTAATGGAGTCAGCGGAATTGTCACATTGGATGTCCTCCTGAAACCAAAACAACCAGGCAAGGGAATCCTTGCACGAAACCAGATCAAAGACATTCCTGTGGAGGGTGTTAAGAGTCAGTACTCCAGACCTTGTAAATTATAATCCCAGCCCTGTCAGTTCACTTTCTATGTGACTTTGAGGAAATTACTAATCCTCACCCACCCCTAGTGCCTCAGTTCCAATCCCAGCTCTGCTGCTCTCTGTGCGACCTTAGATGGGTCACATTACCTCTCAGTGCCTCAGCTCTAATCCCAGCTCTGCCCAATTGTTGGAAAGACTATGGAAAAGTTTATTTATCTCCCCCCTGTGCCTCAGTTCTAATCCCGCTCTGCTCCGGCTCTCTCTGTGTGACCTTGAGCAAGAAACGTGCATATTATTGTGTGGTATCTTTGGGGGGTTCCCAACAGAACCCTCTCTAGATGTGGCTATATCATTTCTTTTCGCTGGTTCCTTTTTCTGCAGCTGTTGCTCCAGTTAAAAGCTAGGAGAACACCCTATTTTCCTGGGGCCAACACAGCAAGAAACCTTTAAATCCTACACCTTTACTAAAGTTTGAACTGCTTACGCCTTGCACCAGGAGTGTCACGCGAAGAGGCCCCTCCACGGCTATCAAAATGTCAGCCGGGCTCCTCGAGCACGGCGGCTTCCCCGTTCTGAATACGCCGGTGGAAGGAGGGGGGCCGAGGGAAGGCTGCTGTAAAAACACCCTAAACAGACCACTCTAAACCTGGAAGTAAATAACACAGCCTTGGCATGGCACTTCTTTAATAAAGAAATACAAAAAAATTGTAATTTTTATTCTTAAAAGAGAAGTGAGATTCTCATTTCAGGGTAACGGCCCCCATCTGAAGTTTCTAATTTCGCAGGGAGGGCTTGTGCTTTGCTTCCACACCCATTGCTGGGAAGAGCATTTAAATTTTGCTTTGGTTCCAGGCACAGAAAATCTTCAACACCGGGGAGGCGAAGGATGGAGCTACCATGGCCTTTAAAGGGAACAGACGAGAGATGCAGGGCTGGTTCGGTGGAAGCTCCTCGTGGCAGCCAGTACAGGCCCAGAAGGTCCTGACTGCACGCCCTTGCGCGGTTAAAAGAGTCACCGCGCTGGAGGAGTGGAAGGTCTGCGAGCCAAGAAGGATGGTTCCCTCTTGACCAGTTCGCTAGGGTTGAGAACCTGTACAATACGGGGGGAGGAGAATGCCCTGCCATCCGATCTTCACCTTCTCAGGAGGGGATGGAATTGCTACAACCATAGCCTGGGCAGGAGGATTAAACCTCTTGTCAAAACTGCTAATAATAAATGCCTGCCTCTCACTACCTGACGCCTCTTCCTGCCTCATGCAGGCGGATGCCTTGCTTCACTGGGCTCCGTGACAAATCGATTTCCCCACCTTCAGCCCACACGGAGCGCAGCTGCCAGAGCCGAGCGCTTTTTGAGGTGAGGGGGCAGAAATGGACGCGGGCTCCTCTCCGGCTACCCGTCGGCAGGAGCCCGGGCTCCTGGGAGGCGTTTTAAAGGCGGGCTCCTGAACACACAAGCTCTCTTCCAGTTTCTCGTACAGAGTCCCAGTGGTCACACTGGTCCTGGAATAACCTGGATTCTCCGCTGCCTGTGATGCTTTTTCATTGCACAGATGTAAGGATTATGCAGAGCTGGTGCTTCACCAGACCGCATGGGGTCTTCAGGTGTTTTCTCATTTGCTGGCAGACTTAACAGGTTCCTCAGAGAATAGTTTAACCTGCACTGAAAGATCTGGGGCAAACCTCATCTGGTAGTGCCCCATGAAAACCAGAGGATTTCAGACTCAGTGTGTGGGATATTGTTGCAAATCTTGGAAGATCTGGGGGTCATTTTTTATTTAGTACTGGGTAACTGGCAAAAATAAGACTACAATCTCCCTACTGGATCAAGGAATACTTCAAAACGAGCCTCTACTAGCAACACCCAAGCTATTCCTCCACTGTTGACCAATAAAAGAGCTCTCCACCAACAGAAATCCCTAATTGCCTATGCTCTTTCTCATCATAGCCTCTGACTAACAGAAGAACTCTTCCTGCTACCTGTGCTTCCTCCCACAGTCTCTGACCAATAAAAGAGCTATCCTGGCTGCCTATGCTCCTTCGCACACCCTTTGACCAATAAAAGAGCTCTCCTCACTACCCGTGCTCCCTCTCACAGTCTGACTAATAGAAGAGCGCTTCTGGCTTCCTGTTCTCCCTCCCACATCTGATCAATAGAAGTACTCTCTCCCTGCCTGTGCAACCTCCCACATCTGATCAATAGAAGTACTCTCTCCCTGACTGTGCTCCCTCCCACAATCTCTGACCAACAGAAGAGCTCTCCCAGCTGCCTGTGCTTCCTCCCTCAGCCTCTGACCAATAGAAGAGCCTCCCCGCTGCCTGTGCTCCTGCCCACAGACTCTGACCAATAGCTCTCCCAGCTACCTATGCTCCCTCCCAGTTTCTGAAAAATAGGAGCTCTCTCTGCTGCCTGTTCTCCCTCCCACAGCCTCTGATCAATAGAAGAGCTCTCTCCACTACCCCTTACAGCCTCTGAGTGGTTAAAGTGCCTCCTGTTTTTCCAGCATGTTGCAGGCATTGGGTAATATTTCTCAACGTGTGTTCTAAAACAGTTAGTCCTGCAAAAAGGAGGTTCTGGCAGTAATCCAATGATCCATCATCCTGGAGGTCTTCCACCCTACTACAGAACCCTTGCAGAGATCAAGGGTGATGCCATCATCCTTAAAGGGCCAGGCCTGGCTGAGATGCAGAAGGTTAGAGCTATTTTGTTTACTTTGAAGCTGAGATTGCTCCATCAAATTCAATTTAACCTGCCCACATGCAGAAAATTGTTTAATGAGGTTTTTTTTTAAAGAAGGGCAACCATATGTAGTTTTCAAACGCCCTTCAAATGGAATCCCAACACTCTTAACTTGCTTCAATAACGTATCTGCAACCAACTCTATGAAAAATGGCATAGCGACAAATTTCCAGTGTCAGAACTCCACGGAAGCTTCTGGAATTGGGGGTGGGGGAAAGATGGAAAAACAACAACGTTCTTCCTATCCAGTTTGAGTAAAACAGGTACAGGCAGGAAACAAAGTGATTTGCCCAAGGTCAGAGAGAGAGAGAGAGAGAGAGAGAGAGTGCCAGCCGTGGATGGATTTGAATTTGTGACTGGGGAGTTCTGACCAGCAATTCTGTTTGTCACATATTAAATAGGATCTATTGGCAAGGCCCCAGAAGTCTATCGGCAAGGCCCCAGAAGTCTGGAGTTGAGACCTCCCTTTGCCCCTCTCCCAGTATGGGCTACAAGCTGCCTTCTCTCAACGGGATGATGCACTGACCTTCGAGTTATCCCACTTATGGGTAGTTTCCTGGGTATTCCTGTCCCGACCTCAGCACCGATTCCATAGAAGAAGATTCTTCCCATGCACAGTCTACCTAACTAATTATGTCGTGCTACAGCCTTAAGGACCCCCCCACCCCACCCCTCACTGAGCCTCAAAAGCAATCTTTATTATTATTTAAATCATTCTCTCTCTGTTTGGCTGGAAAATAAAAAAAATCCCTTCTGGGAGCCAGGCTGCAGGCAAATAAAAAATAATTCCAAATTCTCTCCGTGTCCCTGGGAGAGGAGAATTATCATGCTCCCCTTCACTGCATCGCAGCCACCATTATTCAGCTAGGTTAATTTTTTTTTCTTCTTTTTAACATCATCCTGGCAATTACAAAAAGTGACTTCGATGAACGAATCTTGAAAAAAAAGAAAAATCCCCAGACATTTCATGTTAGGCAGGGAAGCGTAACACGTCTCTTGCAACGCCGGCTGTATTCAAATGCTGTTGAAAAGTGGAAAGTCTCTATGATCTTAGATTTCTCTCTGCAGGCTGTAAGGCCTTGTATTGGACCAAGACAGGAACTATGCACAGATAAGGACAAGCAGGAAGCTTCTGAGTCCGCTCGGGATGCCCCCAGGACATCACAGGACAGGACCTGTCCGGTGAAAACTCATACGCACACCATCATCTCTGGATGCATCTTGCACCAGTTAAAAAAAATTATATTGGAAACAGCAAAGAACCTATAAATGTCTTTCCCATGTTAGGGCTCCTATTATAAGGACGTTTTCATGTGCTCCTGGAGTTGTAGGGCGGGGGGGGATCAGGGAACTTAATTCACAGCTGACCATGGTTCCCACCCGCCTTCCTCTATAGCCCAGCCAATGGAGAGATTGTCCTCCTTAGGAGATCCACAGACCAGAGGGCATAGGTCCCCCCCCCCCCACAGGTTACTGTCCACGCACATGCTGCATCTCTCCTCCTTAGTAGTTCACTGTCCTCTGATGCTACAATTTCTCCTCGCCTCCAATCTGCGGCGCTCTCAAAACTGCCCTCCGCAGCAACCCCTGGCCTGCCTGCTGGACAGAAAAGCAGGAGAGGGATCCAGGAATCAAACCCAAATGGCAGTGCACTGCCCAGGCACAAGGTCACTAGGCTCTGGTTTGTCCTGAATGTTTGTCTTGACTAGACAATAAGCTCCAAGGAGCAGACACTTTCGCTTAGAAGATGTCTGTATAGCACCGCATAAGTCCAGTAACTCTTTAAAAATGATAAATAGTAGTGGTAGTAGCAGATGCCAGGTAAGCATACTTACCACCCTGTCCAGGATCAGGAATGAGTTTTTATATTCACTGCTCAACTGGAATTAGTTAAACAAGTACATATCAACCGAGCGCCCAGCAGCAGCCCAGCCAGTCAGGTCTTCAGGATATCCACAAGGAATATGAAGAGAAGAGGACAAGACAATCCATGCAGTCTCTGACAGTGGCCAGTGTACAACAGCTCCCATCTAGGGGTAAGCAGTGAGTCTCCTACGTCTACCCGGCTAATAACGGTTTATAGACTTTTCCTCCAAGCCCTTTTTAAACCCCACTATGATAGATGCCTTCACCACATTCTCCGGCAATAAACGTCACAGCTTGATTGTGCGTCGAGTGAAAAAAATATTTTCTCCCATCTATTTATGGAGTGTCCCATATTCCTAGTGCTATCTGACAGGGTGAATAACCATTCTCTAGTTATCCGTTCCACACCACTCATGATTTTATGAACCTCTATCACATCCCCTCTCAGTTCCCTCCTTCTCCAAGCTGAAGATCCCTCACCTGTGTAGGCTCTCAGCACAGAGGGACTGTTCCATTCCCTTTTATCATTTTTTTTTACCCTTACTTCCACCTTTTCGAATTCAATTTTATATATATATATATATATATATATATATATATATATATATTTTTTTTTTTTTTTAAAGATGGGGCAACAAGAATTGCACACAATACTCAAGGTGTGATCGCACCATGGCTCCATACAGAAGCATTATGATATTTTCCATTCCTTTCTAAATAACTCCTAGCATTCTATTTGCTTTTTTTTTTTTTCGCTGCCGCCACACTCTGAGCTGAGGGATTTCAATGAACTGTCCACAATGACTCCAAGAGCCTTTTCCTGGCTGATAACTTCTAATATAGAACATATAAGTTCTAACTCTGCAGTCTTATTTTGTAGACCGTCGCATACAACTTAAAAGTATTCTTTTATTTGTATTTATATTCACAACCTGTTGATTAGCAGTTGATATACAGTAGATCGTTTGGAACCCTTCACGTTTGTCGGCTTTATTCCGCCTGGGATACTTCAGTTTTTACCACGACTTCTCTTCTGGGATATTTTAGCTTCGCTGTTATGCCAGTTTGCTTAGAAAATGCCTCTCAACAAACTATGTGCGCTCAAGCGACTGTCAGCTTTACCCCATGGTCTACATTAAAAGCTGATCTCTTTGCTTTTTAAATGTTCGTGCCAGCAGGCCCAACATTTTTGTTTTGGGACAGGTTTGGTTTTTTTTTTTTGATTTGTTTAATGTTTTTTTATTTTCAGTTTGGTTCATTAAAATCTCCCCAAAAATACCCAAAGCAAAAAAAGAACTTAAATAGACCTCTACTGCCAATGTTCCTACTAGATTTTGACAGGTTATGTGACATAAACTTTCTTTTGTGAAACATTTTATAAGCTAAGTTCAGATTTGTGGGCTATAATCCCAACGGGCCTGAGCAAGTATAACGTAAATAATATTGGGATTTCAAGTGTTAAGTAATTGTTTTAATTAAAATAATTCTACTAAGTTATTTCAGCATATTATTTGTTTTAAATTAATAGAAAACAAAATAAAATTGATTTCATATTTTTTATAGTTAAGCATAATTATATAGTAAAGACATACGGTATATGCTATTATGCTATTTTGCTATGGGTGCAGAGTTCTTGGCCTGTGTGCACACACACACACACACAGCTTAGAAGGAACAATGTCTATTGCCCTCGCCAATCCCCTTCTCATCCCCCCCCCCCAAAAAAAAACTGGGGCCTTCATGGCCCTTGACTGACTCCTCACTCAGTCTCCTGCCCCACAAAAGATGAGGAGCCCGGATCTACCTGGCTGGGGCCAAGTCCTGCCGAGTTACCCCCCCCCCCCGCCCCCCCAATCCCCAGGACCTACGGCTAGGGCAGCCTTTGTGGGGGCTCCCAGTGTCCAATGGGCAACAGCGGTAGATTTAAAAATGGTGCCAGCTGCACCTGCCTAATGATCTATTGCCAATTATAACGGAAGCCCTAACTCTTCCCTCCTTGGCACGTGCCCCTAGAGGTACATCTTTAGTGCAAGAGAATAATATATCACCTGGAGGGCAGGTCCCAGCCACAGGATCACTTCCTACCACACTAAGGTGATGCTCTCCTTTCAGGTGACCTTGCTCCTCCAAAGCAGCACAGAGGCTGCCAGACTGGAACTGGGACTGCTGTATTCTGTCCCTGAAGATCTCCTCTCCATGCTTCTCTGCCTACCTCAGTTCCTCCAGGTCTGTCATTCTAGCCTCTACACTCGTTCTCCGAGAGCCAGGAGCATGCCAACAATATGCAGGAGCCCAGAACGGGATTGAAGCATATCATCACTGCATGAGGGTTCCCTAGCAGCTGTGACTTCAGGTTACCTCAAACAGATCCTCAGAGATGTCACCCTGCTTATCGAAATGAGAGCTACATCTCCAGGCATGTTTAGGGTGGCCACCTGAGCCAGTTCTGATCCTGCCCTGTTGCAAGCAGAGAGTTATAGTTCTTCTTTTTCTAAGGAAGGCACAGGGTCTCTGTATCTTAGGAGGGGTTGGGAGGAGGAACGTGCCCAGGTCATCCTTGATAGCTCATAATGGAGTTGCAAGGCAGCTGTCCTTGGGGCATGCTGTTGCATGCCCTGAGTTGGCAAAAGCCATGACATTTAATCTCTCACATTCATTTCTCAATTTGGGGGGAGGGTGGGGGGGAAACTTTCAAACAGCAAGGGGAAAGCTTATTTCCAATTCTTCTGGTGAATTTAGTGCTCATGAAAAGTGACAGCTAGATAGCACTGGAAAACAAAGTCCTTCGTGACGCCAACCGTGCAGGCAGCGATGAGCCAAAGTTCCTCTGTACAGCCCCAGGCAACTGATATGTCCCCTTTCCTGATGGGATCAGCCCTGTGGCAGGGACGGTTATTCAGTTACTGTGCTCACCTTTGCTGAGAATGCCCGTAAGATGCTGACTGTAGAGCGTGTCTTCATGGTGATGCGAATGCTTGTCCACTGGACACTAGACAGAGACTCACCATGGCTTCTATCACCTTCCAAATTACTTCTTGGCACCGACGATGACTTTTGACAACCAACAACCTTAGCCAGGTTTGAATCACTAGCCTCCAAAGCGTTGTGTACTTGTGAAAATCCTGAGCCATCCCCTTCAAATGGGAGGGAAAATCCAGCACAGATGCCCAACTTCCATGCAACTTGGTTGTCACCCTAGTACCGTCATCGTTCCAGTGCAGGAAGCTATTCTAGAAGCATGGAGCATACCTAAAACCACTTATGAAGCTTTGCAGATTAAGGGGAAAGAATAGCGATATCAAAAATACGCAGCTGCTTTTTTCTGATGTTAAGTGGAAATAAAAGACATGCACAAGACCAGCTTATCTACCAGGGTGCTGGTGGAATGTTTGCTCCTCAAGTTGGTGTCATCTGCTTGGCCAAGTCCTCCTTTGCGCTGGCCCCTACCATTGCCAAACGCAAATTCGGTGCACCACAGTCCCAGCATCACCGGACTTAATTCCACGGCGCAGGAGGTAACATCCTCCCCTGTATCGAATGTAGATTTCTGGGGGGCTCCTGCAGGACCTCAGTGCCAGAGACCATGCTAGGGAGTGGGATCAGAACTTCTCACACTTTTTAGGATGCTGTGAATTGTTTTTTTACTCTCTCGTTCTATCATTGATTTCTGGAACAGAAAGCAAAGAGAGAGAAAAGGGGCATGCTGAGAAGCTGCAAAGTCCCTCTGTGGCAGGGCAGAAGATACAGATCGAGTTTTCTTGTCTCTGTGCATCACAACTGTTTAAAAGGCAGCAAATCTTCCGAAAGCTTTGATGCCTAAAAGGCATCTCTTGTTCTGTCCTCACCTCTGCTCTCTGCGCTGGCAACAATTTTCAGCATTAAATAAATTATTTAGCGGTGGCAGGATTTGACCGAATCCCCCACCTTCCCAACCCCCTATGTGTTGGAGGGCGCATTTTCTAAGGTGTGAATGTGAGAGAGAGAGAGAGAACGGGAGAGTGGAAGCTTAAACCAGTAGAGAAAGAGAAAGCGAGACGGTGAGAGGGGTAAGAGTGAGAGGAAAGGGAAAAAGGAGAAGAGTGGCAGAGAGCAGCAAAGCGAGTGCGGAAAGGAAGAATGAGAGACGGCAGCGGTGGGAAGGAAGAGACGGAACGAACAAAAGCAGAAGCTAGAGCCCCAGAGAGAGCAGCAGGAGAAAGGGGGAAAAACCCAGGGAGAAAGCGAGGAGTGTGTGTGGTGGGAGGGTAACAAATGAAAAATACGCTAAAGGACAAAATAAAAATGTAATAAGATATATTTATATATATATATATATATATATATATATATATATATATCAGAAAAAATTTCACATCCCCCACCCCCTGAAGAGTGAAATTATAGAGCTGGAGAAAGAGGAGGGATGGGAAAGGGGTGGGCAGCACCAAAGGGAAGAAAAATTGAGAACCTTGAAGGAGAGAAGGAAGGAAAGAAGTGGAGAGAGAGAGAGAGCCACATGAGGATGAAAGAAGCGACAGAAATCCCTATAGGAAGGAGAGGAGGGAAAGGAGGGGACAGAGAACCCTAAAGGAAGAAGAAAGAGGAGGGAGCAGCGTCTCCCCCTCCCCCCAGGCCCTGTCTCCCTATATTTATCAGACGAAGCCCTGATTAAACCCTTGGGGCTCTGCACTCCCGTCTCCCTCTCTCCTCTCCGCTATTAAACTCAGGGTTGAAAGAAAAATCTTTTATCCGTGCCGACAGCTTTCAGATGGAACTAAATCTCTCCCTGCTAGACTTTTATTTTCTCCCCCCGCACCCTTTCCCTTTGCACGCCCCTCTCTCTCCCTCTCTCTCTTTCTGGTGTTGCTTTTAAACGTAAGCTGGCCACTCAGTCCTATTTATATAAAAATACAAAACAAAAAAAAGCTCTTCCTTTTATTCTTTCAGGGAGAAAAGAGGATTTGAGCTTCGGTGGCTGCCCAGCAGAGTTGAGAGGCAAAAGAAAAGCACTTAATGGGATGGAGAACGAAACGCAGGGAAACAAATAAAGGTGGGACAGAAGGATAGAGGGAAAGAAGAACAGATGAGAGAAACAGAGGGAAGAGAAACTGGCACCCCCTCAAAAAAAAAAAAACCCCCAAGAAACTGAGGGAAGAAAACAATGGTGGGAAGAAAGGAGGAGAGGGAATGAGGAAGGGAAGAAAGGATCAGGAGGGGGAGAAGAATGGACAGGAGAGGGTGGGGGTTCAAAGAGAGGGAAGCGAAAGGCGGAAAAGAGTGAAAGGGAGGTAGGGAGAGGGGAAGAACGGAAAGCTCACTCTCTCCCGTCCCTTTGTCAGGTTTTGCCAAACCTCAGTCCCTAAGGCCGTCCTGCTCACTCCCGGGGGGGGGGGGGGGGGCCTCCTGGCTCGGGCCGTCATCCCCTCACTCTGCACACCAGGAGAAGAGGCCCCTGTGACCCCCACCCCATCCTCACAGCTCGACGAGGGGGAATCTTCCTGCTTCCCACCCCAAGGGAGAGGACCATTCTCTATGAGGAACAGTGAGACCACCCCCTCCCCACCCAAGCCTCCTCCCCCCCATCAAAGTCATTATTTGATCTTTCAAAAGCATAACCACTAACTGCCCACACACGCGCGCGCATGAATCCCAATATATTTTGCCAGGTTTGGAGCACGTCGGGAAAATTCTTGGTGCCACCACAGCTGGCGGGGAGGGAGGAAATATCTGGACAGCACACATTGCGAAGGAATTCACACTGCACCAGTAACACCAAAACAGAGTGCGCGCAGCACTGATAACTGTGAATGGATGCCAATTTACCAAAGGAGCTCCTGCTGCACTGATAACGCTGAAAAGATATTACGCTGGAACTTCGTTATGGCCTGAGCAGGGTTAGGGATGCTGCCTTGCAGGATGACCTGGCTTAGCCCCTTATCCTCCTCGTCTCCTCTCCAGCCTGGCAGCTAGGCCTCTGAACCTCATCCAGCAGCTTGGTTAACCCCGGTCCTCTCCCTTGCTCACTGCACTGCCTTTGAATTAACCGCTCCCCGAGGAATGGCGTACTGGTCCGAAGCCCCCTTTACCCATTCTGCCACTCACTGCCTTGGCGCTGCAGGGATGCTGCCGGCTTTTTTTTGAGCTGCAGAGGTATTATTGCTGTAAACTGCTTTTGTTGCTGGGTTAATGAGGGGGGCATAGACTGGTGGTGTGAGTGCCAGTTCTCCTCCAGACTTCTGTTACTGAATTTTTTATGTTTTACTTAAGGGAAAGGAGAAACTTCTGTACTTTTCAAAAGTCTCTGATATCGGTACAGAGCGTTCTCCTGCAGCCTTCTGTTACCGATCATGCATTGCGAAGGGGCATGGTGGGGTGATGGCAGGGAACCAGGTCATGGTTTACAGAACAGAGATGCATAATAGGGGACCCACCGGCTCATGAAGAGCATGAGTCACCCCAAACAACCACACATATACACCATTAGGAAAAATCATGCCACAAGGGCAGGGATGTAAAACTATCACATTATTTGCAACCTCTGGTGGAGATCTGATGCATAATTGTTACCCAACTAGCAGTTGATAAACTGAGGGAGGGGGTAATGAGACTAGGTGGAAGATTACTGCCGGAAGGTCCTATGAACTCTCCCTCCCTTGCAGTCTCAACACTTCCCAATGTAAAGAAGAAGTACTGACTGAACCAATGAGCATCTCCTTTTCACTTTAACCAGAGAGGAAGGGCTCGCCACACAGCTTGAAATGGTGGTAGATGAGGAGAGCAAGGCCTAAAAATAGTCCGCAATGTGGGGTTTTATTGCAAACAGGGGCTGGGGAGGGAGAGCCCTCAAGCTCTTATGTGGGAAACCTGAAGTTAATTACACACAGGAGCCTGACAGCAACCCTCCCACACACTGTGCGTCTTGGAGCTTCTACTGCCTGGAGCCCTCATAAAGCAGGAAAGATTCTGGAGGAGGCCGTGCTACTCCCAGCGCTCAGTGGTACCGGTATGGGGGGGGGAGGGGGGTGGCAGAGGCAAGGAAGCGATCCAGATCCCTCCAGTCCAGAAGACGTGACACGAGACTGCCAGCGGGCATCGGGCCGTATCACAGACCACCTAGAATGGGAATCGGGCTGTACCACTGGCCCCTGTAGGGAGATTTCAACCACACCACTACTGCCTGCGGGGATGGGGGGGATTTCGGAGTGTGCCACCGCACCCTGGGTATGAAGAATGTAATCCTGAGATGAAACTTACCCCCCCCCCCCAGGAATGGAGGCACAGGAACCAATTTCTATCAGAAAAGCAGGAGCCTCATCTCCCTGCATTCAATGGAGCAAAGCCAGGACTGGATTGGCCTCTTGGGCTGACCCAGGTGTGCAGGTGACCTGAGTCGCTAAAGGGATAGTGTGCAAAGACCTCAACCAGCACAGAACCATAAAAACGTTTCATTACCACGAGAACCAATTTTCAGTTTTATCTTTTTGGTGGCCTAAGAATCTTCTGGGTCTGGACTGGATGAAAGGCATTGATCCGCTGACCCACAGCGAGGCCCCAGTGGCTTCTAGCAATGACTGGCGTGAAATAAGACAGCCCCGCTGTTTTGGCAGCAACTGCGAGGATGAACAAGCCGACTGGCAGATATGGGATAAAGAAAATCGCAACTACAGGTCCAAGGATGTAATGGAGGCACATCCAGGACCGGACCAGCCTGTCCCAGGTGACCTGGAGTCAGTCCTAAAACCCAGGGGGCAAAAGGAGCACACCCCCTCCTCCCCCCACATCCCAGGGGTCTGGAATAGCAAAGTCTGGAGCAGTTATTGGTGAAAGCAACGGATATGAAAGTAGCTTCAGAGGATGTTGCACAGACTATCTTTGTGATGCAAATTAAAACATTTTGCCTGGAGATCGACTTTCTTTTAGTTTTGAAGCCTCCGTGTAGCTGCAAAACGAAACATGGGATGTGAGAGACACTGGCTCCGGGCCAGAGCTGATGGCTCAAAATCAGAGCTGGGACCAGCGGTTTGACTGCCAAACGCAATTTGTTGGGTAGGAATGGTCCACAGACTAAGTTAACGAGCTCTGCAGATCATTATGAGGGGGACCAAAAAAAAAAAAACGCAAACATGTTTGCACTCTCTGCAAGACCAAGACACAACTGGATACATTACAGCAGTGTTTATTCAAGTCGGTCCTGGAGTAGCCCCAAACTCAGGGCCTCCCAAATCTGTGCCGAGGAACCCCCCAGTCAGTCAGATTTTCAGAATATCCACAGAAAATATGCATGAGATAAATCTGCATACACTCCATTACATGTAAATCTTTCCCACGTACACTGATTATGTATATCCTGAAAACCCAATTGTTTTGGTTTTTTTTTTGGGGGGGGGGGGGTTGACAGGAGTCCAAACTCCACTTGTTAGGGGGTTTCCAATATAGGCTGTTCTCCCTCCCACAGCCTCTGACCAACAGAAAAGCCCTCCCCCCTGCCTGTGCTCACCACTACAGCTTCTCACCAACAGAAGAGCTCTCCCCCCTGCCTGTGCTCCCTCCCACAGCCTCTGACCAAAAGAAAAACTCTCCCCCCTGCCTGTACTCCCCACTACAGCCTCTGGACGAATAGAAGAGCCCTCCCTTTGCCTGTGCTCCCCACTACAGCTTCTCACCAACAGAAGAGCCCTCCCCCCCCCCCCCACCTGTGCTCCCTACATAGCCTCTGACCAATAGAAGAGCTCTCCCCTTGCCTGTGCTCCCTACATAGCCTCTGACCAATAGAAGAGCTCTCCCCTTGCCTGTGCTCCCTACATAGCCTCTGACCAATAGAAGAGCTCTCCCCTTGCCTGTGCTCCCTACATAGCCTTTGACCAATAGAAGAGCTCTCCCCTTGCCTGTGCTCCCTACATAGCCTCTGACCAATAGAAGAGCTCTCCCCTTGCCTGTGCTCCCTACATAGCCTCTGACCAATAGAAGAGCTCTCCCCTTGCCTGTGCTCCCTACATAGCCTCTGACCAATAGAAGAGCTCTCCCCTTGCCTGTGCTCCCTACATAGCCTCTGACCAATAGAAGAGCTCTCCCCTTGCCTGTGCTCCCTACATAGCCTCTGACCAATAGAAGAGCTCTCCCCTTGCCTGTGCTCCCTACATAGCCTTTGACCAATAGAAGAGCTCTCCCCTTGCCTGTGCTCCCTACATAGCCTCTGACCAATAGAAGAGCTCTCCCCTTGCCTGTGCTCCCTACATAGCCTCTGACCAATAGAAGAGCTCTCCCCTTGCCTGTGCTCCCTACATAGCCTCTGACCAATAGAAGAGCTCTCCCCTTGCCTGTGCTCCCTACATAGCCTCTGACCAATAGAAGAGCTCTCCCCTTGCCTGTGCTCCCTTCCACAGCCTCTGACCAATAGAAGAGCTCTCCCCCTGCCTGTGCTCCCCCCCATAGCCTCTGACCAACAGAAGGGCTCTCCCCACTGCCTGTGCTCCCTCCCACAGCCTCTGACCAAAGAAGAGCTCTCCCCCTGCCTGTGCTCCCTCCCACATCCTCTGACCAACAGAAGAGCTCTCCTCGCTGCCTGTGCTCCCCCCCCCCATAGCCTGTGACCAATAGCTCTTCCCCCTGCCTGTACTCCCCACTACAGCCTCTGACCAATAGAAGAGCTCTCCCCCCTGCTTGTGTTCCCCCCCCATAGCCTCTGACCAATAGAAGAGCTCTTCCCCCTGCCTGTGCTCCCCACTACAGCCTCTGACCAATAGAAGAGCTCTCCTCGCTGCCTGTGTTCCCTTCCAGAGCACCTATAAAATCCTGGCGTTGGCAGAGAGCATGGTTGACTGTAGGTGTAGAGGGTTGTAGGATTAGGAAGTAACAACAGACATTACAGTTATCTTCAGGATGGATGCTTGGCTGCACATTTTTCATGTCCAGACTCTGCAGAAGTTTTCAGAGGGGAAAGGTGCAATGCTATTATTATAATTATTACTAGCGGTACCCGGCCACGCGTTGCAGTGGCAGAGTCAGGTTCTTTACCCTCCCTCCCCCTTGCTCATTTACCTCAGTCACTCATCCTCCTCCCCCTTGGTCACTCACCCCCCCTTCCCTCCCCTGTCCCCATTCCAACTCTCTCCACTCACACTCACCTCTCCCCTCATGCTCCCTCCCCTGAAATGTATGCTCTCTTAGGTAAGAGGACCCAGACTGTAAGAAGCAGCTAGGATGCCGATTGAGAAAAAAACACCGAAATAGAAATTGGTGGTGGTAAACGTGGTCCGTCAGTGGGAGGTTGTGCGTGTTCTGTATCAAAATAGGGGAGTGCCTAACCAAGTTAGCACTCTCTATTTAGTTAATTGTTTTGTAGAGGGCTAATTTGGTGCCTTTCCGAGATCAGGGACGTTTTGTGTTTGTGTGTGCCCTCCGTCTTTCCACCCCAAAAGAACCCCACCATAAACGCAGTGTTTAAATACGCACCCCCCCCCACCCTGGCGAAATACAGTAACCCACCCTCCCACCCCCCCCCGCGAGAGTTGCAGAATGACCGAAACACCCCATCCCCCCCGAACACGCGCGCAAGAAAATAACTATGGCCCCCCACCGTGCAGCCCCCCGGATATCTGTGCAAACAGTCAATCGGTGGAGCGGGTGTTCGGTTCGGGATCGAAGTCTTGGGTTCGGGCCGTCGGCTGCTAGCCATGAAAATGGCTCCGACGGCCCTTTCACCTGACTATGACACTGTGGAGGAGTAATGGGAGCACTAGGTTCCCTGACATAGTAAGGGCAAAGGTCCGCTGGCTGCCAGTCCTGAAAATGGCATCGACGGGCCCTCGCCCTTACTATGTCACATGGGCTACTGCCGCCATTGTTGTCTCCGAGTGGCACAGTAAGGGAAAGGGCCGTCGGCGCTATTTTGATTGCTGGCAGCCGACGGCCGTAGTGTACGCGATGTGATCCTGGACCGTTCTTGGCACCCGCTGGAGCAGCGCGGACCTGTTTCCGCTTTTGTGTGTGTTCGGAGGGTGTGGGCAGTAAGTAGAACAGGCATGTGCGTGGGGGGTGTGAGGAGGGTGTTTTTGTGTGAGTTCGGAGGGTGTGGGAATTGCCAACATGTGACCTGTGCGTGGCCCCCCGGTGTAGCAGCCTGGAATTTGGTGCGTTTTTGTGTGTTTTGGGAGGGTGTGTGAAGTAAGTCCAATTGGCATGTGTGGGGGGGGGGTGAGGAGTGTGGATTTCTGTGTGTTCGGAGGGTGTGTGAATTAAATACATTTGTCATGTGTGTGGGGTGTGTGAGTGTTTGTGAAAGGTGTAAGAGGTTGCGCTGACGTCCGACGTCCACCAGATGTCGCTGTTTTGTGGAACCAATTTTTAAACCTTTTTTACCTGTCACAGGTGTGACATATATGTAATATAAGTACAGAAGAACCTTCCCGTATGAGAAAGGAAGGTTGTGTCCAAATTTGAAAGCAATCGGTGCAGTGGTTTCTGAGATTACCGATTTTGTACAAACTATTTAACATTTTTATTTATATAGATTAATAACAATAATGGGATAAACTCATGCTAAAGGAGATGATGATGTGCCCAAGGTCATAAACACTTGATTGGGGGGGGGGGGGGGAGGAGGAGGTCCCTATATTGCTTAAATTTTTGAGCTGAAAGAAGGGGACTGGCTGGATATCAATCTTTAAGACAATGCTTGGGAAAAATGTATAACCGGTCCACGTCATTGCTGTACAAAAGGAAACTGGAGCTGACAAGTGGATGCAAATCTCCGTAGGTAATTTCGCTCGAGATCAAACAGCCTCACAGCCCAGAAAATGTCTTTGGGTGACGCACGAGGAGGTTTGCTTGGCTGGAACGGTAACGGTAGCCGCTGGAAATGACTGGCGACAAGATGGGCACGTAAGGATAATTTCAGGACAAATTTAATTTCGCTCAATCACAGCTCCCCACAGCCAGAGGAAAGCAGACCGGTGTGGTTTTTCAAAAGGGGGCAGCTGAGAAAGCCAGGTTAACAAATAAATTAGCATTCAAAAGGTACAACGGCTCTCAGAAAAGAGGAGCAGAAAGAAGAAAAGCTGAGGGAAGCAGAGTAGAGGGAAAAGGAGTAAAGCCGGATGACAAGTCTTGAAGGGCAGAGCAGGGATGCCAAGGCTGAGAGCCTCTGGTTTTATGCATCCCGCCTAGAATGGCAGATAGCACAGGTTACACATTTTTCTAAAGAAATAAATGCTTTTGTTCAGTGTTCACTGAAGAAGGGAGATTGGAGAAGGGCCCCTGAGAGCTGGTGTAGGGTAGACGCCAAACTATTTATGGTACAACATGTTTGCAGGGAACTAGCAAATCTGCAAGCAGACCAGGCTGAGGGGTCAGACGGGATACATTTTAGGATTTATTAAGGGGGCTTACAGAAGTTAATATCCCACTAAATCCAAAGCCCAAGGTGGCTTACATCAGAAAAGTACACAGCATCAAACAAAATACAATACAGATTACTGTTTAAACATACAACAAACATCAATATGTTATCCATATCAAATAAAAAATACAATTTAGATAAACAACAAAAATATCAACACCTAATCTCTGCAACAAAACAGAGCCCCACCACTTAACTATTTCACTAAACTTCCCACAAAATCCACAAAAACAGCCAAATTAATGGAGACTTTACTAAAGGAAAGAATAAGTGAAAGTATCTTGAATCCAGGAGGTTACAGGATCCAAGGCAACATATTTTTTTTGTTTTGCCAGTGGCAGACCGTGTCAGACAAATCTAATCAATGTATTTGATTGGGTTGATTAGAGAATTAGATCAAGGGTGTGCGATGGCCGCGGTTTACTTGGATTTCAGCAAGGCTTTTGTATATGGTCCCCCACAGGGGGCTCATTAATAAACTGAACAGCCCGGGGGTGGGTCCCAAGGTGGTGGACTGGATTAGAAACCGATCGAGCGAGAGACAACAGAGCGTGGCGGTAAATGGAATTCACTCTGAGGAGGGAAGGGGTGATTGATGGAATGCCTCAAAGAATCAGCTCTGGGGCCAGCTCTGTTCAATACCTTTTTGAGCGATTTTGCAGAGGGGCTAGAAGGAAAAGTTTGCCTGTTCTGCGGATGATGCTAAGATCTGCAACAGAGTGGGCGCCCCTGAGGGAGTAGACAGAATGAGAAGTGATTGAGTGCTTGGCAAAAAAAAAGAAAGAAAGAAAGTGTAGTCGTACATTTGAGGTGCAGAAATGGGAAGAGGTACTGACATGCACCAATAGGAGAGCGACCTTGGGGATGATGGTGTTGTTGATCTCAAGGTGGCAAAACAGTGTGACAAGGTGACGGCCAGAGCCAGAGGGATGCTGGGGATGCACAGGGAGAGGCACAACCAAAAGGAAAAGGGAAATGATAATGCCTCTATACAGGTCATTAGCGAGACCTCATCTGGAGGATGTACCTTCCAAAAGGTTATAGAAAGGGTGAAGGCAGGCCAGGGGAAAGGCCACCAAAATGGTGCAGAGTCTGCACTTAAAGTTCATATGATGTGAGACTCAAGGACCTAAATATGTACACCCTAGAGAAGAGGTGAGATGGAAGGGAGGGGATATGAGAGAGATCCTTTGAGGTACCTCAAAGGAAGCAAATCTTTTTTGGAGGAAAGAATGCTCTAGAACAAGAGGCTATGGTATGAGGCTCCAATGAGGTACAATACGGAGTAACATCAGAAATATTTCTTCATGGAAAGGGCGGTGGATGCATGGAACGGCCTCCCAGGAGATCACTACGGTCTACAGCGGTGACACTGCACTAGGATGAAAGTGGGCCAAGATGAGATAGGGCCTGAATGCCGTCAGATTCTGTGTTTCTGTGGGGGAAGGGGATTATGCTCTTTACACCTACTAAGGCTCAATGGAGAGCAGAGGCAGAACAAAATAGTCCACAAACTGCCCAGCAAGGAAAAAAAAAAAAAAAATACTTTTCTCTCCGAGTGAAATAATTGTATTTCCTCTGATCGTGCTGATAAAGTGATCCCTGATCCCCCTGTTAAAGGAAATGTGGTGCAAACGGGGAGAGGGATAAACAGAAAAGGAGGGTGTGAGAAATGGAGAGAGAACGTGCAGGGGGAAATGACAGAGATGAGAGAGATTGCTAAGTGAGGAATAGAGGCTGATGAGGCAAAGGGAGGAAGGTGAAGGGGATCCATGTGCAAGAGAACAGTGCTGGTACTGAGGGTTTCTGCGGAGGTCCGACACTTACAGGACAAAACACAGTAACAGACTAACAAAGGTATAAACCGTCAAAGCTGGAGCAAGGGGAGGCGGAGAGCTAGGAGCCAAGTACTGCAGGCAACCAAGAGTCAAGCGCCACAGTGAGCAGGGGAGTGGCAGGAGCCAGTAGCCACAGGGAGAGGGAGAAGGCCAGAATAAGTGTCATGAAGAGTAATGGTGAGGCAAGGAAGGGTGTGGAAACCAA
This sequence comes from Rhinatrema bivittatum, assembly GCF_901001135.1. NCBI lineage: Eukaryota > Metazoa > Chordata > Amphibia > Gymnophiona > Rhinatrematidae > Rhinatrema > Rhinatrema bivittatum. The sequence goes on from NC_042630.1 coordinate 35,402,441, forward strand.
AAATCACAGGGAAAGGGAATGGGCAGGAGCCATGATCCACAGGAGCAATGAGCACCTGGAGAAAGGAGCCACGAGAAGCTAGGAAGGGCAGCAGCCAAGAGTCATGGGAAAGAGGGAGGGCACAGAAGCCAAGAGCCATGGGGGGCCCTTCAAAAGATGGGCGCCAAGATCTGCGGGACGCCTCCAGCAACACGGGCCAAAGAGATTGCAGGGTCTGCCTCCAGGGTTGGAGATGATTTGTCATTGCTTTGCATAAAACCAGAACCTCACCATGCTCAGGCACAAAAGCGCTTCGCAAGAAAAGTTGCAAAGGCCGCACTTGAAGCCTGGCACCAGAACACTTTTCCCAGGGGGTGAGAAGGGGCATGGAGTTGGGTTGATTACTGTCAGGCACAAGTACGACTGTGTCCTGGAGCTTTCCAAACCCAATGTATTTAGCAGCAAGATCTGGGTGGAAGGGGGACCTGAAGGCTGTTTTTAAATCCCCAGATGTACAGGGAAGACTGGCATGTGCACCTGAGGAGCCACAGTGAGCCTGAAGAGGAGGAGGAGGAGGAGGAGGAGGAGGAAGGCAAGGGAGTGAAGCCTTAGAGGGGATTATTATTCACGATAAGAAGCACTGAAAAGATTCCAGCACTGAGGCCGAAGACGAGGGACCTGTCTGTGTTGATATGGGCATTATGCTCCAAGCCCCCTTTCCTCCCCTTGCCGAAGGCTAAGTGGTTTTCTTTAAGAGGTTCTAGAGATTAAAAAGCCGCGCTTGGTTAATTTCCAGATATTTCTGGTTTATTAAGGGGGTGGAGGGGGAATTGCGTTCTAAGCTTATTCTTATTCTATTTATAAAATTATTTTATTGTTTTGAAATCCAAATCGTGTACGCACACAGCATATGCACAGTTCACACACTAACATAGCTAAACCCCATTTGATTTGTGCCTCAACACACACATGTATACCCCAATACACACACACAAACATATATTGTATGCACATACACAAACATCCACGCATATTCAAACGCACTAACACACACATATACACCTTCTCCAACCCCTTCCTTTTGCCCTGGAACACAAGAGGTTAGTTTGATATGAAATGGAAGGGGTAGTCCTAGGAATAAGCTTTTTCCTTCCTGCTTGTAAATTTGTCTGGCAATAAAACCGGACACTTAGAGCTAAGCTGTGTGGTGCTTCTTTTTACATCTCCTCTGAAGTCAATCCTCAGGTTCTCGTGCTGTATTCATACACTGCCTATACCCCAATGGTGCCAGCAGAGGCACCTGATGATAAACAACACAACAGCACCCCATAACGCGGGGGGCAGCATGGGTCTTCATCTAAATTACACCCTGAAGGGCTCTAAACAGACAAAAGTTCCAGGCACACATATGGAGCCACCTTCTGGGCGGTGGGAGTGGGGTGTTGGTGGTGAAGCAAAGGTCAGAGAGCTTCTTCAACAGAAGTTACACAATGAGCTGTTTCTAACATGGTAAAGTCATTTATGGAGGAAAATCCCATCAAGGATTACGACTCACAACTCAAGGGAACCCTTTAAGCTTGGCAAGCAGCAGATTCAAATTGTACAAGAACGAATTTCACTTGGCATCAACTAATGTTTGCTTCATCAAGTTGGCCATCCCTGAGGGTCGGCCACAGAGCTGCAGCGTGGGAGACACGGGTACAGGGGCAGGCAACGTTGCCTAGAGCTCCGGAGGAGGAAGGGAGTCTGACCCAAGACATTAAATGTTCTAGGGCTCGAATGCAAGACTAAGTTTGCGATTGTTCATGGCAAGTCTGTCTTAAGTGCAAATTCGAGTTGAAATCCTGCCAGTCTAATGCAACTTAACTTTTAGAGATTTTATATTATTTCATCATTATTTGGATTACTGAATTACAAATCAAGAATACTTGACATAGGACAAAAAAAGATGAAAGAATATATAATGATCACTGAAGGAGGTAATTAAAAGGAAAAAAAGAAGCATCACATTATCTACACCTCAATATGGAGGACTCTTAACAATAAGAAATTGCAAGAAAAAACAAAACACCAAGGACATAAATTCAATCTAATGCTTTACACATCGAATCCTATTCTGCAGTAATCCCTCCAATTGTTCAGGATCCCCCCCCCCCCCAAATAAAAACTTAGTTCAACCCCAGTTTAATTAAACATGTAAATGGAAACTGTAATAAAAAGGTGGCGCCTAAGGTAGCAAGATAGCCACTTTTTCCTTATTCAACAAGAAAGATTTCTGTTGTCTTCGTGTAGCCTTGCTACATCAGGAAACAAAGCAATTTTTTGACTTAAAAGGATTTTTCATGCGAAAGAACCATTTTTAAAGTCCGGTTCTTTTAAAGTCAGGCTCCAATGCAACAATAATTAACAGAGTCGCTTTGGAGGAAACTTGCGATCGTGATTCCTGCAGAAAATTAGTAAGGTCAGGAGTATCAGAAGTTATGTTTGGTGTTTGCTCCACCTTTTCACAAGTGGGTAAGTAAAATGCTTTAGATATAGGAGGTATTGACTCCGAAGAAACCTTTACATTCTCTAAATAACATTTTTTCAACATTTCTATCGGAGATATTATAGGAGTGTAGGAAAATGAAGCCTCCTAATAAAATTGTCCATATTCTCTAACTTACAATGTAAGATTTCACAATCTTCAACCAAAGAGCATCCTTATTATCTAATGCTTTGCAATGCTCTTCATAAGCTGTTATTCCATCTCCAATTCCTTCGACTGATGGAGAATGTAAATTAACCTGACCATGTAATTCTGCCAAGGATGACAAAGCGTTGTCAATCTTGGCAGTCAAAGTACTTTTAAGTCCCGTTAAGGCAGATCACGTGGTTTCCAAAGTTATTATAGATGGCTTTATTGGTGTAGAATAAGTAGCTAAACTCTGGGCCCACTGAGGGATAAGGTCCTGAGAAAGAGTCACTCCCTCACTGGACTTCCTGCTCACAGAGCATTTCCCATCGCAAGCACAAAAGTCAGAACTGGAATCCAAAGCTGATCTCACATCCTTGGGTTTTGTGTTTCCTTTTTCCACCCTCTTTGGAAGCAGCATAGACATTACGACCAAGAGAGATACACATCTCATTAGAAACGGGGGCAGAGGCCCCAAGCTCACCAGACCCAACAACTATCTTGACTTGTGTGAAAAAAAAGTCTCCATTGTCGGTTGTGACATCAGAGTGATTACGGCAGAGCTGGATGGGAAGGCCTGTACCGCACCCTTCCTCTTCTTGTCCATCCAGCGGCGATGGAGCCAAGCAACTTACAGTGGTGAGATGAAACCATAACCCAGATCTAAATTCTTCCTAGGGGCAGTTGTGCCTTACAAGGCACAGATCTTATAGGGCAAGTGGCACCTCCAGATGACTTCAGATGCAGGAGTTAAAACTTTCCAGCATCAACAAGGAAGAGCCGGAGTGGAATCGCGATCTGAGCAGGCAAGGTGATTGGCCTCTCTCCCCACAGTCCCCCAGAGATTTTTATTTTACAAAAATTAAACCAAATAAAAGAAGGAAATTAATCAAAACTCAAGATGAAACAGGATATGCTGCTTATTCTGCCTTGTGACACAGCAAAGGGACAAATGCTGAGTATGTAAAAAGTAAGGGTCTACATGAGGTTGCTCTGAGACTGCCTATGGTTCATCTCTCCACTGGTTAGGGTTGTTCATGTATGCACTAAAGGCCACATTTTAAAAGGCCTGGGTGTGTAAAGATTGGGGGTTACTCATGTGGCTGGGTCTTGCATGCACCGCACGCATTTTAGAACAGGCCCGGCTATGCGCGTAACCCCCGATACGAGCACAAGTGCCAGGCTTGCTGAAAAGGGCGGGGTCTGGGTGGGGAGGGACAGGGCGGGAGGCAGGCAGACAGCGCCATTAGATGCTGTCCTGGGGAAGTGCAAACCAGCAGCCGGCCGGCATGTGGAGTTTACTTCTGCTCCAGAGGAGCAGTAAGTCTCAAAACAAAAAAACTGGGGATAGGTAGGGTTAGTTTAGGGGTCAGGGAGGAGAAGGGAAGGGGGAGGAAGGATAGGGTTATGGATGTTCCCTCCCAGTCCACTCCTTTATTGGAGCGGTCTGGGAAAGCCCTACTGGCATTGCCGTGCGTATTATTCTAAAATTCCCCCCCTGCACGCGGAGCAAGCCACCGGCTCGCACAGACATGAAAATCCGGTGCGCATGTGCACATGGGAAATGTATTTTATAACATGTCTGTGCGCCTTTTAAAATCTGGCCTTAAGTTATTGCAGCGTGAAAACAGCTTACGAAGCAAAGGTGGTGTTCCTTCACAACACTGTGATTAGACCTCATGGGCACCAGTTCTGGCAAGGAACACACCCCCAGCTTCAGTTTCCATGGCCACTCTGGAAGAACTGAACGTGCAGAAGGGAAAGGAGTGATGGGGGAGGTTTTGGTTTAGCCTTTTAATTTGAGCTGGGAGTCACAGGGCAACCAACAGAACTTTAGTTTTGCTAGCCTTGCAAACTACAGCAAATAAAGACCACGCTTTATACTTTTCTGTCCTATCTATCTCACTTTGCCACGCAGTGTAGGGAAAAACGACCATGCCCAGGTGTTTCTATCCATTCTATCTCAGTGTATCACATGGTGCAGGGAATAAAGATCATCCCCAGGTGTTTCTATCCCTTCTATCTCACTGTATCACACACTACAGGGAATAAAGACCATCCCCAGGTGTTTCTATCCTTCTATCTCACTGTATCACACACTGCAGGGAATAAAGAGCATCCCCAGGCATTTCTAACCCTTCTATCTCATTGTATCACACGGTGCAGGGAATAAAGACCATCCCCAGGCATTTCTATCTCACTGTATCACACGCAACAGGGAATAAAGATCATCCCCAGGTGTTTCTATCCTTCTATCTCACTGTATCACACACTACAGGGAATAAAGACCATCCCCAGGTGTTTCTATCCTTCTATCTCACTGTATCACATGGGGCAGGGAATAAAGACCATCCCCAGGCATTTCTATCCCTTCTATCTCACTGTATCACACACTGCAGGGAATAAAGACCATCCCCAGGCGTTTCTATCCCTTCTATCTCACTGTATCACATGGTGCAGGGAATAAAGACCATCCCCAGGCATTTCTATCCCCTCTATCTCACTGTATCACACACTGCAGGGAATAAAGATCATCCCCAGGTGTTTCTATCCCTTCTATCTTACTGTATCACACACAGCAGGGAATAAAGAGCATCCCCAGGCATTTCTAACCCTTCTATCTCTCTGTATCACACAGTGCAGGGAATAAAGACCATCCCCAGGCATTTCTATCCCTTCTATCTCACTGTATCACATGGTGCAGGGAATAAAGATCATCCCCAGGCATTTCTATCCCTTCTATCTCACTGTATCACATGGTGCAGGGAATAAAGATCATCCCCAGGCATTTCTATCCCTTCTATCTCACTGTATCACACACTTCAGGGAGTAAAGACCATCCCCAGGCGTTTATCCCTTCTATCTCACTGTATCACACACTGCAGGGAATAAAGACCATCCCCAGGCATTTCTATTTCTTCTATCTCAATGTATCACACACTGCAGGGAATAAAGACCATCCCCAGGCGTTTCTATTCCTTCTAACTCACTGTTTCACACACTGCAGGGAGTAAAGACCATCCCCAGGCATTTCTATCCCTTCTATCTCACTGCATTACATAGTGTAAAGAATAAAGACCATCCCCAGGTATTTCTATCCCTTCTATCTCACTGTATCACACACTGCAGGGAATAAAGACCATCTCCAGGCATTTCTATCCCTTCTATGTCACTGCATCACACACTGCAGGGAATAAAGACCATCTCCAGGCATTTCTATCCCTTCTATGTCACTGTATCACACACTGCAGGGAATAAAGACCATCGCCAGGCATTTCTATCCCTTCTATCTCACTGTATCACACACTGCAGGGAATAAAGACCATCGCCAGGCATTTCTATCCCTTCTATCTCACTGTATCACACACTGCAGGGAATAAAGACCATCGCCAGGTGTTTCTATCCCTTCTATGTCACTGCATCACGTTGCAGGGAATAAAGACCATCCTTTGTTGTTCCTGTCTTTTCTTTCTGCATCACCCAGTGCAGGGAATAAAGACTATCCCTAAGCTTTTCCATTCCTTCTATCTCATTGTATCACACGGTGCAGGGAATAAAGACCATCCCCAGGCAAATCCCACTTTGCTGTGATACAAGTCTGGCTATAATCTTCTTCCATTTGTTCATTTTTCAGATTGTGAAGCAGATGAAGATTCAACTCCAGACATCGCAAACATTTACCCCCTTCCCCCGTACTTCTGAATCTGTGGCAGGCATCCAGTTCCAGCAACAAAACGGCACTTGGGAGTAGGGGGTAATGTGGTCCTTGGAAACAGGATAGGCCCTATAAAGAGGGCTCTGCCGCAGTATGGGAGATGCAGACGCGCTTCCTTGTCACCAAAAAAAAAAAAAAAGTAAAAAGCATCCAGTCAGCAGATGGGGAAAGGAACTCGTTCTCGTCTTGTTACGGAAACCACTTCATGTACCATTAGCGGGGAGCCGCACCTGCACCCAGCTGCATCGCAGAAAATTGTATACTTTGGTGGTTTTTTTGTATCAGTCCCGGAACGAGAATACCTTCAGGGCGAGAATGTTTCATTTCATTTTGTTTTGAAGAGCATTTCTCTCCCGGTGGCTTATGCTACACATAAAGTCTCTATCGCATGTCTCTAGATTCCAGCGGGATTCCTGTTCTCGCTCTTTCCTGACCCGGAGGTGGGTGGGAGAAAGTGGAAGGTGGAAAAATTGGGCACGTCACTCCCACCCCCCCCTCCCCATCCCCTCTTGACTTCAGTGACCACTTGGAACTGGAGAAGGGGGTGGGCAATCTGTTTACTCATACAGCAGCTGGCTCCCCTCTCTTCCCAGAGCATGTGTGGATTTGTAGCTTCAATATTCTTTTAGAAAGGTAAAACAGGAAGTCTGCAGGGTAAGGCCAGGCCTGGCTCAGCCTGTCCCTCCTTGACATCGGGAAACGTGAAGATACGGTCAATACCTTCTGCCGATGTGCGGGAGATGATCAGCCCAAGGGTGCGCTATGCTCTCAAGCAGGAGTCCTAAGACAAGCTTGCCTTCTCTAAATTCTGTTCTACCTCCCTCTTCGTCTCTAGCCCATGAGATGCCTTGAAAAGTTCTTACATTGGCCGGGAGGTCCACTGAAGTGCCGCCTTAGTGGCCGAAAACGACAAGGAAGCAATGCTCTCACTTCCCAGGGCCAGGAAAGGTGGTGGGGAAGTAGGAGCGTAGAACCTCAGCAATGCCAGCTGGCTGGTTCAGCGGAGTAGAGTCCCAGTTCCCCAGAGGAAACCTGTCGGTTTGACAGTGCCGGAAACAGCTTTTTCTGTGCCCAGGACAGATGTTCAGAATTATAACCACCCCATCACTGCCACCGTGACATATCAGAGGCTGATCCGACACAGCACTCTCTTTTCGTGGTTGTCCCTCTGGTGGCAGCAGCTCCAGGAAAACACCCACCACTCTCTCTCTCTCCCTATCCAGGATGTCCCTCTTTCTCCCCCACCCACTCATTACCCTTTGCCCAGCACACCCCCACTCTACCATCCATCCCTTGCCTTCCAGTTTCCCTCCCTCTTCCTTTTTTACCCCCTGCCAAGCAGAAGCTCTCACTCCCCCAAACCTCTGGCCCAGTAGCAGTCCCTTCTCTGCTTACCCCTTCATACCCTGTCCTCTGGCAGCCCCCCTCTTTCTTCCTCTCTTCCTCCTACACCCCTAGAGTCGCAATGCTGTAGCTCCTTGTGTGGCAGCAGTGGCTGCAGGAATAAAATCGGCTCACAGGCTCATAGATAGCCCTGACACTTCTCCCACATGATCTTATTCATTGTGGATATCCTGAAAACCTGACTGGCTGGACATCCCCTGGGACAAGTTTGGAAACCACTGCCCTAGGTGAACCTCTATCCAAGCACATCACCTGCCCCCCCCCCAATAAACTTTCAGACCCATAAGCAAACCCTTCCCCCCACCCCTGAGATTTTGAGAATTAAACCCAACAATTATTATATCCCCACCGCCTCCCTGCCCAGAACAATCCTGTAAAACTGCAGATTTGGACATCATGAGGTCCATATTCCACCGCTGGGCATGGAGATACAGAAGCAGGAAACAAAAAGCTGTTCTCTGCAGGCCAATAGGAGGCAGAGCCCCGGGTGCTTATGGATGGGCCCTCCTGAATGCCCATAAGTAAAAGCAGTCCTACTGACATCCCCCCTACCCCCCTGGTCACCCTCCCACCATAAGTCCCAGCACTGAGCGATGCGGGGAGGGGGCGCGGAAATCTGTTTAGGACAGAACATGAAGTGGGGCCTCCCATATCAGCACGACATGGTGTGAGAGGGGGCAAAGGGGCTCCGAATTACAGCATTTTGGAACACCGTGAGGCTTAGTGATCCGAACCTAAATCAGTGAAACTAAATTGTTTCAAGTGCCTTAAAAGAGCTCTGAGGACTGAATCCGGGGAATCCACTGTCTTGGGAAAAGGTTGCCATCCTGGCGGTGTGCCTGGGAAGAGGGAGGGAAGGGGGAAGAAAGAAGGTGATCTGTCTGCCATGCCATAAAGGATGGAGGCTGCATGGGACGGCCTCCCAAAGGAGGCAGTAACGGAACTCAAAAAAGCCTGGCACAGGCACGGAGGATCCACTAAAGACCTTTAGAGGGTCTCTGGAGAAGAGACGGTCCTTAAAAGGGGAGGTGAAAGAAGCTATTTTAGCCAAAAGATCTTCATTCAAAAATTGGAAGAAGGATCCAACAGAAGAAAATAGGATAAAGCATAAGCGTTGGCAAGTTAAATGTAAGACATTGATAAGACAGGCTAAGAGAGAATTTGAAAAGAAGTTGGCCGTAGAGGCAAAAACTCACAGTAAAAACTTTTTAAAATATATCTGAAGCAGAAAGCCTGTGAGGGAGTCAGTTGGACTGTTAGATGATCGAGGGGGTTAAAGGGGCTCTTAGAGAAGATAAGGCCATCGTGGAAAGTTTAAATTATTTCTTTGCTTCGGTGTTTACTGAAGAGAATGTTGGGGAGGTACCCGTAATGGAGAAGGTTTTCATGGGTAATGATTCAGATGGACTGAACCAAATCACGGTGAACCTAGAAGATATGGTAGACCTGATTGACAAACTGAAGAGTAGTAAATCACCTGGACCGGATGGTATACACCCCAGAGTTCTGAAGGAACTAAAAAATGAAATTTCAGACCAGTAGGTAAAAATGTATAACCTATCATTAAAATCATCCATTGTACCTGAAGACTGGAGGATAGCTAATGTAACCCCAATATTTAAAAAGGGCGCCAGCGGCAATCCGGGAAACTACAGCCTGACTTCAGTACCAGGAAAAATAGTGTAAAGTGTTCTAAATATCAAAATCACAGAACATATAGAAAGACATGGTTTAATGGAACAAAGTCAGCATGGCTTTACCCAAGGCAAGTCTTGCCTCAAAATCTGCTTTACTTTTTTGAAGGAGTTAATAAACATGTGGATAAAGGTAAAGTGGTAGTTGTAGTGTACTTGGATTTTCAGAAGGCGGTTGACAAAGTCATGGGAAAGGTGGCGATGTCCTTTCGTGGATTAGAAACTGGCTAAAGGACAGGAAACAGAGAGTAGGATTAAATGGACAATTTTCTCAGTGGAAGGGAGTGGGCAGTGGAGTGCCTCGGGGATCTGTATTGGGACCCTTGCTTTTCAATATATTTATAAATGATCTGGAAAGAAATACGACGAGTGAGGTAATCAAATTTGCAGATGATGCAAAATTGTTCAGAGCAGTTAAATCACAACCAGATTGTGATAAATTGCAGAAAGACCTTGTGTGACTGGAAAATTGGGCATCGAAATGGCAGATGAAATTTAATGTGGATAAGGGCAAGGTGATGCATATAGGGAAAAATAACCCATGCTATAGTTACACAATGTTAGGTTCCATATTAGGTGCTACCAGCCAAGAAAGAGATCTAGGCGTCATAGTGGATAACACATTGAAATCGTCGGTTCAGTGTGCTGCGGCAGTCAAAAAAGCAAACAAAATGTTGGGGATTATTAGAAAGGGAATGATGAATAAAACGGAAAATGTCATAATGCCTCTGTATTGCTCCATGGTGAGACCGCACCTTGAATACTGTGTACAATTCTGGTCGCCACATCTCAAAAAAGATATAATTGAAATGGAGAAGGTACAGAGAAGGGCGACCAAAATGATAAGGGGAATGGAACAGCTCCCCCTATGAGGAAAGACTAAAGAGGTTAGGACTTTTCAGCTTGTAAAAGAGACGGCTGAGGGGGGATATGATAGAGGTGTTTAAAATCATGAGAGGTCTAGGACGGGTAGATGTGAATCGGTTATTTACTCTTTCAGATAATAGAAAGGCTAGGGGACACTCCATGAAGTTAGCAAGTGGCACATTTAAAACTAATCAGAGAAAGTTCTTTTTCACTCAACACACAATTAAACTCTGGAATTTGTTGCCAGAGGATGTGGTTAGTGCAGTTAGTATAGCTGTGTTTAAAAAAGGATTGGATAAGTTCTTAGAGGAGAAGTCCATTATCTGCTATTAATTAAGTTGACATAGAAAATAGCCACTGCTATTACTAGCAACAGTAACATGGAATAGACTTAGTTTTTAGGTACTTGCCAGATTCTTGTGGCCTGGTTTGGCCTCTGTTGGAAACAGGATGCTGGGCTTGATGGACCCTTGGTCTGACCCAGTATGGCATGTTCTTATGTTCTTATCCACCATCAGATTCCTTAGCTCTGAATTGATCCATTGAGATCAATGGAACCCAGTGAGATGCTCCCAGCTGTCCCCTACTCCTCAGTGTACAGGGTATAAATTAGTTAATTAGCTAATTAGGGTGCAGCCAGGCATACACTATTGGCAAGTTGATTTAATTAGCAGAATTTCCCCAAAATAGCACAAATGCCTCCTTTTTATCCAAGGAGGTGCAAATTTTTGTTAACTTCTAGAGTCTTATGCGCCCTCTTCTCTCTTGCCCAACTCAATGCGACATTAACCTTTTGCTCCCCGGTACCCTGCTGCACTTCTCATATGGAGGCTCAACTTGGGCTGTTTAATCTTTACTGTTAATCCTAGTTAAATTGAATAAAAAAAACAAGACCAGAGGCAGGTTGACTTTCCAAATCAATGCCGGCAAGGTTGCGTTGAATCAATCCAATGCCATAGTTGGGGTGGGGAGAAGTAGAACCAATCCAAAATCATTACATTAATTTTCAGTTTTGAAATTTAAAAAAAAAAAAAAAAAAGGAGCAGGATCCTTAAATGATGATCCCAAAATGAAAAGCAAGGCAGAGGAGACGCCGAGATTAAATAATCAAATGGTGGGTGATTTGTGTGGTGCAATATTGCATGATTAAAACGTCAGAAATAGAAAACACAACATTTGATTGCAGGTGGCTTCCAAGCGGCTGTGGCATGCGTAGCAGAAAAATATTGTTCAAAAAATTTAAAAAATTGCGATCTGAATGAAATCCTGGAGCACATACTTGGCCCAGTCTACCCCATTAGATCCCTGATCCGAGCCACGTTGCTGTGTCTGGGGTATGCGGGTACTGTTACCTCATCTGAAGCTGGACCCCCTTCTCTGTTAGTCTGGTGACTGGTTTGGTCCTGCTCTGGTTCTCGCTCCCTCTCAGACCAAAATGCTTTATTTATTTATTTGATTGATTTATATTCCACTTTTCGGCACTTCAGAGCAAGCAGCAAATTAATAATAAGAATTGTTTTAAATACCTCTTCAGCACCAGTAAACACAAGCAGAGAGATTCAAGACTCAGTAAAGGCTTTTGGAGACCTCATAAAACAAGTGCATTAAGCAGATTACAGCTATCTTGCACTCTATAAATACACCCGGTGGGGTTTCCTCTGATTACATACAGTTGGACAGTAACACTGCAAGCGCACTGTACAACCAGTGTGTAATCTCTCACCCCACTATTAGCCACACTGCAGAAACTTTATATGATAATTAGCTTGACTGCAGAAACACTGCATGGTAAATTAACCACACTGGAGAAACCCTATGTGATAATGAACCTCACTGCAGAAATCCTTTGGGATAATGAACCACACTGCAGAAACCTATGCGATAATTAGTTTGACTGCAGAAACATTGCATGGTAAATTAACCACAGTGCAGAAACCTTATGTGATAATGAACCACACTGCAGAAACATGTGAGATAATTAGCCTGATTACAGAAATCCTACGTGATAATGAACCACACTGCAGAAACCCGATGTGATATAATGAACCACACTGCAGAAACACTACATAATAATTAAATGCACTGCAGAAACACACCGTATTTAACTATACTGTAGGCGCCGGCAGGTGGATTGCACTACAAACAGTATATTCAAGACTGAGGTATACTGTAGATAGGCTGTCAATACATGGCTGAGTAATTTTCAGAACCAATCAAAGCCCAGATATTCACCACACTTTGGATGCAGTGTCACAGCATGTCTTCCTGCCCGCCTCGGGTTGCTTGCTCCCTGAGTGCCAGGACTGCCAAGGGCTGTGTCTATCTAACCTAGCGCAGGATGGCATCCCTTACGCACATCCCTGAGGAGCAGGCCTGTCTGTACATCATATAATAAACTCTTTTGCATGCAGAGCTACGAAGGAAAAAGTGTTCCCGCCTTGCACGCTGGAACAGCTAGATCCGCCACCCTGGATGATTCGGATTTGGATAAGGTTGCTGGCACGCCAATTTGATCTGTGTTGCCGGAGGAATACACAGAATGATCGAAACAAAAAGGGGATGAAAAGAAAGCCGAGCAAACTATTAACGGTAAAGTTACAGGTTACAGAAAGTACAGCAAGTCTCTCCTTCTGGTGCTGGTCCGTATTTTCTCTGGCCTGCTGGCAGGATACAATATATCTTGCTGCTCCAGCTGCTGTTTCTTCTCTTCCCCCCAGGATTATACAGAGTTTTTCCTGCTCATTCTTTTGGGGGGAAGTCTCTGATCTGGAAGGAGATGGGGATCTCTGTGTTTAGCACAGTACAGGGGGAAATGCATTTCTGTTTTTCTTTCTCTAGCGTTACACGGCATGTAGAGTCAGGCTTCTTGGGGTTTCCAGTTCAGTTTTATGTCTGCATCTTTCTATTTGAGTCTGTGATCCCTTATTTTGCATTTGGTGAGGGTCTGTGAATGAGCTGACACTCTAAACAAAGAGAAGGAGAGGGGTAAACCAATCTAGAGATCTGATCAACCGATTGATCCCCTGATTTCTAAACCAAAGCCGGAGGGGGGGGGGGGCAGTCACAGAGATAAATCACAGAGTGGGGGTTTGGGTGTGGTTTGGTTGATGGAATGGGGGGGGAAGAGGGTTTATGATAAAGAGGAGAGGGACAGTGTCGAGTTACAGTGGGGTATATGCGCCATCCTAGGGTTACCACCTCACCCAGGGTGGCGCAAGGGTACTGGGCACCCTAGATGAACCTTCAACCTTGCGCCCCCATTAGCTTTCAGGTTCCTGGGCCAAGCCTTCATCCTCCTCTCCCCTCTCCGAAATTGTGATCATTAAATCCAACAATTGCGATGACCCCTTCCGCCACCCTTTCCAGAACACTGCTGAAAAAAAATACATAATTGAACGTGGGGAAGACAATTTTTGGAAGTGACTTGTATGAGTAAATATTGATTTATCTGAGTGAAATTAAAAATTACCCACCCTAAAATCACCTAAAACTACACATGCTTCAAAGGGAAAATGTGCTTTCACTTTCCCTTTCCAAACTGGTTAACAGTATCAAAATGTCCCCATAGTTTTAATTTTACATTTTGTGCATACACACACACACACACACACACACATACACCATACAGGTGTGTTTGATAATCGTGTCACAGCGCCTGATGAATGTGTCATCTCTGATTTTTGGGTGTAGGCTGCACAAAAAAAAAAAAAAAATCAAGAAATCCATAAAATGTATGCCTTAAAAGAAATCACCAAACAGAAGCTCTTTATCCTCACAAACAATTAAATCAATCCAAACAGAGAGGATATTATTAAAATTATTAAATTCGTTTTTATATCACTATTTCAATAACAGATCATTGGGAACAACACCATCAGTAATAGTGCAAATTATGATTTAATCCATCGCCTCTCGCCACGCAATGGGCCGCAGGCAATTTCAGCGATTAGTCAAGCACTAGATGTATAATCATTTGGTGTAGTTCCGTGTCTGTTCAAAAACTTTTTTATTCAATTAATTTAAAACCATTATTTTATTATTTTCTTTTTTACCCCAAAAATATATTTACTAAATCCTAAGATTCAATTTGACAAAATCATTTCTGCTAGGGTTTTCATTTGTGCAGTAATGGCGCCTCGGCGTCATTTTGAACGCCATTTTGAATGCCGAGGCGCCATTACTGCACAAATGAAAACCCTAGCAGAAATGATTTTGTCAAATTGAATGACTAGCGCTGGAAAGGCAAAAATTGATTTTTGAAGTTGAAATTAAGATACGAGGCATCCCCTGAAGAAGACTGGAAACAGTCGAAACATGGCCCATGTCGGGACAGTTTTAAAATAAAAAATCTACAGTGGGGCTAAGTATAAAAAAATCTTAGGATTTAATGATATAAAAACTAGAGTAATTGCGACACAGGGACAGGTTTGAAATTAAAGTAAAACCTATGGTGATAGTGGTATCTAAACACAAATTTGTAAATCTTAGGATTTAGTAAATATATTTTTGGGGTAAAAAAGAAAATAATAAAATAATGGTTTTAAATTAATTGAATAAAAACTTTTTTGAACAGACACGGAACTACACCAAATGATTATACATCTAGTGCTTGACTAATCGCTGAAATTGCCTGCGGCTCATTGCGTGGCGAGAGGCGATGGATTAAATCATAATTTGCACTATTACTGATGGTGTTGTTCCCAATGATCTGTTATTGAAATAGTGATATAAAAACAAATTTAATAATTTTAATAATATCCTCTCTGTTTGGATTGATTTAATTGCCTTAAAAGAAATCCATCACTGGTTGAAGGCAGTCTCTGAAATGGCTGGCTAGGCTGAACTGAGATATAACCCCTTACTACTCATCAGTCAAAAACAAAAATTCAAATTATGTTGTTGCCTCAGTAACAGTGAAACAAACTGCCTCCATTACTAGCACTTTATTTATTTATTTATTTATTATTTTTATATACCGACATTCATCTCAATTGAGATATCACACCGGTTTACATTCAGGTACTGTAGGTATTTCTCTATCCCCAGAGGGCTTACAATCTAAGTTTTTGTACCTGTGAAGTACTTTGTGAAGTACTTTGTGAAGTACTTTGTGAAGTAACACACAACCCTGCAAAGAGAAAAAAAAGAAGTCCCTCAGAACCTGTACAGCAAACCTGCCATACCAAAACTGCACTAACTCCCAGAACTCAAACAGTAACAACCCTAACCTATGAAAAGGGAGCAATACAAATATTACACCAGGCCCTAGAACAGCATTCTTCTTCCCAGCAGGGAAATGCAGTGGCCTAGTGGTTACAGTAATGGGCTGAGAACTGTGAAACAAGGGCTCAAATCCAATTTTCCCCCTTCCTCCCAACATTCTATGTGATCTCCTGTTGTATCAGGTAACCACTCAGACTCTAAGCTCTCTGGGGCAGGGACTTATTTATCCTGCATTTTAAAAATTGCTGAAAGCCACAGTCAGCGTTTTTTGGAAAGGCAGGTAAAATCCAAATTTACTATTAGAAATACAAGTCCCATTGGGAAAACATAACAAGCTAGAGTACACAAAACCTACACATTAGAATACCTCAGACACAGAAAAAAATACCTCACCAAATACAGGATAAATGACCACTAATTATAAATAGAAATATGCTTACAAAAACTGAACTCTTGTCCACTCCAGCTACACCCCCTGCCTTTCTCTTGCAGAACAGGAGGGGAGAAGTTAAATTAGGAAGAAGAGTGCCTCTTCTTGGCTTTGCTTTGTGCACACTAGCATCACCCCTTCCCATCCTGTTCCCTGCAGATGGGAGACGACAGGAGGGAAGGAGCTAGATAAGCGAGCAGAGTGACTCTTCCTTGCTCTGCTCTGTCTGTTCCAGCCTCAACCTGTCCCCTCCTATTTTCTGCACTCTGCTTGGGAGGGGAGGGGCTGGAGCAGTAAGCAGACGACTGTTACCTGCTGCCTGAGATTTGGGGCACAGATCCCTGTGCACTCATGCATGGTGCAGCTTCAAAAATTGGCTGCACTCTAGGCAATGGCTTAAGTCTGCTGAATGGAAGAACTGGCTCTGAGGTCAAGCCAAACAGATCGATCCAGTCCTGGTTTTGCGCCCACTGCATGCCAGGGAGTTGTTCCTGCTTTTCTTAAGAGGACTCAGAATTACATCTCAACGCATGCAATGGAGCGGCTGGATCAGCCTGTTTGCGTTGACCTGGTTGAGGTGGCAACTCTACTCAACCCACCCACCACCTCCCCCCCCCCCACAAAATTAAAATCTCAGCTGAAAATCAGACAGGTTGATTTCGAGTGCTTTTCTTCCCTTTTTGTCTCATCCTGCCCTCACTCTCTGATGCTTTCTGCTTCTCGCTCTGCACTTTGAAATAACCTTAATGATTTCTCATTTCACCGCCCAGGCCCGGTATGGACGAGGTTCCTTTATTGGTTGTGACACCAATCCCACAACAAATTTAGCACCTCATTTCCCGACCGATCAAATATTCCACCTCGATTATCTCCGAGGCATGGGACAGGGCGTCTCGCGTCCAAGGGAGTGGAAAACACCTCAACCGGGTGTCAGAGTCAATCAGCTTCACGCCAAGGAAGAGAGATACAGACCAAGAGAGAAGAGAAAAGAAAAAAAAAAAAGACAAAGAGAGACGAGGGGGGGGGGGGGGAGACAGTGACAGGGAGAGAGAGGGAAAAAGGAAAGAAGCAGAGGGAGAACAAAGAGAAACGAGAGGGAAAAGGCATGGTAGAAGGGATACAGAGATGGGAGAGGGAGAAAGAGACAGAGGATGAGAGAGAGAAGAGACCCACATGTTCTGCAAGGTTCAGACAACATTCCGCCATCTAATAAAAGAATTTCACAACCCAATGCAAAAATACTCATTTCTACCCACTTTTATGGCTGAAATAAATGCAAAAAAATAGAACTGGAGCGGTACATATTCAAAGGTATTTAGCTGGATAACTCAGATGTTACCTGGCTAAATGAAAATTTGGGCACTTATCCGGCTAAATTCTAGGAGCATAAGGGGGGGGGGGGGAGTTGAGTTAGCCGGATAAGATATTCAAAGTTAGCCAGATAACTTTTCCGGCTAACCTCTGTTTTGCCCGCTGAATATGTGGGCTAAGTTTATCTGGCTAATTTTCGGTTGAAAAACAAAAGGTGAGGGTGCATCAATGGGAAGCTGCTTTGACAAGGCGGGGGATAGCGGGACCCTCGGCTGGCAGCCTTGGGCTCCAGGAGGGGAGTTCATGAGAGGGTTTGGGTCACTGGCGTGTTTCCATCTGAATTTCCATTGCAAAAAAGAGTATCCTGTTGGACCTGATGATTCGACATTTTTTCTCCCTACAGATGGAGAACTGGAGGGTCAACTTGTTTAATCATTCCAAACCATTTTCTCTGGGTCGCTTTTATGATTTTTCTAAGCCTCTAAACCAACCATTGGACTCCCCTTTCAATTACACCAGGCAATTCTCCCCCCCCCCCCTAAAAAAAATACCACCCCTCCTTTGATTTTTTTCTTTTTGAAAAGCCCAGGAGGCCCAGCTTTGAACCCACAAGGTCTATTTACTGATCATTCTCCCTCCTCTTTCTATTAAGGTTGCCACCCCCAATACGTTGATCCCAGTCCTGCTTTTGCCCCTGGTGAGCAGTTTTGACTTTCTTAGGAAAACAGACGAGAAAAAAGTCAGAACTGAATCTCCCTGCATGCCATAGGGCAAAACCTGGAGTGGATAGGTCTGTCTGGTTGACCTGGGGTGAGGTGGCAACTCAATTTCAGTCAGAGCAGCTGTCCATGGGCAAGCTGGGAAGAGTCTTTATCTTCGGCTCGACGGTTTTGTCTCTACACTTTCGGGAAAGGGCCGTGACGCACTACCCCCCACACTAAGATCTTCACCCCTCCCAGCTTATGGGTGCCCACGGGGCGGGGGCGAGGGAAAGATGCAAGAGGGCTCATTTGTCCTCCCCCCCCAGACCCATGATGAAAATATTTTTATGACTCCTCTCCATCTCGAAAATTTTACTTTGGGTACTCAGGCCCCTCTGCCTAAGTCTCACATCTCAGTTGTCTTAATTAGACTAAGGAATTTTACTTCCTGCTTATTCTGTTTCATTGTAAACCGGTTTGATATGCATTTTATGCAGGAAAATCGGTATAAAAAAACTAAAAATAAATAAATAAATAGTGAAAAAAAACCCGGCTTTTATATTTCTCAGGTGCTTTGCCAGCTTGAATTCAGCTCCACTTGTAGGTCAGGTAAAGTTGGCGTCACGAAATACCAATCTAGCCTGACTCCAGCTGCCGCTTAAGGCTAGCATTAAAGTACAGGAGAGGCAACGTTTGAAATTAAACATTATTTTATCTGCTACCAGAGGCCTACCAGCTGGAATTACACATCCACAGATGCAATGGGCCAAGCTTAGACTAGAACGACTGATTGGGTGACACATTTCCCTCTTGTTGGGTGAAGACTGGAGGAAAAGCCTCTTCTCCCCTGCCCATAGTGCCCTCCTATAGGAGCAGTTGGCTCTCCCAGAGCCCAAGTAGATCCCCCTTCTCCTGGTGGACTCTCCACCCCAGCAGGGCAGGAAATGAACATAGAGTCCCCCTACCACCACCACCAAAACCCGTGGCAGCATACTAAGCAGCCGAGTCACAGGACGGCTCCATCCTGTGACATCAGTCAGATGGCTCCGGCCGACCCTCCTGTTCTCTGATGGTGTCAGACGTGGATGCAGAAAACACAGCCCAGGCTTCAGATTGCACTGTCAGTGTGCAATATCAATGCATAAAAACCGGCAGCTGTTAACTAGTGTCCCTAATCTCATGTCAACTGGAAGTCACGCAGAACAATACAGGCAAACCTCTATGTTTCACTTTTACAGAACATCATCACCAAAAGGCCATCTGCAAGATTTTACTCTAATGCACATAGGGCTGTTGTTAGGTACACAATAAAATGTGGAACCATGAATACTTAAACAATCCCCAATTTAAAAAATAATAGAATTTTTATGGTACTTGAATATTCCTAGAATGTCATGATAACTTTTTTTTCTCATGACAAACAAATATCCTGTTCATCTCTCATGCCTGCACTAAAACAATGCACCCCTCCCCCCCCCCCCCCCCCCCCAAAAAAAATAAAAAAGTTATAAAATAGCCCTGAGACAGATTCCGGCTGAAATTCAATCGTGTTTTCAAACTTTCTGATGCCAGAACAGTGGTCCAGGGCATACAGAAATAAGGAATGAATCGTCTGTTTATATTGCAAGGAGGCCCAGAAGGGAAACAAGAGCTGGAAATTGTGCGCTGAGGGATTTTTTTTTTTTAAATTTTAAACAGCTCCAACGCTCACCAAAGTGACAGAGTCTGATTCCCATGGGCCTTCAACTCTGGTCCTGGAAGGGCCCCCCCCCCCCCCCCGTCCTTCAACCCCCACCTATATCCTGCCCCCACCTTCCTCCGAGCAGTCTCGCAGTTACCTCGCTGTCAATTATCAACGCAGTGCGCTCCCTGATCTGTTTTGGTTCCCATTTCACACAGCTTCCCACGCGAGCATTTGTAAGTAAGGGCTGCCCCCCTGGCTCTAGGTCATGAGGAACAGGCTAATCCAGTCCTGCTTTGACCCCCAATGCATGCAGGGATTTGTAGTTCTGATTTCCTTTTTAAGGAAACCAATGGGGCAAATGGAACTGCTAATCCATGCATGCAGTAAAGCCCAGGATTGGCTTAGCTTGTTCCTTATGACACGGAACCAAGTGGTAAACCCTATTACAAGCCCCTCTGGTCTACGGCTCCTACACAATTGTCCCGGAGTGAATATCCCTAACCTTTCCCATCCTTTTGGATACAATGGTTGCACCATTCCCCTGTGTAAGGTTTTTTAATTTCCTCCATTTTCTTAGCACATTCTGGGAAGCAATCAGCGTCATCCATCCCATATTAAAAAAGGAGGCAAAATAATTTACCTCACAAAGCCGATGGACCCAACATTTCCTTCTTGTTCTTTTTTTTTTTTCAACCAAACCAGACAAAATGATCTATCAAGGTTTTTTTTTGAAGGACAGCGATTCAGAATTTTAAATTGGGTTTCCAATTTTTCAAAAACCAAGGGTACGCCAACAAGTGAAGCCAAACCATGCATAGGCATGGACGCAGGGCATTTTCCATCCAGTCTGACCTTATTGAGAATGACCTTGCCTTTATTGGATCAGGATCTTTTTCAATAGGGTAGATCCCCGGGCACAGTTCCCCTCCTCCACCAAACTGCAGCCCAATTAGTCAATCAGCAGAGAAGTTATCATGCCTCTGGCCAAATAGCCCGATAGATTTATCCGGCATACAAGTGTTTTTCAGCCTTGTTGACTAGCACTAAAGATAGGGGTTTGAATCACTCCCCCCACCACACACACACACACCCCTCCAACTCTACCAACCAAAGAAAAAATTGCTCGTGAAAACGGAAACAAGCCGGCACAATAAATAGCATGTCGCTGCGTGACTGTTTCGGCCCTTGCTTGCTGATAGGAGTATGAAGCTCCCTTTTTTTTTGGCCAAGAAAGCAAATAATCTCAAACTTCCCTCTGAACCAGAGAGGCAAAGGAAGAAGTGTATATAATTACAGTGATAAACCCAGGAGAGAAAAGGAAGCTTCTTTTGATGTGAGCAGAACAACTCTTTCATGCTCAGAACATATTCACAAATTCAATGTCCAGGGGGACGCCGAAGGGATGGTTTCGGCTCTTTCTGCACCTCTGTGGCTGCCTCTAGTGCAAGGTTGACTGCCTCATGCCAACTCTCGGGCTGCAGCGATCAGAAAGGAAAGACAGAATGAGAAATAAGAGGACGGGAGAGAAGGGTTATTGCGGATGAGTTATTTTCATTTTAGAAGAGAGGAAGGTGAAATGAGGACTTTGACGGGGATGAGCGGTGGCAGAGATCAAGAGCTCTTGGGAAGTTAATTTATTCTGAAGAAATAATGATCACAAAATTATTGATCAGTGCCAGTGAAAGCCGGTTACAGTCTGATGCAATAAACTTTGTTGGCTGCCTTGTTTATGGAGTATTTCAAAGCAATATGGATCCATACTTAAATGGAGATTAACTGTACTGCACTGCAGTCGAAAGGGCTTGTTCCTGTCATCTGGATTTAATTATTTTGGGATAGGTGATGAAGGAGATTGTAGTTTAGGAAATCAAACAAGGCGACCCTTTAATAACATGGAATTCTTAAAAATAATTCCTGCCTAGTATATAAGACAGATGGGAGACAAATACTTGAACCTGAAGACACAAAATAGAATGCACCAGTTTTTGAGCACAGCTAATCAAGACTGGTGGAAGCTTGGGTCAACCCAAATAAACCGACTCCAGGCCAGGAATCGGAGCAGAGCTGGTTTTAGCTTGAACTTTGGGATCACATGCTTTCAAAGGACCTGGCCATGATGTGGAGCTTCTTTCTACTAGAACGAGGACTTCCCCGAGGAGGGAGGGGGGGGCCATGTTTAGCACAGGTTTGCTACGAGGGTGCAAGTCATCTCCGTGCTATAAAGACACATCGGCTGAGTGTGCTGCAGCAGTCAAAAAAGCAAACAGAATGTTAGGAATTATTAGGAAGGGAATGGTGAATAAAACAGAAAATGTCATAATGCCTCTGTATCGCTCCATGATGAGTCGGCACCTTGAATACTGTGTACAATTCTGGTCGCCGCATCTCAAAAAAGATATAATTGCAATGGAGAAGGTACAGAGAAGGGCGACCAAAATGATAAGGGGAATGGAACAGCTCTCCTATGAGGAAAGGCTGAAGAGGTTAGGGCTATTCAGCTTGGAGAAGAGACGGCTGAGGGGGAAACGATCGAGATCTTTAAGATCATGAGAAGTCTTGAACGAGTAGATGTGAATCGGTTATTTACTCTTTCGAAGGACTAGGGGCATTCCATGAAGTTAGCAAGTAGCACATTTAAAACTAATCGGAGAAAATTATTTTTCACTCAACGCACAATTAAGCTCTGGAATTTATTGCCAAAGCATGTGGTTAGTGCAGTTAGTGTAGCTGGGTTTAAAAAAGGTTTGGATAAGTTCTTCTATTAATCAAGTTGACTTAGGGAATAGCCACTGCTATTACTGGCATCAGTAACATAGGATCTACTTAGCGTTTGGGTACTTGCTAGGTACTTGTGGCCTGGTTTGGCCTCTGTTGGAAACAGGATGCTTGACTTGATGGACCCTTGGTCTGACCTAGTATGGCAACTTCTTATTTTCTTACGTCATTACAGAAAGGTTGCAGTGCTGCCTCCTGCCAACAGGAGGGGAGCCAAGGGCACTTGCTGCACCATTGGATCCAGGCAAAGAGAATTTTAATTAAAAGTAAGAAAACTGAGAAATTACGTGGCAAATCCCCTGAAATATCAAGTAGCTGCCCCAAAGAATACCACTAAAAGAATATGTCTTTTATGTTTTTTTTAATTAAAAATACTGTTTGTGTATTAAATGCTCTTGGCAAGAGAAACTATTCATATTTCAAAGGTCTGCAGTGGAACTTTACAATCTTCTCCTATTCACTTAATAAACTTTCTGCCTGATGCAAATCTAATTGTCATGTGCCCGATGACAGTCCCAGGGTCAGCACTGGCTAACCTATTGTATTCAGTTTTCCACTGACAGGCAGCTCCATTCCCCAGGTCTCTCTGCCCCCTTCTCCGGCATGGATGGAGATAGAATTCTGATTTCCTATATATCCATGAGATTGGGGATGAAACCAGGACCAGAACAGCCAGTCCTAAGAAAAAGGAGCCAACTGGTAACCCTAGGTCAGCGCTTGGAGGCTGCAAACGGACCGACGAGATGGATTCCAGTCCTGCTTTTGCCCCGTTGCATGTAGAGATGTAATCCCTGATTTTTATTCAAGGGGGAGGGAAGGGGTGAACAAGACTGAATCAGCTATTTAGGTTTTCAAGATATTTCTCATGAATATGCATGAGAAAATTTTGCATTTACTCGGTTGGGTTAGAGCATTTTCTAGTGTAACCGCAGTGGCATGGAATATTTATTTATTTACTTATTTGTTTTTATATACCGATGTTCACCCATGGGTATCACATCGGTTTACATTATAACTTTTGATAATGTGACGGCGGTCACATTATCATTACATTTAACATTGTAGTACTGTAAAATTACATTATCTATGGGTTGTTTTAACTATTGTAATATTGAGTAATATATGCAATTTGGTAACTTTACATTATCGTTAAAGTAGCTAATGTTGGAGAGGTCGTATGAATTTTGTTGGAGACGATATCAGTTCTCTTGGTGTGGTAATAGTGCTGGTTGTTAGGTGCTGTAATCCAGTGGGGTGGGTTGACTGTTGTCAGGAAAGGCGTTTCGGAAAAGCCAGGTTTTTAGGGCTTTCTTGAAGTTTTCTGATGTTGCGGTCAGAATAAGGGAGGAGCAAGATGTTAAGCAATTTAGAAAGCAGATTAAGATGCTGTTTAAAGAAGTGTATGGGTAAGGACCAATTTTTATGTTTAATTCTTTTGAATTTTTGTAATGTTTTATTGGTATGTTGATGGTTTTATGTATGTGTTCACTGTAAACTGCACTGATGCTGAATCGTGAGAAGATGCGGTATATAAGATTTTTAAATAAATAAATATTTATGGATGGGTATCCTGAAATCCCGATTGGCTGTAAAGGTCACTGGAAGACAGCTTTGGGAAGTCCTACTTTACGCTGACCCTAGCCTCAGTGGTCCATTCTCGTTGTCCCCTCTCTCTGATCTATGCAGTAAAATTCCAAATCTGTCGAAATTTATGATGGCGCTGTTAACCTGCGCATCACAGGAGGCATTTATTGCCCTACAGTGGGTTAAGAAAAAGAACAAAAGACAAGGCATTTTTGCTCTTTCAAAACATTAAGGATGACATTTGCAAACACAGAAGTCAAATGAAGAACAAACTGTCCCCGTTCTCCCCCCCCCCCCCTCCAGGCAGGGAGACGCAATTCCTGAATTCTGGCATCTCCGTGCGATGCAATGGGGATGAACATCAGGACCGGATGGGCCTTATTCTCTTCACCTGGCACTGTCTGGTCACCCTGCCTACTCCCCTTTCTCCAGCTCTCACAGTTAAAATTCACATGTGCGTAAGAAACATTGAATAGAACCGCCTTTGATGGCATGGTACAACATATATACACATGTCCCTTATCGTATTAAACGGGAGCACAGACGTGCACAATCTGTGGCACCACATTCATATCTTTCCAGGTTATGTGATGTGAAATCCACAGTCCCAAAGCCTGTTGGCCCTTGACAGCTCTTGCATTTTACATCTCTTTGGTGGACACGAAGAATCTGGGAAGCTCACATTCAACAGCATACCCATTTTCTTAGTGTCAAATTATCCGGTTTGTTCCATTCACCTCCCAGAATATGTGCCCTCCGCTCCATCCCCCGAAACGAAGAGACTCCCAAGTTTGTTTCCTTGTTCAAATTAATTCGTCTTTGCAAAAGTTACATTTTGATGCATTCTTATGGACACTAACATAAAAAAGCACAGCTTACAGGGTTTTTTGTTTGTTTTTTTCCCCTCTTATTCTATAAACCCTTCCCCAAGTTCCGACTGCCTGGATGCATCAGATATAGTAAAAAAAAAAAAAAAAGATCCTGACAACACATTTTATTTTTAAATTCTTTTTATGCTTTCCCATTATTTCCTCCTCCCCCCCCCAAAAAAAAAAAAAATGATGAAGAGAGTTGGATAGACAAAGCATCTACTGTGTCCAGGGGCTCCTGATGATCAAGCATGAAAGGAAGAAAAGACATGGCCTTTGAAACACTTAAAAAAAAGCATTTGGAGTGGAGGGAGGAGTAAGAAGGCCATTAGGATGCTTTAAAGGTACTAAGCTTTCTTGATTTATTTTGCTATGATGGTTTAAACCAGGGCCCCATACCAACAATTACATACAGACAGAATGAATACTCTCTGCCCTGAAGAGCTTACAGCTCCAGTGGGTACCCTAGGCACAGAGGTAACTCCATCCACGGGCACACTGATTGCCTGGCAATAGCAGGCCTTGAACTCAGATATCCTGCTTATGCTAACAGCTGGACTACTCCAATTCCCTGTTCTTGTTGTTTGCCACAGGCAGCCTGGAAAATGTTGCATTTAATGATCTAATGTATTTTTTTCTTTCAGCCTATATAATTATATTTTTATATTTATTTGAAATTAAAGCATGTAACCTGGTATTGTACCTCCAATCTCCCCTATTTTTCCAAAAATCTATTCCCCTGAGGTTATGCTGTTAATGCTCTTCTGCATATTTTGAAGGCAATAGCAAATTGTAGCTCTCTGATGGTGAACAGCGCAGAATCACTGCAGTTTAAAATTCTGATTCAGCCTTAGGCTCTAAGTCTTAACATAGCCGTATTTTTTTCTCCACTTTAGATTATGTTGTAAGTAGTGTAACATAAAAGAGCAGACACTCTATGCTGGCTAACACAAAATGTAGGAGGAGGTGCGGCCTAATAGATAGGACACTGACTAGACTCTGATGCAGAAGTCCCAGGTCACTAATTCAAGACTGTCTCCTACCAGTCACTCTTTGTGTGACCTATGGGAAAGGTCACCTTTATTTCTCTCTGCCTCTAGGAAGCAGTTGCCAACTCACCCAGGTGGGCTCGGAAAAGCTGATTCAGTCCTGGTCTTGCCCCGTTTTCTCCCCTTATCCACCCATTGTATGCATGGAACTGCAGTTCTCTGTTCTCTAAGTAGGAACTACATTTTCATGCATGCTATAGGGGGACAAAGCCAAGACTGGATTAGCCCAATTGGGTTGACTTGGGTGAGGTGACAACTTTAATCAAGGACCCAGTTAAAAATAAGGCATTTTGTCTTAATCTTGCTTTCCTGGTCACGAAATTAAATTATTATTTAAATGTCAGCCAGGCAGAAGCGCTTCCTTAAGAACATACAGCGCACCTTTAGAAAACAAATTTAAAAAGCTATGTAATTAATTAATAGGGCTGTGCATTTGTTTTAAAACAAATGGTAATCCAAACCACATTGGGAGCTTTTGTTTTGGTTTGTTTTACCCCAAAACAAATTCATAAGCCTCCCAAAAATCCTGAAAATCTTCAGGCTCATTTGTTTCAAAGAGTGGATGCTATTTTCTGAAAAAAAAAAAAAGCCCACAAAATGAAAACATGGACACAAAAATGATTTGAAAATAAACAAAATGAAGCCAAACAAAAACAATCTCCCTGCACATCCCTATTAATGAATAAATTATTCCTCCCCCCCCCTCCCCATTGGGAGTTTTCTTCTCTCAGCTGGGGGGGGGGGAAAGCACATTAGGTGACTTTCTATGGGCTCGGGTACCTTTACCATCTTGTCTGGGTTCGGCTTTCTGCTAGGTCTGCATGAGGTGGCTCCAAAACCAGGAAGCAATAAGGATGTTAAAATGTCATGGGGGGAGGTAGTTTTGGGGGGGGGGGGGGGGGGGTGCTTTGCTCAAACTGCTGAGTGAAGCATAGTTTTTAAATAAAGGGTGATGCCAAGTTCTCCCTGTCACCTTAGAATTGCAAACACCTGGATTCATTTAGCTTCTGGGGTCCAAATGAGGGGGATCAGACAATGAGAAAAGAGGTCATCCACCAACCTCACACACACACACACACATGCCCGCACCCCGCTTCCAAACGAATCTGTTCCAGGCCTGGGGGACCAGAGGACAAAAGGCGCACGGGGGGAACATGCAGATGTCCTTCCACAGGCCCAGTTTTCAAAGGACAGGCGGCCTCAGCCAGCCGGGCAGACTGAATTAACACAGAGGTTTAATGGCCCGGGCCAAATTCTATAGACTGGCTGGCTGAGTGATGCCCACATGCCTTACGAGGGGGCCCTGCTGCCATGGATATGAGACTGGTAACAGGCAAAAGTAATGAAATTTACAGCAGAGAACACTTTAGAGCTGCTTTTTTTTTTTTTCCAATAGAATTTTGCTAGGAGTTAAAAACAGCTCACTTTCCAATTTTAAGTCAATCCAAATAAAAATCATTTCAAGTATAGGAGTTATTATTTGCCAACGTATATTAAAAAAAAAAAGAAATGTTTGATCTATAAATATTTTTGAAGCTGAAATAAGAGGAGGTTGTAGACCGAGGGAGGATGCAGTAGAAGCTACAGCAGATCACCATGTGGAAGCCAGGTAAGCCTCACATGAATGTATAGTGCTACAATACAGTGGTACACCTAAATTCCTCTCCCCCCTTCCCTGGAGAAACTTTGTGCAGCTGATAAATAACATCTTTATACCTGGCTTTCATCTCGCTTTACCACATAAGAACACATGCCCAAGTCTGGGCTGCTTCTGCCCAGTTGTGCCCATTTGCTTCCAGCTGGATCAGTAGGCTGTATCCCCAGGTCAGTCTTTTTTTTTTGGTTAGTGTTTAGTAAGTATTGCTCCATTCAAAGCGTATCGCACCTGCCAAGGCTTGTGCCCCAAATACAATGCCACCCACGTGCCCCTATTAAAGTCTCATCTGGCTCACGGTCTGCCTGTTTGCCTGAAGTATCTGTAACCATCTGCAAAGCTAGCGGGCACTACAGCGTTATTCACAACATGACAGTTCAGTGTCATCTGCAAAAGAAGGGGAAAAAAAACCCCCCAAAAGGTAACAGCACTCCTTGTTCCTTCCTCTAGAGCAGGGATTAAAACTATGAAATGCCAGTGGTCCCAAAACAGACCCTCTTCTGGGACTCGGCTCACACGCATGTTCCACGGCCGGTTTAGGATGAAAAACAACCAAAGGACCACTGAGTTCCCGCAACCTCCCCACCCCACTAACAGCTTTCTCTACGGGACCATCCAGGGAAGGGCAAAAAGAAAATCCCCCTTCTTCAGCAGTGAAAACAATTCCTTCCCCACCTTCCAAACATGCCGGATCGGCTCAGAATCCCTGGATCAGCGTTTCACTCCCCCCCCCCCCCCTCCACCTTCCACAGACACACACCGTGGTGCAGCTAAATCTACTTTCTGATTTGATATTTTTTGTTTCCTCCGGTTTCTTAGCTGCCAGGTCATGCTCACGTTTATCGCTGTGAGGGCTAAAGCCTGTGATGGTGGTGACGGGAACAGACTCTACGGTGTTGCAACAGGAACAGGCGGGCTGCACAGACCTTGGGGTCCTTCCCTGCTTCCCAAAACTCAACTCACATCTTTTGAACCTATTATCTATACATTGCAGTTTTTATGTTTTGTTTTGGGTTTTTTTAATGTGTTTCCAAAATGCTGAAGACATTAATCGTTCTGATATGATTGCCTCTATGAAATAATATCTTCCAGAGCAAATTTATGTAAAAAAAAACAACTCAAAAGAGAAACACTCGGTAATCAATACCATAGCATCTTATAATCATTAACCGCCAACCATCTTCCCAATAAACTAATGTGAATTTATTATGAAAAGAAAAATTGTGTTTTTTTTTAACATATATCATGCAGCACTAAAAACTGTGCCTGTACTTTTCACCATTAAAAATGTCCTCACCGTTAAATTTTCTTCTGATCACCCGATTCTTTTCACAACTCGACAGAACAGTGCATATTTTTTTCAAAGGGACTGTCCATGTTCATCAACAACATAGCATCAAGCACTGATTTTAAAAATTATAACTGTCCTTCCAACGAGGCCGCGTTTCAGACATAAGTCTTTCCTCAGGGGATGTTGCTCCTTCCAAATTGTGCAGATACTCTGTGCCGGTGGAAAAACAATCTTTCTGATAACAATGCCAAATTGGCTTTAAATGGCGCCCATTCCTTATATTCTGCTCTTATGACCTAGAATTGACCAATGAAATTCAAACTACTCACATCCACCAATGGTATTAGCGATGGAAACTATCCTAACCAATATCTGTGTGGGGGGAAAAAACCCATGCACTATATGGGATGTCCACTTACTATAATAGCGACATCCAGTCTAGATTTCGTTCATCCCTGCCAGGGTTATGGACTGTAATGTATAGATCCAAAAAGCCTCACGATGATTTAAACGTGATACCATATCTCCTCCACGACTGGGGGTTCTAACTTGTTCAATCATTGTCCATTGTAAATATTCAAAGGTGTGCCCTGCTGCTATGCAGTGTCGAACCATCGGAGCGGTTAATCTGATTGTCTTTAATTCGAAATTTATGTTCGATTGATCGTACTCGCATCAATCGCAATGTACGACCAACATATACTTTCAGGCAGACACATATAAAGCAAATGTTGCTTACCTGTAACAGGTGTTCTCACAGGATAGCAGGATGCTAGTCCTCACATATGGGTGACATCACAGGATGGAGCCCAATCACGGAACACTCAATGAATGGTTGAGATGTACTGAATAAGTTGAGATGTACTGTATAAGTTATATAAATTATGGTTTTTTGTTTGGTTGTTTTAAAAAAATTGAGTAATAAAATTGTTGTGAAAACGTGATACGGGTATATTGTTTGATATATGCCATGTAAAACAAACCAGAAAAAACAATTTAAACAGGAAAATTTGCATAATTCCAAAATGCCAAATCTTTATTGAAATGTCAGTCCCCCGACATGGACCGTGTTTCGCAAAGGCTGCATCGGGAGGGACCAATTACATGTAATAAAGTAAAGCAGCATTACATTCTTGAGAAATGTGTCCCATTAGATACATCAAGGGGAATTTCCAGAGGATAATTTGGGGGGTTGAACCAATTACAATTGGAAGAGCACCATTCTAATGTGTGTGAAAAAGGATGTTAAATCGTAGAAAACAATGGCCGTAAGAAGCAGGTTGATAAAATCACTGCATCTCATGGATGTGAATGAAGTGCCTTTCAAATGTGTACTGGTGAGGTGTCAACATATGAAAATTCACTCGGGGTTATTTGGTCTGTGACATTCCGCCAAGATTCAGAAACGATCCCTCAGTATAAGGAGAACTTGTATTTAAACTTGTATTTAAACGATCAAGGTACAGCCAAAGCTGGTACAAAGTTGAGCAAGAACTGTCCAGGCTTAGTGCAAAAGCAATAAAGATTTGGCATTTTGGAATTATTGAACTTTTCCTGTTTAAATTGTTTTTTTCTGGTTTGTTTTACATAGACCTTTGCAATTGATTTTGCAACACACCTGTTGGATTGTGTGTATCTATGTATTGATGCCATCTTGCAATATGCTGCCACCATACCGAAATATATATATATATATATATATATATATATATATATATATATATATATAATTCCTCAAATGCTGTTACATATAAATTAGCCACTGCTGGTAATAGAGGTGAACCCATTGGTATACTGTGGATCTGATAAAAATATTGTGAGCCAAACAAAAAATCATTATTAAACAATAGAGATTCACTCTTAGTTGTATCGATATGCATTATGTACTTGCTCTGTCTTGTAAAATATCTTGCACCACCTGAAATGCACTATTTTGTGGTATATTTGCATACAACGCTTTAATATACATGGTCACCATCCATACAGTATTAGTTTTGAGTAGGCATGATTGTAATAAAGATAAAAAGTGTACTATGTCCTTCACATATGATCTTGCTTGTTGTACACATGGTTGCAAAAAAATAATCTACGAGGTTCTAACACAGCACGATTCAAGGATACAATGGGTCTGATGGAAGGAGATGTTATGCTCTTGTGAATCTTTGGTACTGAATATATAGGAGGTCTACTTGGATGGGCCAACAATAAATATCTTCTTTCTTTGTCTGTCAAACCTGTTGCAAGCTGTACTACACTCTTTAATCTCTCCTGTAATTCGTCTGTAGGATCTGATGGTAAAGGACAATAACATTTATGATCATTCAGGTGTGACAGCATAGCGTCTATGTATTGTTGCCATTCCTGGACCACTACTGCACACCACCTTTATCGGCTGGTTTGATGATTAAATGCGACATGCTTGATAACGATTTTAATGCCTCTCATTGGTCATGTGATAGATTATGATGCCACTTTTCTTGTTTACTTTTGAACTGTATTAGATCTTGTAAAACTAATTGATGAAAGGTGCAGATGTGCGGATCGACGGGACCTGGAATCCGTGTCAAATGTGGGCGAAATAACGACAAATCGTAGTTAGCACTGGGATTTTTCTCGAAATGTAACTTGAGGTTTAATTTACTTATAAACCGCTGTATGGCTATTCTACTCTCGAAGGCAGAATGACCTGTGGTGGGGACAAATGACAACTCATTATTCAAAACCTCTAACTGTGCTGTGGTCAGCTGAATCGAGGACAAAATCACTACTGCAGATTCTTCTTGCCCTGTTGTCGTGTTACTCGTAGCTGAAGAAACGTATCTCCTTGATCTGTCCTGTAATGCCTTCCACGGTAATTCCTTCGTGGGGCCTGTCCCTCGGGATGGTCCTCTAAAAAATTGCCTTGTGATATATTTACTTGATTGCCCCTACTGTATTTTCCTCCATTTCATCTGAGCCACTTGAGCTCTCATCAGAGGAAAAGGCAAACCGCACCCGTCTGGACTGCCCATTGAGTTATTGTTTACCTATCCATGTATACACTCGATCCATTCTATAATCACTTTGATCTCTTTTAAATTTATTAATTTTGGCATACTTGATCGTGTGATGGAGTACAGAATTAAAAGAAGAGCACAGGAGATCACGTGATGTGGTGGGTCTGGTAGGACGTGTTCCTCCACACTCCGGCTGCCTCTCCGGCCTTATCCACCTTCATCCTGCCTAAATGACTACTTGATTGGCTACCAAACCGAACCTGCGGTACACCACGATCTACAGTACCCGATTCACTGAAGTTGAAGTGGGTATATGGCTACCCGAACTCTTCGCAAGGACAAAGTTAAATCGCTAGCTCCTGGCAGCAAAATGGCCGCTGCAGCGCTGGCCGCTCTCCCTTCAGATGGTGAAACTTTGGAAGAGAAAATATCGCATGCAGTAGTAGCCGCCCTGGATGTGCGTTTACACCAATTATCGGAACAAATTGCTGATGTGAGGGCCTCTTTGACTGAATTTGACGCTCGCGCCGAACAACTTGAGGGCCGCGTGGGCCTAGCCGAAGATGACATCGAAGCCTTGGAAAAAAGAGTGGAGGAGCTGACTAAACAAGCGGCAGCGAGTGAGGACAGAA
This sequence comes from Rhinatrema bivittatum, assembly GCF_901001135.1. Taxonomy (NCBI): domain Eukaryota; kingdom Metazoa; phylum Chordata; class Amphibia; order Gymnophiona; family Rhinatrematidae; genus Rhinatrema; species Rhinatrema bivittatum. The sequence goes on from NC_042630.1 coordinate 35,434,973, forward strand.
TCGATGATCTGGAGAACAGATCACGTAGAAACAACTTACGGTTTGTTGGCTTTCCCGAGGCAATACTGGAGGCAGATCTCCTGCGCACATTGGAAGCATGGCTGCTTGGGCTTGTCCCCACCTTGGCCTCGCCGTCGGGGGGGCTTTTCGAGAGAGCACACCGCCTGGGCCGGAGAGCGGAGGGAGAGTCGGAATGGAAACCCTGGGTGATTATCGCTCGCTTCTTACATTTTGTGCCTCGCTCCCTCGTCCTTCAACACTTTCGGAAGGTACGTGAGTTTTCCTATGAATCGCATAGGATCTTGGTCTTTCAGGATTTTTCCTCACGTGTGACACTGCAGCACAAGACCTTTCATGAAGTTTGTTCCGAACTGATTAACAAGCAAATAAAATTTGCGCTCATGTTTCCCGCCAGGCTTAAAATCATGCACCAGGGGCAAACAAAAATGTTTGATTCTGCGTCGGAAGCCCGCGTGTTTGTCAATAGCCTGGCCGGATTGGGTCCTCATCCTGCGGTATCTTAGGGTGGAGTCCAAGTCTACTCAAGAAATTTCGTGATGTAATGCGATATTCACAAGTAGTTGAATATGTTTAACCTCTTATAAACTGTGTGACTGTACCATGGAAATGTTTTTTCTTTTGGAAAAAAAAACAAAACGCCAGAAACATAAGTTCAGCTACTGCTGGTTCACAAACTACATCACTATTCTCATCTGTAGTTGGCGTTGTGATCTACATATTTGTCTCTGGTTGATGTTTAAGATCTGTTCTGTTGATCACTATTATTGCTGTTTTAATCTGTTATATCCCGGCATAGCTGGGCACATTGTGTGTTATGGCATTGGCACCACCTGCAAATATCTTTGCGATGGGGCTGGAGAGGCAGCTGAACACATACAAGATCTACGTGCTATCTCCCCTGATCTAATCAGGTTTACTAAAGTGGGGAGTGGGAAATGTGGGCCACAGCGTTGGGGATCTGGTTCCGGTTCCTGATGAGCCCAGCCTTTTTGAGTGTTCAAGGGAGGGGAGGGATGGGGGGAAGTATAGTAGAGAACCTATGTTACTTGGGGACTTTTGGGACATGTTCATGGTTGATGGTTTGGATGATGTTCTTATCCACACAGGGCAGACTGGAACAACTATTTGGTACTCCCCTGGGAGAAAAGGTTGCTGTCTTTTGGGTACCTCGTGAGTCCTACAGAATGTTCCCTCTCAGAGATATGAACTATTCAGTACTATGGCGGTAGATGTGGTTACGTGGAATGTAGCGGAACTAGGTACCCCTATCAAACGGGAAAAAGTTTTTGCCCGATTAACCAGACTACACGCTAAAATTATCTTTTTACAAGAGACTCATATGCTGTCTCATGAAATCCTAAAATTGAGGAAGAAATGGGTTTCCCAACTTTACTATGCCACGGGGTCCTCGAAGAGCAGGGGGGTTGCCATTATGATTCACCAAGCTGTTTCCTTTACAAAACTGGAATGTATAGAGGACCCCCAGGGTCGTTATGTGTTAGTGAAAGGCCACTTGCTGGGATCCCCTATACTTCTCGCTTCTATTTATGCCCCGAATGTTTATGACCACGCATTTTACACTACATTGCTTTCTCACTTGGTCAGAATGGGGGATTGCCCTATGAATTGGGGGGGGATTTCAACTTCGCAATTGATCCTGAGCTGGATAGACAACCAGCCAGAGGGGGACATCAGTGTAGTATCAGAAAGGGACCCAGCTTTCTCTGTAAGCATCTAGGTCTTATGGACTTATGGCGTGTATTACACCCTGGTGTTCGAGAATTTACTCATATGGCAAAGGCGCACCCGACACAGTCTAGGATCGATTATTTGCTTATCTCTGAATCTCTTTTCCCTAAATTCACCAAATCAGAGATTGAAGCGCTGGTGATATCCGACCATAGTCCGGTGACGGGGACCTTTCAACTGAGTGGTCCTGGAGTGGGGGGGCAGTGGCGGCTTCCTGCTTCTTTAGCTAATGACCTGGAATTCCCTAAATTTCTTAAAAGTAAATGGCAAGCTTTCATGGCAAACAATGCCCAACATTTGGACCAGCCGGTTCTTTTATGGGAAACCGCAAAGGCGGTCCTGCGGGGCGATATTCTTAGTTATACTAGTTATAAAAAGAAAAAGCTGTGTCAGGAGATTGTTAGCATGGAGAAGAAATTAAGAAGTTTGAAGAGACAGATGTCCATCTCTGGGGATCCTACAATATCTGCCCAGTTTAGGGAAACCCAGGTAGCCTTCAATGACTTGTTACACACCCGGGCGGCGCATACTTCACGCTATCGCCAATTTAATTTTTTCAGGTACGGTAATCGGGCTGGCCGTCTCTTGGCGCGCCTTTTAAGGGCGCAGGAAACATCTAAATTTATTGCAAATCTTCAGAATACGCAAGGGGAGATAAAATCAAATTCTAAGGATATTGCGCAAATATTCTCAGAATATTACATGTCCTTATATGCTGCTGATTCGGTGAATGAGGAGGATGTACAGCGATTTTTGCAGGAGTTGCCGCTGCCTAGTCTGTCTCCACTGCAGCTTCAGACACTGCAGCGACCTATTGAGGAGGGGGAGGTGCAGGAGGCGATACACTCACTTCCTAATTAAAAAGCTCCGGGCCCTGATGGTCTGACGTCAATCTTTTATAAGGCCTTAAAAGAGGAGGTCAGTTCCCTTCCTCAATTAGTGTTTGAAGTGATGACGGACAATCAGGAGATGCCTAAAACTATGCGGGCTGCGACCATTGTAGTTTTACCTAAGGCCGGCAGAGACCCGTTGCTCCCATCCTCATATCGGCCGATCTCCCTTCTAAATTTAGACATAAAAATTTATGCCAAAATTTTAGCTACCCGCTTAAAATCTCTTATGCCTCTTTTGATCTCTTCGGATCAAGTGGGATTTGTGACCGGGAGGCGTTCGACTGCCTTGGAACTTTGTTCTGCATCTAAGATTTTTGACCCTTTGCTTGTGACATGTGATGCCGAAAAGGCGTTTGATAGGGTAGCCTGGCCATTTTTGAAGCGGGTATTGACTAAAATGGGGTTTGTAGGTAGAATTTTTGATTATATCACCTTGCTATACACAAATCCCACAGCCCGGATTTTGGTTAATGGAGAGCTGTTGGATGAATTCGGGTTACAACGGGGCACGCGGCAAGGCTGCCCCGTCACCTCTTCTGTTTATTTTAACGGTGGAACCCCTTGTTTGCAAATTAAAAGTAACCCCTGAAGTTACTGGTATTCCAGTGGGGGGGGGGGGGGGGTCTCTTACCTCACCCTCTTGTTTGCTGATGACATCCTCTTAATGTTATCTAAGGCTAGGGTGGCTCTCCCAGCGGCATTGGAGATTTTTCAAACTTACCAACACCTGTCGGGCTTTAAGCTGAACCTAGATAAGACGGAGGCTCTTGACTTGTCGGGGTCCCTCAGAGACACATGGGACCATTTCCCGGTGAAATGGGCAACTGGTACTATTAAGTATCTGGGCATTAACATACATGCTGATCCAAAAAAATGGTATGCACTCAATCTACCCCCCACTATTTCCAAAATGACTCAAAAACTGCGTGGGTGGCAATCCCTTCCCCTATCTATTCAGGGACGCATTGCTGTAGTTAAGATGGTGATTGCCCCCTTACTATTATACAAACTTTTAATGTTGCCGTTCCTGCTTCTCTCTCGGGACCGGCGTACGCTCTATGCTGAGCTTCGCAGATTCTTATGGAGGAACAGGAAACCGAGATTGTCTCTGAATACTTTGATGGCACCTTGGTCCCAGGGGGGGTATGGGCTTCCGAATTTTCATTTGTATTCTTTAGCGGCTAACCTCCGATTTCTTGGAGACTGGTTCTTCGGGACTTCGGAATATACTGATTATACATTAATGCGCACGATGTGTACACCATATGACCCAAACTTTATTCTGCATACCTCATCTCCACCTCCACACATAGATTTTACACGTTTCGTCTTAGTTCAAACAATGCGGAAGGTGTGGAAAATAACGCGCAACATGTTAAGTCTTTCTCCAGACGTTTCTCCCCAATTTCCTATGCGGGGCTCCTCGTTGGCCTCTCTTTCCGCATTCACTTCCTCCCAGACACTCTCATTACCTACCAACTGGCCCCTGGGTGCCTTATTGGATTCGAGCACTGGTCAAATGTTTTCATTTACCTACTGTCAAACTCAACTGGGATTCCGGCCTTGTCATTTTCTTTTATATGGGCAGCTGCGAGCTAGATCTCGCACTTTGCTCCGGGGACAGGAGGGAAGGGTGAGCAATTCCACCTATGATGATCTGATGTCATGTTTCCAAATGCGTAAAGGCTCACTGTCATGTCTCTATTCTTTTTATGTGACTGTGCAACCTTATCAGATTTACCAGAACTTATCTGCTAAATGGTCTCGTGACTGTGGTGAGGATATACACAACTGTATGCTTAAAAACTCTTATGCCGCTATACCTCAAATAACAAACAATGCTGGTCTTCGAGAGTTACAGCAAAGGATATTCCATCGCACCATATGTTCCCCTGCCCGGGCCCATCGCATGGGATGTGCACCATCAGCGGCGTGCCTTAAATGTCCTGAACTGTCGGCTACACTGTTTCATTGCTTGTGGAACTGTTCTTGTATACAGTCATTTTGGGAATCTATACGTCGATATTTATCCTCCATTTTCCATACGGAGGTTAAATGGTCATCCTCCTTTTGTCTTCTAAATAACCATGTTGGAGACCAAAGTTTAAATGTGGATAATATAGGATTTATATTTAAAGCTTGTTTGATCGCCAGAAAGTGTATTATGCTCAAATGGCTGGACACCGCTCCTCCCACACACACCATGTGGCTCTCCGCACTAACGGAACTTTATCAACTGGAGTATGGTTCCATGTACAAGAGCTTCACAGCCAAGAAGAAACAGTCCTTTCGGGAGCTTTGGTTCCAATATTATCAGACTCTTTCTCCCACTGTGCGCCATTCGGCCCCCTTGGAGGGACCGTGATCTGGAAGTGCAACATGATTGCGGTCCAGGTTTTTTTTTTTGGGGGGGGGGGGGGGTAAATTAATACTGGACTTATTGAGTGGGCTCTCTTGGTATGGGGAAATGCTTTATGGTGTTTCGGGAAAATACCTGTCAACCGTTCTGCCTTGTTGTTGTTTGGTATTTGTTGTCCTTTACAGATGTATTGGTTTCTATGGTTCTCTACGGGAGGGAGGGTGGGGGGGGGGGTGGGGAGGGTGACCTCATTATAGGCAAAACTTAGAAAATAACATTGTGGAGGTACTTGCAATGTATAGTGTGTGTGACATTATATGTTTGTGGATATACACAGGTTACTCCAATAAAAATTATTATTAAAAAAAAAAAAAAAAAAAAGAAGAGCACATATCGATTGCAAGTCCACTCATGTAATATACATGATATATGCCTGTCCGAAAGTATATGTTGGTCGTACATTGCGATCTATGCGAGTACGATTAATCGAACATAAATTTCGAATTAAAGACAATCAGATTAACCGCTCCGATGGTTCGACACTGCGTAGCAGCAGGGCACACCTTTGAAGATTTACAGTAGACAATGATTGAACAAGTTAGAACCCCCAGTCGTGGAGGAGATATGGTATCACGTTTAAATCATCGTGAGGCTTTTTGGATTTATACATTACAGTCCGTAACCCCGGCAGGGATGAACGAAATCTAGACTGGATGTCGCTATTATAGTAAGTGGACATCCCATATAGTGCATGGGTTTTTTCCCCCCACACAGATATTGGTTAGGATAGTTTCCATCGCTAATACCATTGGTGGGTGTGAGTAGTTTGAATTTCATTGGTCAATTCTAGGTCACAAGAGCAGAATATAAGGAATGGGCGCCATTTAAAGCCAATTTGGCATTGTTATCAGAAAGATTGTTTTTCCACCGGCACAGAGTATCGGCACAATTTGGAAGGAGCAACATCCCCTGAGGAAAGACTTATGTCTGAAACGAGGCCTCCTCAGGAGGGTAGTAAGAATTTTTAAAATCAGTGCTTGATGCTATGTTGTTGTTCATGAACATGGACAGTCCCTTTGAAAAAAGTATGCACTGTTCTGTCAAGTTGGGAAAAGAATCGGGTGACCAGAAGAAAATTAATGAGGACATTTTTACAGGCACAGTTTTTAGTGCTGCATGATATATGTTCAAAAAACACAATTTTTCTTTTCATAATAAATTCACATTAGTTTATTGGGAAGTTGGTTGGTGGTTAATGATTGTAACATGCTATGGTATTGATTACCGGGTGGTAACAGATACAAATTAAATATGAAACCACAACCCTTTCCATAAAATAATTTTTTTTATTGTAATGAGGGATTCTAGAGAGAAGTGTTTCTCTTTTGAGGTTTTTTTTGGATATAAATTTGCTCTGGAAGATATTTCATAAAGGCAATCATATTAGAATGATTAATGTCTTCAGCATTTTGAAAACAAATTAAAAAAAAAACAAAAAACATAAAAACTGCAATGTATAGATAATAGGTTCAAAAGGTACGAGTTGAATTTTGAGATTATTTAAATATCACCTTTTTGGTTGAATGTTGTGGGTTTGGTGTATCCTCCTTCTTCCCGGCAGAGTTATGCTAATTTACATTTCTAGCTTGCCTTCCTTGTATGAAAGTACAACCAAAGCAGTTTATAAAACAAAACATAATACAATAATAATAAACAAACATCAATATACCATTAATCTAATATATGAAGAAACTAATACATCAGTAAAATACATGAAAATAAAACAGTTAACACATCAATATATCAAACTGGAAACGTAAACTAAACCTTCTCTCACCAGAGAGGCTAAGTCATAAACCAGCTAATAACATTTTCATTTAATGTAGCACAGCCCATCCAGCCATATCCCATGACCCTCAGTACACTCAACACTCAAACAATGCAACCCCCCCCAGCCCCCCGAAGCCTCCAAAGGATCCCGCAAACCACCCTTAAATAATGTTAGCCTCCAGTCCTTCCCAAAGAATCCCCCAAAGCAGCAGACCCCATAGGCTCGCTTCCTCCTCATCCCACCAGCTTTCTCCCTGCTCTCAAGCCTCACCACCACTCCCTCAATCCGGGAGTGACAAACCGCAGCTTGCCCCCATCCTGGAACACCAAGGCAGCACTATTTTGGCAACCTTATTTTTTGCACGCAATTCGCAAAGCGTCCTGTGGTAATGCATCTAAAAGATACCCAAATAATACAAAATATTCCTATTGTGAAAAGAGAGTGGGGGGGGCTGGCGGGGGGGAGAAGGGAGGGGGCACCGCTGTTTAAACCGCTGATAAGGTGAATATGTAAATTTCATTGCAAAGCAATTAAACGCAAAAGGAGCCGCTGAAATCCTCCAGGCAACCAGAGGGAAAAACACATTTAACTTCCTTTTTTTTTCCTGTTTGTTTTATTGCACACAAGAGGCAATTGATATCATCGGAGCAATTACAGAGTAGGAGAACAGTTCCTAGCTCACACACCAAGTAAAATCAGAATAAGTCCATTCTGAGCAATGCCAGACTCCTGGTGCTGCACAGCTCAACCTGAATATACTTTCCACGAGTTAGGGGCAAAAAGAAGGAACATAAGAACATAAGAAGAACATAAGAAATTGCCATGCTGGGTCAGACCAAGGGTCCATCAAGCCCAGCATCCTGTTTCCAGGGAATAATTGGGAATAATTCACGAGGAGCGGAAGGAACAGTTATTACATAATAAACTCCAGGTGGGAATATTTTCCCCCCCCTCGCTCAGAATGCGGTTCGCCAGGGAGATGTCCATTTCCTCCCCTGTAAAAAAAAAAAGTCCTTCTGGTCTCTCTCTCTCTGAGCCCACCAGAGGTCTCAGCCAGCCACCAGGCGAAGAACATTTGTCACCTTCTCAGCCAGCCCAAGGAGAGCCAGGCCAGCTCGCGCACATTGGTTACCACCAAAAAGCTCACCTGGGCAGAGGAGTGAGTTTGGCAAATCCTGCTAGCCAGGATCCAAATGATTCTGAAAAAGTAACTTGAAGTCCATGATATGCCCCGTGTGTTTTGGTTGACTGGTGGTGACACACATCAATTTTCATTTAATTACATTTTTTCAAAACTAAAATGCAAATCTGAACACCAAGAAGCTCAAGGCAGAATACGTTGTCAGATGAAGAAAGTCAGGCCTATCCAGTCCTTGGCCTATTTTGCCTTTCTGCTACCATTCCTCAAATCCTACTGAAACTTGGCTTCCCCTCTCGCAGGTTGGGTCAGGGGAACTGTATGGGTAGAGGTGGCAGGTGGGGAGAGGGGGGTCTGCTGGCACAAACTTTAATGAAGAGAGACAGCGAGGGGGGGCTCCATGCATCCCACAATGCCCCTCTCTGAAGGCCTTTACATTTTATTTCTTCTGATTTGCTACAAAAACATGGACGCTTACAATTACTGCCGCTCAGCATGCAGTGCCCATAAAAGCCTTGAAAGATAATGGCCTTGTGGAATTTCAGCGCCAGCAGAAAGAACAGCAAGAGAGAAATGCAAAACATGCAAAGGCAGGCAGCACAGTAAATTCGTCGGCAGCTGTTCAAGAATAAACAGAAGAGACTAATCTAATGTCACCTGCAGGCCCAGGATCTGCACGAGGGCATGATACTGTCTTACAGGCCCTGCCTCCACAGAGGGACATGAAAACTTCTCCCAGGAACCGCTTCAACAGAAAGCCATGATACTGTCCTAAAGCCCCATCTCCACAGAGGGACAGGATACCATCCCACAGACCCCCACCTCCACAGAGGGACAGGATACCATCCCACAGACCCCCACCTCCACAGAGGGACAGGATACCATCCCACAGACCCTGCCTCCACAGAGGGACATGAAACCTTCTCCCAGGAACCGCTTCAACAGAAAGCCATGATACTGTCCTAAAGCCCCACCTCCACAGAGGGACAGGATACCATCCCACAGACCCCCACCTCCACAGAGGGACATGAAACCTTCTCCCAGGCACCGCCTCAGAGGACCACGATACTATTCTACAAGCCCCACCTCCACAGAGGGACAGGATACCATCCCACAGACCCCCACCTCCACAGAGGGACATGAAACCTTCTCCCAGGCTCTGCCGCCACAGAGGGTCACAATACCGTCCTACAGGCCCTGCCTCTGCAGAGGGTCAGGAAACTTTCTCCCAGGCCCTGGCTCCACTGAGGAAGATTATACCATCCCATAAAACCCACCTCCAGAGAGAGGGCCAAATCCTCTAGAATCCCATCTCCACAGAGAGGCATGATACCATCCCAAGGATCCTGCCTCTACAGAGGGACATATTACCATCCCACCTCTACAGTACACTATACCGTCCCATACGCTCCACAATAAGGGCCTCCAGACCCAGCATCGCCCTGCTCCTCCTATCATTCCTCACCTCGCGTCCCCTACACCCTAATAATTATCACCCCGCCTCTCCTATCACTCACCTTGCTTCCCCTACACCCTCAGTAATAATCATCACCCTGCCCCTCCTATCACTCCTCACCCTGTGTCCCCTACACCCCCAGTAATAACCATCATCCTCCCCCTTGGGTCAGCTACACCCCCAGTAATAACCATCACCCTGCCCTCCTATCACTCCTCATCCCATGTAAAGTTATCTACTGGCTCTAGATTTTCAAGACAAGTTGATTAAATCCTGGTTTCACCTCACTGCATGCAGAGACCTGTAATTCTCATTCCCTTGTTGTATTCCTTAAGAATAGTAAGCCTACACGTCCCTGCATGCAGCGGGATTAATCCAAGGCTGACTCAACCTGTCCTGAAAATCTGGAGCCAGTTGGCAACCCAATCCTCTACACTCCATAATATATCATTCTTTCTCTCAGTGCCTCAAATAGTCATTCAGGCAACAGTAAAATAGATTTTGACCTTGTATCCAAGGTCATTCTCCTGAAATGTACTTTGCAGACCACACCTGCTCTGACTCAGCACACCTCTTCCCATGTCCCTAATACGTGAGTATCCCCATAAAGTGGGTGTGCCCTCAAGCCGGGCATCCCCACACAGACAACAGGCAAGTTTGCTCCTTCGAATCGCGCCTGACTATATATATACACGGGGTCCCCAGGCGGCAAAATGCGCAAAACACAGACGCTCCCTCCAGAATTGTTGAGTCATCCCCACATGTGCTGAGTCAAAGAAAACTCGGAAATGAAGCTGAACAGGCATCTGCTCATCTCTGTTTCCGTTTTCATACCATGGTCTTGTTATTAAAAATTCCCTCATTAAAATATCCAGGGGAACCAAAACAAAAAAAAAAAAAGAGCTGAGACTAGCTAGCATCATGGAAAAAAAAAAAAAGCTGGCGTTATTGAATTTCTCTCTCTCCCTCTTCCACTAATGATTACAGATTTTTAACAAAAGTCTTAATTAGGCATTGTTCCTAACAGGGTTATTACACAAATTAATTAAATTCGGGCCAATAAACAGTGCAACAGAGCCTCTGACAGCTGGAGAAATGGAGATCACGTTCTCTGGAGTAAGGAGATGAGCTGTGTTACCAGGTCCCTTTGTATGGGATCTTTTCTAGCAAATTCTCTCTCACATTGATGAGGCCTACAGGAAAATGTCCCCTGTAGGGAATCCCAAGCCCTCAGGTCCCCATATGACTTACCTTCCTATCTAAGATGCCACAGCCCCATACAACTTGTCCCTTTTACAATGAGGCTGAGGAACCATGAAATCTCTCCACTACTGACACCGGGGTTTCACGGGACCTCTTCTCTTTTCCAGTGTTATTGGGGTCCTAGAAGGCCCATTTCCCTTCCAGTGGCATCAGAGCCCCGTAAGTCCTGCTTCTCTCCCCTACCAGTGGCATCGGGGCCCATGGGACCCATCTCCCTTCCACTGATGTCAGAAAATCCCGTGCAGTGGCATCACGGCCCCATCCAACCAGTCTCCCTTCCAGGGACCCCCCCACTAAGCTCATGTCCTTAAACAAATATGAAAGAGCCTCGGTCAAAATTCTTGTGATTAGGGTCCTCTCCCCATAAATCTCATCTACATCAGAGCTGCGTGCTTGGTGGGAGAATGTGACCTTGAACTTTTCCCGTAGGCCCAGCAGATGTGAAGACAAGGTCACATGCAGCAAGCCTGCTATCCCCCATCCAGATTCCATCCACTGTGATTCTCCAAATTAGAAATGCTATGCCAGATTTTTTTTCTGCTTAGCATGCAGAAAAAAAACCAAACATTTGTAAAAACCCAAGACAAATACAAATGGAAACTTTTGCAGGCGAACTTGGTCAAGCTGTACCCATGAGCCAAGTTCACCATGTTCACCACTGAGGCAAACAGGTCTGACGGCCTCACGGAAACCATTCTGAGCCCACTGGATCTAATGTGTTCTAGGGGGCTCTGAGGAACGCTCAAAAATAAATCAGAGTGCCTCGGTAAAAAAAAAAAAAAGCCAGCTCGGGAATGTTTTCAGCTGAGCGACAGCAAAGAAAGTAAAAAGGAATCACTAACCCCTGGCAAGGCTGTGTGGGCGATAAGGACAAGAGCAATAGGTAAATGTTACAGGAAGACAGTGAGGGGTATAGGCACTGGAAGGTGTGTTCCAAGACCAGAATAGCAGGGAGCGCTGCAGGACAGGAATGAGGTACATCAGCTCAGGGGTATGTGTGTAGGCGGCAGGGAGAGTCTACAGTCCGGAAAATGGAGGGGGTACTTCAGGGCAGGAAGGAGGTACATCAGCAGAGAGGTGTGTGTGTGTGTATAGGAGGCAGGGAGAGTCTTCAGTCCTAGAATATGAGAGGGTGCTCAGGACAGGAAAGAGGTACATAAATCCAGCAGAGGGTGTGTGTGTGTGTGGGTGTGTGTCTCTGTATGTGTGTGTGGGGGGGGGGGGGGGGGGTGTGTCTCTCTGTATGTGTGTGTGTCTGTCTGTGTATGTGTGGGTGTGTGTGTGTGTGTGTCTGTGGCGGGGAGAGTCCTCAATCCAGGAATACAAGGGGATGCTGCAGGGCAGGAGTAAGGTACATCAGTGGAGGTGTGTGTCTCAGTGCTGCAGGATAGACGGAGGTGCTTTGGCAAGACTGCATAAATGGGGGGGGGGGGGGGGGGATCTAAGTACCAGAACAGCAGGGAGGAACTGCAGGGCAGGAATGAGGTGCATTGATGCAACTGTCGGGCCGATACAGAAAACTTCGTGGGAGAGCCGGTGAGCGCCCACTCTCCTGGGCGCGCGATTCAGGAAGCCCAGATATACAAATTAGGGCCCGCGGTAAAAAGGAGGCGCTAGGGACACTAGCGCGTCCCTAGCACCTCCTTTTTGACAGAAGCGGCGGCTGTCAGCGGGTTTGACAGCCGACGCTTAATTTTACTGGCGTTGGTTGTCGAACCCGCTGACAGCCAGGGGTTCGGAAAAACATCCGTCTTCCAACCCGCGGGCAAATCTTTTTTTTTTGGGGGGGCCTCCGACTTAATATCGCTATGATATTAAGTCGGAGGGTGTACAGGAAAGCAGTTTTTTCTGCTTTTCTGTTCACTTTCTCAGTGCCGGCCAAAATTAACGCCTGCCTTTGGCAGGCGTTAATTTCTGAAAGTAAAATGTGCAGCTTGGCTGCATATTTTACTTTCTGTGTCGCGCGAGACTAATTAATAGACTCATCAACATGCATTTCCATGTTGCGGGTGCTATTAGTTTCGGGGGGGGGGTTTGGACGCGCGTTTTCCACGCGCTATTACCCCTTACTGTATAAGGGGTAAAAAATAGCACATCGAAAACGCGCGTCCAAATGGGGGCTAACGGTGCGCTCGGCCTGAGCGCACTGTACTGCCTCGGCCCATGTGTGAGATATGAGGAGCAGGAACACACATAACCAGAGTCTGCAGAAAAGCTGAGGTGCAGCGCTCTGCACAGAACAGAGCGAGTAGCAAAGTTAAAGGTAACAAAAGGGAAAATCAGTAAAACCTAATGAAAAAAAAAAACCTTCTGAAAACTGTTTCACCACCATATGCATCTTTTTTTCACTAAACGACATGTCCTCCCTTTTCTAATAACTCTCTGCTAAAGGAGTCTCCCTATCAGCTTCCAAATCCACTCCCCACCCCTCTGCCCCCAAGATATGCTGGGGGGACGGGACCCTGCCAAGTTTTCTAGCAGAGAGCCTTTCTCGTGACCCCTGACCTCCGAACCACCTCTTCTTATTTCCCTGAAAAGGAGGATGCAGGAATAATTAGCCAATACTTTTTTTTCTTCCCAAGCAGGAGGGAGCCTGAAAGATAATTAAATCCTGAGGGTCCTTGCCTAGAGCTAGAGTTGGGGGATGGGTGGAGAAAAGGAGGAGGCAGAGTGAAGAGAGGGCCACAGGCCATAACTCTAGCCAAGTCAACAGCATCAGACTCCCTCTTTTTTTTTTTTTTGCATCCTTTGGCACATTCCTGCACATCCCTTTACCAGAGCTTAAGGAGGATTTTACTTGAGATGCATCTGGAGGCGACACGATTAACGATTAACTCTTGCTGCCCCAGCCTTGGACCCTTTGTCTGTCTGCACCCCTTAGATCTTTGATTAATGACCATGGGGGTCGAGCATAGGAATGCAAAACTCAATCACCTGAACCTTTCGCTCCTGCTCCATTTTTTACTCCAAAATTTACAAGGGAGGGAGGGTGATATGGCCCACTTCCTGGAAGGGAGCCTGTGTTCATGAGACCTGTGGTCCAAGCACCTGCCCCGACACATGCATTCCGCTGGTAACCAAAACATATCTGGAAAGGGGGATTGGGGGGTGGGGGGTTCAGAAAGCTTCCCCTTCCAGGAACTGGGTCATATCTCCTCCCCTGAAGCATCAAACCCCAGATCCCCCGTCTGGCTTCACCCCCGGTCTTGAAAAGGATCAAAGTTCTGAGTGACCTGCCAGTGCCCAGCGTTTTGCTGAACCTCCCTGGCCTCAAACATAGGGGCGGATATTTAATCGGCAGATGTATGCACATTTTTGTGTGCAAACTGTTCTACAGATGCAGCAAGGAATTTTGCATACAAAAGAAGTGCATGGAACAACGTTAGGTCCCTCTAACATAAATCTCATGCTAAATACAAAATTATTTCGAGTTGTTAAGTCATGAAAAGACTGTGAGAAATTGTGGCGGACCTGTTTTCAACAGTGGCCAATCCAGGTCACAAATACCTGGCAGGATCCCAAACAGTAAATAGATCTCATGCTGCTAATGTTCAGGAATAAGTAGTGACTATTCCCTAACTCTACTTGGTTAACAACAGTTTATGAACTTCTCCTCCAGAAACTTCTGCAAGCCTTTTTTAAAACCCAGTTATGCTAACTGCCTTAACCACGTCCTCTGTCAATGAATTCCTGAGCTTAATTATGTGTTGAGTGAAAAATAATTGTCTCTGATTTGTTTTGAATGTGCTACTTACTAACTTCAAGGAGTGTCCCCTAGTCTTTGTATATTTTGAAAGAGTAAATAACTGATTTACATTTACCTATGCCACTCCATTTTATAGGCCTCTCTCATATCTCCCCTCAGCCATCTCTTCTCCAAGCTGAAGAGCCCTAACTTCTTTAGCCTTTCCTCATAGGGGAATTGTTCCATTCCCTTTAACCTTTTGGTGGTTCTTCTCTGTACCTTTTCCAGTTCAATTATACCTATTTTGAGATTGGCGACCAGAACTACACACATTACTCCAGGTGCAGCATCACCATGGAGCGGTACAGAGGCATTATGACATTCTCCATTCCATATTAGGAGTTACCACCAGGAAAAAGATTGAGGCATCATAGTGGACCATACTTTGAAATCCTTGGCTCAGTTTGTAGCGACAGTCAAAAAAGCAAACAGAATGTTAGGAATTATTAGGTAACAAATGAAGAATAAAACGGAGAATGTCATAATGCCTCTGTATTGCTCCATGGTGAGGCTGCACTTCGAGCACTGTGTGCAATTCTGGTCGCCGCATCTCAAAACATATAGCCGAACTGGAAAAGGGACTGAGAAAGGCGACCAAAATGATAAAGGAATGGCACTCTATGAGGAAAGACTAAAGAGGTTAAGGCTCTTCAGCTTGGAGAAGAGACGGCTGAGGGGGATATGATAGAGGTCTATAAAATCATGAGTAGAATAGAACATGTAAATGTGAATCAATTATTTAATCTTTCAAAAAATACAGATACTAGGGAGCATTCTATGAAGTTAGTAAGTAGCACATTTAAAACTAATTGGAGATTTCTTACATGGAACCCATAGGTCATAAGCCCTTTGGGGAAGGGACTTCATGACCTTGTGAATTATCTTGTGGAATGCTGGGTCAAACAGCTACAGTGCTGCCACATGACCGTGTTCCTGGAGGGAGACTTTAGGCGTCTTGACTCCAACTTTTCTCCTACCCCATCTTGGTGCACTTCGCTAGAGGTCGGGATGAAACAGAACTACAGATATCACAATGCCCTGGGGATACAAGTTCAAGAATGCAGGAAATGATTAAAAATCTCTCTCCAGGAACCCAATTATGAATGCTGGAGAGGCAGCATCCTAGCCATAAACCTATCCCACAGGTAAAGCAGGGCTGGGAACCTGGGAAGGCAAGGGAAGAAAAAAAGAAATAAGACAGTGAGCCAAGCAAACAAAAATCTGCTCCTGTCAACAAGATCAATCTTGCAAAGCAGAGTTAGGAAGAAAGCCACGTCAGTGATGCATGCACCCAGCCATCCTCTGACACAGACAGGAGAGGGTGCCAGGGCGGCTCACAGAGGGGGTGGCAGGTAGCATTTTTGGCAAGGAAGGATTCATCTCGTCCAGGAAGCAGAGGGGACTTTTTGGGTTTTTTAAACTCCCTTGTGGGATTGCTGGGTGGAGGAGGAAGAACTCTTTCTCCAAAATCACCATCACCTTCCCTTTGCTCCCTGTATTTCTAAAACTCTGCACACTTCTCTGGCTCTTCTCCTCCATCTGTTTCCTGGTGGCTGTCTCTTTCCCTTCATCTCGTTTTACTCTGCTTCTCCCTCCTCCATTCTGTCTCCAGTTCTTTTTTTGTTTCTCTCTCTCTCCATTTCTCTGTTCCTCTATCCCTTCCTTCCAGCTCCTCCTCCCTCCTGTTCCCTCCCTCCCTCCCTCTCGCTCTCTCACTCTGTGGTTGCTGCAAGCAGTGATCCCACAGGCCTGGAACTCCAGGAATTTCCTGCCGGGTTCCCTTACAAGAAGAGCTGAGACCTAACAATTAACCCCCGGCGCTCCGCTTGTGGCTCACCAGCTCAGCTCGGCTCTTTAGTAAGAGACCTTGGAAACATATTAAAACAATTACAAAATCCTTCTCCCGCACCTCCTTAAAACCAATGAAGAAGGGGATCAGGGGATGTTATGAAAACGTTACCCACCCCTCTCCATCCCCCCCAAGTGTTCATCCTGGGGTATCAATACCTCAGGGAAACAACAGGGTACATTCTTATCACCTAACCCTGGGATATTCCTTTTCATTTCTTGATTGGTTGGTCCCAATTAAGCTCCAAGGCTCCAGTTCATCTCCTGACCTCTCTTTAGTGGATTGTAAGCTCCACGGAGCAGGGACTGTCTCTTGTGTGTATTTGTACAGTGCTGCCTTTGTCTAGTCTTACTGCATCAATGACAAGCAGTGAAAGCCTTAGTAGACCAAACTGCTTTCTGGCCTGCTAGGTGACCTCAACATTTTGGAAGTGGGGAGGGGAACCTCAGTCCCCCCTTTGGTCCATAAAAAATTTTTGGGTGAAGGGAGGTTGTTCTGCACCCTAAATCCTTCCCTTCTTCCCTCCTCAGTTCCAGATTTAACATTATGGCGCCTGCTGGCAGTGGACCAGCGGTTGTCTGCCGGAAATCAGAGAGCAGCAGGGAGGAGTCCCAGTTTTTGGGTGCCTTCAAAATTTGGTGCTCTGTGCACGAGCCTATGTTGCCGGGGCCTAAATCCAGCCCTGCCCTGCCCAGTTCCTCGCCTTGTGGGCCTACTCAGTTACCACGGCAACACCAGCCAGGCAGGGATTTCCACTCAGAAATCTCACCTAAACTTTCTTTAACCTAACAGCTGCAGGATTTTTTCCCTCTGCCTTCCTTATCAGCACTCCCCCCCCCCCCCCCGCCTCTCTTTCTCTCTCTATCTTTTGTGCGAATTTGGGAATCCGAGGCCTAGCACAATAACTTTAATTTTTCCTCTGGCTGCCTCAATTAATATTTTATTTACGGATTCAAGATCAAAAGGCAGCTTCCCTCCCTTTATATATATAAAAAAAAAAAAAGAAGGAACAGAAACGGCTCTTCAAGCTTTATGTTTGTGGACACCTTCTGAGATAATTTTGATAGCTCTTTCTTTATTCAAAGGATGCTTTTATCTTTAAAGAATAAGAAAGGAGATACACTTTAATTTCACTAAGGGGAATTTGAGAAGAAGCTCAGAGCCTCGGAGAAGGAAGACAGATAATTCTTAAACTTTAAAATCACTTTATGTATTACCAAAATTCTTAAATATTTAAGTCAACACATGCAGCCCCTTTTCTTGTTAAAAAAAAAATGTATAATAGGTAAATAGGTTGTGTTGAGCATTATCAAGCTGGGGCTTTTGGATATTAATTAACACATAGCCAGGATTCAAGACAATCCAGTCAGCAGGTAAACAATGTCATAAGCACAGTTTTATTTTAGCCCTGAGGATATCCTAACGTTTTTCAGATTGTTTTATTGGGCCAATAAAGGGAAGTAAAACTGGGGGGTGCTGTGGTGCTGATCATCATCATGAGAGCTCCTCCTCTCCCCCCAAGCCGATGCAGGCCCTTGCACCGATACAGGTAAAGTGTGAATGCAGCCCAGACGGGAAGGAAGGAAGAATTTTTAAAACAGCACGTGCCGCCGCGATTATATTCCATTAACAATGTGAGAGTATAGTATCAAAGGAGCGACGCCCAAAGGAAAAGCCAGAAATGAGATTGATATGAAGAATTAGAGGCCCCCCCCCCCCCCAGCTCAGTCAGAACCAGCCGTGCACCTTCATTCTAAACTCTGCCTGGGGATTTCACCTTCCTTGTCTAGCCCTCCCCTCCCCCCAAGTCCCAGTCCTCAGCCGGGGGGGGGGGGGGGGGCCCACAGACCACGGCTGCCTCTGCAGCCTGCACCCAGAGCGTGGCCAGTGCGTGCCACCACTGTGCAATGACAGATACTCCTCCTCCCGCTAGCCCCCCCGATTCCTTCTCCAGCCACAACCGTCCTACGCCTTCCCTATGACAGGGCCCAACCCCACCAGCCACAAATATAACAACTAATATGTTTTAAAATATATTTATCTGGGATAAATAAATAGTCTCCTCCTTCTATCCTAGTCCCCACCTCCCTCGGCCCCTCCTGAGGGGATGAGAAGCTCTAGATTCTCTATGTACAGAGGGTGCCGTGCCAGCTCATATTCCTGCCCGAGTGAGTATAAGAGCTCTCCCTTACATTCAGATGTGAAATGGTAGTAAAGGCAATGCACTTTTATTTTCTCACAAAAATAAAACATTGAAAAGAGCCATCTACTACTCCTATTGTTGTTTAACTGAAAATAAAAAAAAAAAACCCCCAAGAATTTTATTTTTGTGTTCTGGCAAAACAAACAAAACATTTTAGAATTCAAAATATTTTGTTCTCATGCATAATATTGGTGAAAGCAGGCACATTCTCTATCAACTGAAGATCTCTCCCCACTGCCAGTGCTCCCCCCCCCCCCCCCCCGACAGCCTCTGACCAATCGAAGAGCTCTCTCAGATGCCTATTCTCCCCACCAGTCTCTGACCAATAGAAGAGCTTTTCCCGCTACCTATGCTCCCTCCCACAGCCTCTGACCAATAGAGGTTTCCCCACTGCCTGTTCTCCCTCCCACAGCCTCTGACCAACAGATGAGCTCTCTCCTCACCACAGCCACTGACCAATAGAAGAGCTCTCCTCACTGCCTGTGCTCCCTCCCACAGCCTATGACCAATAGAGGTCTCCCCACTGCCTGTTCTCCCTCCCACAGCCTCTGACCAACAGATGAGCTCTCTCCATTGCCTATGCTCCTCACCACAGCCTCTGACCAATAGAAGAGCTCTCCTCACTGCCTGTGCTCCCTCCCACAGCCTCTGACCAATAGAGGTCTCCCTACTGCCTGTTCTCCCTCCCACAGCCTCTGACCAACAGACGAGCTCTCCTCACTGCCTGTGCTCCCTCCCACAACCTTTGACCAATAGAGGAGGTCTCCCGTTGCCTATGCTCCTCACCACAGCCACTGACCAATAGAAGAGCTCTCCTCACTGCCTGTGCTCCCTCCCACAGCCTATGACCAATAGAGGTCTCCCCACTGCCTGTTCTCCCTCCCACAGCCTCTGACCAACAGATGAGCTCTCTCCATTGCCTATGCTCCTCACCACAGCCTCTGACCAATAGAAGAGCTCTCCTCACTGCCTGTGCTCCCTCCCACAGCCTCTGACCAATAGAGGTCTCCCTACTGCCTGTTCTCCCTCCCACAGCCTCTGACCAACAGACGAGCTCTCCTCACTGCCTGTGCTCCCTCCCACAACCTTTGACCAATAGAGGAGGTCTCCCGTTGCCTGTGCTCCCTCCCACAGCCTCTGACCAACAGAAGAGCTCTCCTTGCTCCCTGTACTCCCTCTTAACTAACAGAAGATCTCTCCCAGATGCCTGTGCTACTTCCTACATGCTCTGACCAATAGAAGAGCCTCCCCGCTGCCTGTGCTCCCTCTCACTGCCTCAGACTAGTAGAAGAGCTCTCCCCGCTGCCTGTGCTCCCCCATTGCCTCTGACCAACAGAAAAGCTCTCCCCGCTGCCTGTGCTCCCGTCCACAGCCTCTGACCAATAGAAGAGCTCTCCTCGCTGCCTGTGCTCCCCCCCCCTAGCCTCTGACCAATAGAAGAGCTCTCCTCGCTGCCTGTGCTCCCCCCCCCCCCACCCCCATAGCCTCTGACCAATAGAAGAGCTCTTCCCGCTGCCTGGGCTACCTCCCTTAGCCTCCCTCCAACAGAACAGCTCTCCCAAATGCCTGTGCTCCCTCTCACAGCCTTTGACTTTAAAAAAGTTATCCCATATCTCGCTTCCACTTCTCACAGCCACTGCCTAATAGAAGAACTCTCCCAGTTGCCTGTCCTATTTGATTGGTAGACACCATGGTGACCCATCAGAGGCGGCTCATTGCGTCCAGAAGAACAAGTACTGAACTTTCTGTGGTCCCGCATCCTGTGGGTTGCCACATTTAAAAAAAAAAAAAAAAAATCTGTCATCAACTAATTGCCTTGTTGGTGTATGGGCACTCAAAGACAGTCCTTAATTGGACTTTGTGAATCAAGTCTTTTGATTACAGCGTTTGCCTTCTTTCTGGCAAGCTGGCCTGCCGCATTGCCCCATCCCAGCTGCCTGTGCTCGCTCCCGCAGCCCCTGGCTAACCGAGGAGCTCCCCCTGCTGCCTGTGCTCCTACCCTAGCCACTGAATAGAAGGCGGCCCCCCATCAACACTTCCAAGATGAGCTCCAGATTCTGAAGGAGACGACGGTGGCGGCAGAGACAGACTGAAATATGTTGGCACCCCATGGCAGGCTAATAATTCGGCACCATATTGGTTGCCCCCCGTTTAATCCTGCCCTGAGTGGCCGCAGAGGTCGTGGGGAAATGCACCAGCAGGAAGGCCAAACTGGTGCTCAGTTTAGCTCAGCTATTTGTTTTTTTTTTTGGTTTAACGCAGCAGCTGATGCAGCAGTTCGACTGCAGGTTTAGACCAGCAGCGCAGGACGTAAACAGTGCGTTTCCCCATCCGCGTCCGGAGTGGGCCGGGACCGAAATTCCTTTTTAAATGTACCATCTTGTCCTGTCCGATAAGCCAAAAAGTTAGGACTAGGGAAGCACCTCCCACATATCGGCCCTGCACTTCATTCCAGGAATACATTTCAAAACACAAGCTCCCTCGGTTTCAGGATATATGGGAAGAAAAGGTGCCAGGGCCTGGGGGGGGGGGGGGGGGCAGAGGTCACAAACCCTCCACGGCATTAACGCAATGAAGAAAAGTCTTAGAGACTGGGGAAAGGGAGTCAGTGACGTACGACATTTTCCTCACTGCAGGGAAAGAGAAAACTCTCCAGGGAGAACATGGGGAGTCACATGAGAACTGAGAGTGAGAGAGAGAGAGAGAGAAGGCGAGGGGAAAGACGAGAATGAGAGTCAAGGGGAAAGTGGAAGGAGAGAAGGAGTTAAGGAACAGGGAGGGGGGGGAAAAAAGCGTTTAACCAAGAAAAAAGGGGAAAAGGAAAAAAAAAGGGGGAAAGCCACGGCGTCAAAAGTAAGAAGGTGGGAAGGCAAGCAGAGGATGAAAGAAGAATAAAAGGGGAGGGAGGAGAGAAAAGAGCCCGCAGCAAGAATGAGCAAAAAAAACTGAGACAAGGATTATAAGAGAAAAGAGAAAGAGAGGACCAGAAAAAGTGACCGAGAGAGGAAGGGGAGGGAGAGCTAGAGAGATACAGAGAATGTGAGGAGAAGGAGGGGGTGGGATACAGAAAGGGAGAGGCTTTCAGACTGCAGGCAGTCACATAGGATACCATATGCTTAAGCTTATGCAGAGCTGCCGGAGGAGATTCCCCTTGGTCTGCCTCCATGCTATCCATAAGGAGCATTTGGTTAATGGCAGCCCTTCAGTGAGCAGCCCACACCCTCCCCTTCTGCGGAGAGGGGGGGGGGTGGGGTGTCCCAGACCAGGATCCCAGAAACCTGGTTTCACGCCTTGCAGAACGTGGACCCCCATTACCACCTTTATTCCCGTGATCTCTTCAGCCTATGCTCACAGCCTTGGGGAGAGGAAGCGAGCTAAGTGCACAGGTCATAGCTGTGCCCTGTGCTGTACCATGAGCTCAGACAGCCAGGGGCTCGAGTTCTAGCCCTCCCCTAGGCTCGCTTCTGTACAAACCTTGCAGACTCATGTTTTAGACAAACGTTGATAGGGCAAGGAGATGTGAGAGAGAGGAGGCTGCTGTGAACCCCCTTAGCAAAGGTATTTTCAAGGGAGCTTTAAGGTTATCCCTACTGTCACCCAATGGCATGTGGCGACACTCACAGAACGGGATTCAGTAATGCACCCTGTGGTATAATCACCTTCTCTTCCCTCCCCCTCCCTGGCATAATATCACTTTCCCTTCTCCTGCCCCCTCCTCGCGGACAGCAGCTCCTCTGCCCCAGCCCAGCAGCCCTGCTCTTCTCACCACAATTGCTGGCATGCCTGCCCCTTCAGTTGTGCTACCAGCACTCGTTAGGAGCAGAGCCTCTTAGAGTTTCATTGAATGCCTAGAAGGCCCTGTCTGTACGTCACTGATATGTACAGGTCCAAGCTTCCCTTTGGCTTCCCAAAAAGGCTAGGAAGATCACCAGAAGATCTTTGCCTATGTTTGTGTGCACCGGAGAAAGAAAGCATCTGGTGTGACATTGTATATACCTGCATCGACCTATATAAATATTACAATGTCGAATAGAGGTCAAAAGAACAGTGCTGTGCTTGTAGACTGGGGGAAGGTCCATTTAACGCCAAGGGGTGATCCAGAAACTACAGACCAGTGAGCAAAGGGCATCAGTGCAAGGGAAAATAGTAGAAGTTGTTCTTAAGAACAGAATTATAGGGCATATGGATAGACATGAGTTAATGAAGTAGAGCCAACATGAATTTATCCAAGGCAAGTCTTGCTTTACAAAGAAAGTTTTGAAGGTGTTAATAAGCATGCATGTGGATAAAGGTGAGCCGGCTGATATAGTGTTGTCTGGATTTTCAGAACCCATTTGACAAAGTCCCTCATGAGAAACTCCTCAGGAAATTACAAAAAGTCATGGGATAGAAGGCAATGTCCTCTTGTGGACTGGTAACTGGATAAAAGACAGGAAACAGAGGGCAAGACTAAATGGTCTGTTGTCTCAATGGAGAGAGGTGAATGGTGGAGCACCCCACAATTCTGTACTGGGACTGCCGCCGTTTAGCGTTTTCATAAATGATCTGGGAAAGGGAACAACTAGCGAGATGATCACATTTGCAGAGGAAGCCTCCTTGAGTCAGGAGCACAGGACCCTCGCTCACACTTGTTAACTCTGAGCTGCTAATCAAACTTGATGAGAATGGGCCCGGTTTGTCCTGTCATAAAAGAGCCGATTTAATGTCACACACAGAGGCTCCCATTGTTTTTCCTCAGCTTCAGTCGCACACAAAGCCCCTGATGCTGGAGAAGTTGGGGTTTAGGTGGGGGAGGGGGGGGGGGTCAACTTACATGTATGGTGGATTGTCTTGATTATTCACAACTTTTGGTTGGGTGTGTTCGCCAAGACCTCCCAGGTGCCAGCAAGATAAAAAGAAAAGCTCATCTCTCAAATGTTAATAGCAGCCCAATTTTGGAAACAGATTTCCAATTCTGGACAGCTGGAAATCTCAACTTACTGAAATAGCTCAAATTGAGAGCCTTAAGGGGTCAGCTAGAACCTATTATTCTATCTGGGGCAAAACTCTGGAAGGTACATCACAACAGCTTAATGTACAGAGGCAACAATTTCGGTGGCGAAGTAAACTGGCTATGTTTTCCTTTTTTTGTTTTATCATTTCTCCATGTCCACGATGTAAGAACGATACATGATTATATAATATACTGCCTATTCAAGAAAAAGGTTTTAAAACATTTGCAGATGACCCAAGTTTATTCAAATCTGTGAAAAAACGCAAGCTGACTGAAAGAAACTGCAGAAGGAGTTTGCCCTACTGGGTATCTGAATGGCGGAAGAAATCTAATGCGGACAAGTGCAAAGTGATGCACATAGGGAAGAATAACCCCAAATGCAGATACACGATGCTGGGTTCCATATTAGGAGTCACCAGCCCAGGAAACAAAAAAATAAACCTTGGAGTCATTATGGGCAATACACTGGAATCCCTAGCTCAGTGTGTGACATGAGTCCAAAAAGCAAACAGAACATGAGGAAGGATGGAAAGGAATGGAGAATAAAAGTCAGAATACCACATTGCCTCTATGGTGTGAATGTACCTTGAGTATTGTGGGCACTTCTGGTCTCCCTATCTAAGATAAAGTGGATATAGAAAAGGTACAGAGAACGGCAGCAAAAATGATAGAGGGGATGGAACGGCTTCCTTGGGAAGAAAAGCTAAATCATTTGGTGTTTCTTTAGCCTGGAGGATAAGGCGACAGAGGGGATGTGATAGAAGTTTATAAATTCATGAGTGGGGTGGAACAGGTAAAGAGGGGACAGTTATTTACGCTTTCAGATAAGTACTAGGATAGGGGTCATAAGAACATAAGAAATTGCCATGCTGGGTCAGACCAAGGGTCCATCAAGCCCAGCATCCTGTTTCCAACAGAGGCCAAACCAGGCCACAAGAACCTGGCAATTACCCAAACACTAAGAAGATCCCATGCTACTGATGCAATTAATAGCAGTTGCTATTCCCTAAGTAAACTTGATTAATAGCCATTAATGGACTTCTCCTCCAAGAACTTATCCAAACCTTTTTTGAATCCAGCTACACTAACTGCACTAACCACATCCTCTGGCAACAAATTCCAGAGCTTTATTATGCGTTGAGTGAAAAAGAATTTTCTTCTATTAGTCTTAAATGTGCTACTTGCTAACTTCATGGAATGCCCCCTAGTCCTATTATTCGAAAGTGTAAATAACCGATTCACATCTACTCGTTCAAGACCTCTCATGATCTTAAAGACCTCTCTGATATCCCCCCTCAGCCATCTCTTCTCCAAGCTGAACAGCCCTAACCTCTTCAGCCTTTCCTCATAGGGGAGCTGTTCCATCCCCTTTATCATTTTGGTTGCCATTCTCTGTACCTTCTCCATCACAACCATATGGTTTTTGAGATGCGGCGACCAGAATTGTACACAGTATTTCAAGGTTCGGTCTCACCATGGAGCGATACAGAGGCATTATGACATTTTCCGTTCTATTAACCATTCCCTTCCTAATAATTCCTAACATTCTATTTGCTTTTTTGATCGCCGCAGCACACTGAGCCAACGATTTTAAAGTATTATCCACTATGATGCCTAGATCTTTTTCCTGGGTGGTAGCTCCTAATATGGAACCTAACATCATGTAACTACAGCAAGGGTTATTTTTCCCTATATGCATCACCTTGCACTTGTCCACATTAAATTTCATCTGCCATTTGGATGCCCAATCTTCCAGTCTTGTTAAGTCCTCCTGTAATGTACCACAATCCGCTTGGGATTTAACTACTCTGAATAATTTTGTATCATCCACAAATTTGATAACCTCATTCGTCGTATTCCTTTCCAGATCATTTATATATATATATATTGAAAAGCATCGGTCCAAGTACAGATCCCTGAGGCACTCCACTGTTTACCCTTTTCCACTGAGAAAACTGACCATTTAATCCTACTCTCTTTTTCCTGTCTTTTAACCAGTTTGTAATCCACGAAAGGACGTCGCCTCCTATCCCATGACTTTTTAGTTTTCTTAGAAGCCTCTCATGAGGGACTTTGTCAAACGCCTTCTGAAAATCCAAGTACACTACATCTACCAGTTCACCTTTATCCACATGTTTATTAACCCCTTCAAAAAAATGAAACTAAAAACCAGCAGTTTTAAAACAAATCGAATAAATTATTTTTTCACTCAATGCACACCGAAACTGGAATTTTTAGCTGGAGGATGTGGTGAAGGCATCTGTCACAGCGGGATTTCAAAGGGGATTTTGGACAAGTTCCTGGAGGAAAAGTTTCTATAAACCATTATTAGCCAGGAAGACCAGGAAAGCCACCGCTCATCCTTGGGAGTGGGGAACAAGAAACGGATCTTCCGGGTGCTTGTGACCCAGATTGGCCACTGTCGGAGACAGGATGCTAGGCTCAATGGACCTTTGGTGTCACCTAGAATGGAAGTCTTATGTTCTAAAATTAAGGCTGGAGGTCCACTGCCGCCTCCTCTCTTCTGACTGCCTGACAGCTCTCTCTATGGGGTAATCCAAGGGAAGGCCAAAAAATAAATAAATAAATATGTACCCAGTTCCGTGGCAGTGAGAAAACAAAAACCTCCTTCCTGATACCCCAAATCTGGCGATGAGCTCCAAAGCGCTGGAGCAGCACTTCCTCCCCGCCACATCCATCAATCTCTATTTCCTTTGAAAACCTGCTCGATTTATTTCAATCCAGTTTGGGGAGCTACAAACGGAAGGCCCCGTGCATAAAGGGGTGAGGGGGGGGGAGGCAAACATCCCAACCTCAGAAACGGCTTTCAGGTACCTCTTTCCCCACCAGACCTCCCCCCCCCCCCCAAATCCCCCGAGCCTCTTTCTAATACCCTTTCGACGTATCTCAGATTCAGTAATTTAGGATATTTTACTGCTTAGGCAAGGATGGGGGCAGAAAAACAGCCCAATCCCTCCCCGGCCAATGCAGATGAAGGGAACTCAGGACACACACACCCCTCCCCCGGGGGGGGGGGGCGCCTGTAATTAATTATCTCTGAATACATTTGCTCCTGCCTTTAAATATTAACCCCTATTTGCTTGGTCCCTTCAAACCCATATTCTCTCTCTCTCTCTCGTTCGCTCCTTGGTTTCCATGGTAACTCCCATCCAGGCAATACAACCAAGTTCCCCTTCAAAATAATAATGCATATAAAAAAGGGTTGGGGTTTTTTTTTTTTGGGGGGGGGGTTGAATTTATTATTTCCTCCATTGCTACATCAGTCACTCTCTCACCCCTTCGCCTACATCCTTCTTCCCCCTCCCTTTTTTTTTGTGGGGCCATAGGTAAGGGAAGGGGGCTTCTTCCTGAATTTTTTTGATTTCCATCTAGTCCATAATCCCTCTGAAACCATGGCAACAACGCCATACCGTCACTCGCTGCCCTAGCCTCTTTTTTTTTTTTTTTCAAGGAAAGGGGATTATTTTTCCCACAAACTCTCTCCCCCTCCCCAAATATCTCCCTTAGGTTTCATGTCTTGAGGATGTCTTTTAAATTCCTTCAAAGAGCAGAAAATAAATCAGGGGAGCGAGCTAAAAAGGCAATTAAAAAAAAGTAGGAGAATAGAAAGTTAGGGGGGGGGGGGCTGGGGAGAGAAGCAAAATGCACAAGGCGACGTTCTCCATTCATCTGCCTTTTGGGCTACTGAAAGACGGTAGCCCTGGTTGTCATGGGAACAGGGCATTCTCTGGAGCTGCAACACACGCGCACGTATGAGGGAACTGCGTCTTCCTCGCTTCGGTAGTCCAAGGGGGGCCGGGCACAGTCACATTCGAAAAAGACTTTCTGGGGTCAAATGAGCCAACTGCAGCCCCAGCCCCTTTTCTGGATAAAGATGGTGTTCACCCCCCACCCCCAACCCCCATCGCACACCGCTAGAAGGGGGGGGGGGGGGAGAAAGGAGAGGTGGGAAATCAAACCCATGTCTGGAAAAGATTATTGAGGTGGCCTGGGAAGGCTTCTTAACCGAAAAACAAAATGGGGGGTGGAAATCATCCATTCTGCAAGCAAACAATCCTTTCTACAAAACCACCCTAGTTTCATCTTGAATGCTAGGGGCAACAAACTCCACTCCCTTACAAAGTCACTGACAAAACAGGTGATGGGCACGGCGAGGAGTGCGTGTGCCAGGGGAGAGAAAGGGGGGCAGCATCTTCCCTGTAAGAGAATCATCGTTGTGCCCCAGCAGATGTTAAAGGCATGTCCAAGACTTCAAAAAAAACATAAAAGTCAGAGTTGTAGGAGCACCAGACCCTGCTGAGCAGGCTGCTCCTAAGCTGCTTTTTCTAACTCTTAAAAAAGTCCCAGAAATGTGCATTAGATAGGGTGCAGAACACCGTCTCTTATGTGATAAGATCCCTTCTGGTAACTCAGGGGGGCCAATGAAATCAGGTGCGCTCTGCAGAGCACAGTTTAACCCGCAGCTGATCGCAAAGTTTTAGTGTACTGCTGATACAGCAAGTTTTGTGCATGATAATGTGCACGCTAAGCATTTTCTTTGTGCACAATTTCGGGTCTGTGTGCATTTTTTAACTCCCGATGCATTAGCATACCATCAGCACTGCATCAACATTTTCAGTGTCTGCATTAAGAAATTTCGGGGCACAGTTTTAACGCTCAGCTTATTACATCAGTCCCTCGGACAAGGATGCTCTGCTCTTAGGAGTAAGGATTGTTAACAAAACTATTAGCACAGAGAGAATACCTGAGCACTAGCCTAAGCAGCGAGGGCATTTTTGACTAATAGAAGCGCTCTCTCAGCTGCCTATGCTCCTTCCCACAGCCTCTGACTAATAGAAGATTTCTACCTGGTGCCTCTCCTATCTGACTGGTGGATGCTGCAGCGAGCCGCTAGAGGCGGCTTGG
Source organism: Rhinatrema bivittatum (assembly GCF_901001135.1). Lineage (NCBI taxonomy): Eukaryota > Metazoa > Chordata > Amphibia > Gymnophiona > Rhinatrematidae > Rhinatrema > Rhinatrema bivittatum. Next base: position 35,463,399 of record NC_042630.1, read on the forward strand.
TGTGTCCAGAACAAGTACTGAACTTTTCTGTGGTCCCGCATCCCGCGGGTTGCCCTATTGAAAAAACAACTGTCCACCCGTCAACTGTTTGCCCTTTTGGTGACTGGGCACTCAAAGGCATATCCACTGTCTGTGCTCCCTCCCACAGCCTTTGACCAATAGATGAACTCTCCCCCACCTCCACCTGTGCTTCCTGAAGCTGAGCTGGAGGTCAGATTCAGGTAGGGCAATTTGTCAGAGAGAGCTTCATGCTTTATATATGTCTAATTATATTGTGTAAATGTTTGGGTTTTTTTGGGGGGGGAAGGGTTAAGCTGTTCCTTACTGAGAATATTTTGGTATATTATTAGCAAGTAACAAATTTGAAAAAAATTAAAAACTGCTGAAGTCTCCTTCTGCACAGTCAGTGCATCAAAGGCATAACATGCACCAAGTCTTCAAGACATCCCAGTGCCTCTAGGCCTTTGTTCAAAGTTGAGCATCTGAGCTTGCTGCCCTCTGGGTGCAGCCTGCTATCTCCTAACCTGTCCTGAGGCCACGATGGAGCAGCTGTGGCTCTGCTGGAACTCACAGCGCCACCGGGGAGAGAAGAGTGTTTTTCATATACCAAGCGCCTGATTGCAGAGAAAATAGTTTTCAGTTAAGATGCTGTCATCTCCTTCTGGAAATAAGTTGCACTGTGCTGCATAGGGTTGGCACCTCACCCTGGCCAAGCCAAAGTCTGATTCAGTCCTGGGTTTGCCCCATTGCATGCAGGGAGATATAGTTCCCGCTTTTATTGTGGGAGTGGGGTTACTCAGAACTACAACTCCATGTATGCAATGGGACGGAACAGAATTGTGGGGGGTGGAAATATCACTAGAACTGAAACTGCCCCTTCAGCTTGACAGGGCTGAAGTCTCAACCCTAAGAAAAGTCAGGACTGGCTCAGTCCTGGTTTTTAAATATATCCGTAGTAGAAAGCCTGCAAGGGAGTCAGTTGGACAGTTGGATGATCGAGGGGTTAAAGGGGCACTTAGAGAAGATAAGGCCATCGCGGAAAAATTAAACAATTTCTTTGCTTCAGTGTTCACTAAAGAGGATGTTGGAGAGATACCTGAACCTGGAAGATGTGGTAGGCCTGATTGACAAACGGAAGAGTAATAAATCACCTGGACCGGATGGTATATACCTCAGGATTCTGAAAGAACTAAAAAATGAAATTGCAGACTTATTTCAAATAATTTGTAACCTAACATTAAAATCATCTGATGTACCTGAAGATTGGAAGATGACCAATGTAACACCTATATTTAAAAAGGGATCCAGGGGTGATCTGGGAAACTATAGACCAGTGACCTGACTTCAGTGCCAGGAAAAATCGTGGAAACTGTTTTAAAGAATAAAATCACAAAACATTTAGATAGACATGGTTTGATGGGACACAGCCAGCATGGATTTACCCAAGGGAAGCCTTGCCTCACAAATCTCCTACATTTTTTGGAGTGAATAAACATGTGGAGAAAGGTGAACTGGTAGTTTTTAATATATTTAAAAATGATCTGGAAAGGAATACGACGAGTGAGGTTATCAAATTTGTGGATGATACAAAATTATTCAGAGTAGTTAAATCACAAGCGGATTGTGATACATTACAGGAGGACCTAGCAAGACTGGAAGATTGGGCATCCAAATGGCAGATGAAATTTATTGTGGACAAGAGCAAGGTGTTGTATATAGGGAAAAATAACCCTTGCTGTAGTTACACGATGTTAGGTTCCACATTAGGAGCTACCACACAGGAAAAAGATCTAGGCATGATAGTGGCTCAGTGTGCTGTGGCGATCAAAAAAGCAAACAGAATGTTAGGAATTATTAGGACGGGAATGGTGAATAAAATGGAGGCTGTCATAATGCCTCTGAATCGCTCCATGGTGAGACCGCACCTTGAATACTGTGTGTAATTCTGGTCACCGCATCTCAAAAAGGATATAGCTACATTGGAGAAAGTGCAGAGAAGAGTGACCAAAATGATAAGGGGCATGGAACGACTGTCCTATGGGGAAAGACTAAAAAAGTTAGGGCTCTTCAGTTTGGAGAAGAGACAAAATCATGAAAGGACTTGAACAAGTTAATGTAAATCTGTTATTTATTCTCTCGGATAATAGAAGGACCAGAGGGCATTCCATGAAGTTAGCAAGTAGCTCATTTAAATCAAAGAAAATTCTTTTTCACTCAGCGCATAATTCAAGTTCTGTAATTCATTGCCAGAGGATGTGGTTACAGCAGTTAGTGTAACTGGGTTTTAAAAAGTTTTGGATAAGTTCCTAGAGGAAAAATCCATAAAATCTATTACAGTAATTAATAAGCAATAGTAGCTTGAGATTTATTTAATGTTTGGGAACTTGCCAGGAACTTGTGACCTGGATTGGCCACTGTTGGAAACAGGATACTGGGCTTGATGGACCCTTGGTCTGACTCAGTATGGCATATCTTATGTTTTATGTTCTTATTAAAAAAAAGTCACCTGCATGGGTCTGTTGCTTTCAATTCCCTTTGGGTTCCTTTTAAGCAGCAAAAGGGGCTAGAAACCTTAAAACTTTATTATTTTACCAGCTCAAGAGTGATACTTGGCAGAAGCAGAAAAACCACCCAACTCGTTACTTAGAATAAGTCTGCTGGCAGGTAAAACCAAAAATAAGCAAGAATCCCCCTTTTTGCTCCAATTTTCATTCCATCCCTCAGGAGATAGCCATGTTTAAAGATTTAAGAATTTCTCCTGCCAAACCACTCCCTCTATTTTGAGTCTGAGTAAACTGCTGGGTGCTGATGTGCTAATCATCAGCAGAATTTCCCTCAGCCCTCTACTGCAGGTGTCATACTGATATATGTAAAGCCTGAATACAGCACGGACAGCTGAAGAGCAGATCTTCATCCAAGCCCCATGCAGGTGCTACACCAATATATGGAAAGCCTGAATACGGCACAGATAGCTGAAGCCTGGACTTGGGAGGGAATGTGACCACTGAAAAAGTGCACGTATATATATATATACACACATGCATACACTTTATCTTTCAAAGGGTTACACATCAAGAAATGCACCTTCCGAAAATAATTTCCATCTCTGCTATGATTTTTAGCTTGGGAAATGGTATTCACAGACCTACCCACAGGGGTAACCATGAACCTTAAAGTGTGTGTGGGGAGGCATGGAAGGAAATTCATTTTTAAAAGTCTAAAAAATCAAAGGCAATTTATTCTCGAGTCAGGAGACCTTGGCCTTACTGGCAGATCAATAAGTTTTGCACACTCAGTAGACTACAAGTTAGTTTATCTTGACAGGGGCCGTCGATGATGTCAGCATATCCCCCCAACTTCCCACCAACTGCCCAGCAGCAGAAACGTGTCGACTTCAGTGCTAGAGCAAAAGATGGATAGCCTCCTCCACCACCGAGATCCCTTCCTCCTGGCGAGAGCATGGAACCTCACTCTCGACAAAAGTGAGACAGAAATGGGAGAGGCTTATGGGTCTAACCTCTAAGGCCCCCTTCCCTCCCCCCCCCCCCAGACCAACCATGGGGTGATGGGCTTTAGAGCTACCCACTTGTCGCAAGGGCATGGCCTTGACTTGGGTATGGAGGAGAGTGAGGGTCTTTCTGGTCAATTCATTCCTCCTCTGCCCCTGCAGGAAGCTGATTGGATGCCCTCATATCCATCATGCTAATTCCAACAGCAAGTTGCGCCTGGGGACTGGATGCTGTGATGACCATTGCCAAAGCAAGAGGATTAAATCTCCAGAAATAAAAAAAAAATACCTTCCTCTTTAAAAATGTCTCCTATTCCTGGCACATTTCTGCTGTACCAGAAGCATGCAAGAGGCACCAACACTTTCCAGCGGCCGCACTCTTTTTTTCTGTATCATTTGCCTTCACGGACTTTAATTACATCACCTTCATTAATATCAAGCTTAATTATCATTATGAAATGCCATCGTTTGCTTTTGACTTCATTTGCCTAGAGACAGAAGTGGCCCCTGTGGGGATGAGCAGATTGGGAGGTGTGTGCAACCGAGCGAACCATCTTTGCATCCTGTGAAACCTCGTCTTGGGCTGACAGGAGAGCTCCCCAAAGGCGGAGGCGGTGGCTAAATCTAAGTGCTAAGTATATAGCCACGCGAGGGACATACGCTACTGACTTCCTGTGTGTGACCCCAGGAAAAGTCACTGTCTCCCTCTGCCTCCTTTCTAATCCCAGCTGTCACTGTGTGACCCTGGATTGAGTCACTTTATCCCCCTGTGCCTCAGTTCTAATCCCAGCTCTGTCACTGACTCTCTGTGTGACCCTGGGGTGAGTCACTTTATCCCCCTGTGCCTCAGTTCTAATCCTGGCTCTGTCACTGACTCTCTGTGTGACCCTGGGGTGAGTCTCTTTATCCCCCTGTGCCTCAGTTCTAATCCCAGCTCTGACACTGACTCTCTGTGTGACCCTGAGGTGAGTCACTTTATCCCACTGTGCCTCCTTTCTAATCCCAGCTCTGTCACTGACTCTCCGTGTGACCCTGGATTGAGTCACTTTATCCCCCTGTGCCTCAGTTCTAATCCTGGCTCTGTCACTGACTCTCCGTGTGACCCTGGATTGAGTCACTTTATCCCCCTGTGCCTCCTTTCTAATCCCAGCTCTGTCACTGACTCTCCGTGTGACCCTGGATTGAGTCACTTTATCCCCCTGTGCCTCAGTTCTAATCCTGGCTCTGTCACTGACTCTCTGTGTGACCCTGGATTGAGTCACTTTATCCCCCTGTGCCTCAGTTCTAATCCTGGCTCTGTCACTGACTCTCTGTGTGACCCTGGGGTGAGTCACTTTACCTCCCAGTGCCTCAGTTCTAATCCCAGCTCTGTCACTGACTCTCCGTGTGACCCTGGGGTGAGTCACTTTATCTCCCTGTGCCTCAGTTCTAATCCCAGCTCTGTCACTGACTCTCTGTGTGACCCTGGGGTGAGTCACTTTACCTCCCTGTGCCTCAGTTCTAATCCCAGCTCTGTCACTGACTCTCTGTGTGACCCTGAGGTGAGTCACTTTACCTCCCAGTGCCTCAGTTCTAATCCCAGCTCTGACACTGACTCTCTGTGTGACCCTGAGGTGAGTCACTTTACCTCCCAGTGCCTCAGTTCTAATCCCAGCTCTGACACTGACTCTCTGTGTGACCCTGAGGTGAGTCACTTTATCCCACTGTGCCTCCTTTCTAATCCCAGTTCTGTCACTGACTCGCTGTGTGACTCCGGACAAGTCACCCTTGTGACTCCAGGCAGGAATGATGCTGGTTGGGGGTGAAGGTGGGGGGCATTTAGGACTCAGGGGCAAACGTACAAGAGCAACTCCCTTCTTCTCACAGAGATTGAAAAGCAGGGGGAGAAGGATGAAGGAGTCCCCAGGAGAGTGAACACTATCTCCTCCTCTTCCTCTGCTGGCTAGCCCACCAGTTGCCCAGAGCCCTCCCTATCCCCTCTCCAATGGCGACCCTACCTCCAGATTTAAAATTCCTGCCTTTGCATTACTCTCTAAATTGCACCTGCCTTGCCATTTTTCTTTGCTAACAACTGTTTAACTAGCAGGGCTACAGAGGTCTGATATATATATATATATATATATATATATATAAAAAACTTTTTTCTTTTTAGTATTTTATTTTAAAAACCTTGAAATTATACAACTCAACAGCTGTGCTGAGAAAAATCCTCTCTGCTGGTAGCCGATCTGCCTGGCTTCTGTCTTATTGATCCTGGGGAAACGGCAGCATTTCATGGCCTGGCGCGTCCATGACATTTCTGCAGGTCAGGGGTGGCTGCGAGAAGCACCACGGCAAATACAATTTTAATTTCAGTCGGTTTACACGGAGAGGGAACACTGCTTGTGTCAAAAGGCAGCAACGGCAAATAAACCGATCGCACGGTGGAACCAGACAGTAAAAACTTAACGTGAGTTTGAAACTGTCACAGAAAAAATATAAACTTCAGCTGAGTGCATAATTACATTATCACTGCTGTAAGCCAGTGTATGTAATTGATTACAACTCGAGCAGAGAGTGTGGTTCTCCTTTACGCTAGCAGAATACCTCAAATCTTACAAGGTAATTCATTTTAGATTTAAAAGGCAAGCAGAAAATCATTCTTTTATATTCTCATTTTAACATAATTCCTGGGGCATAGTACTTACAGACTTTGAAAGCTCCTTCTACTAATTCCATTCCCCCTTTGATCTTTATCAGAGCCTGGTACAGGCGTCACGGTGATACCAATAAAATGTGAATACAGCACAGACAGTTGAAGAGCGATCTTCATCGCAGCCCCATGCAGACATCACACTAACATATCTAAAGCATGAATACAGCACAGACAGCTGAAAAGCAGGTCTTCATCAGAGCCCTGTGCAGGATCAAACTGATATACGTAAAGCATGAATATTGCACAGACAGCTGAAGAGCAGATCTTCATCAGAGCTGCCTGCAGATGTTACTGATACACGTGAATGCATGAATACAGCATAGACAGCTGAAGAGCAAAGCTCCATCAGAGTCGCCTGCAGATGTTACTGATACACGTGAAAGCATGAATACAGCACAGACAGCTGAAGAGCAGATCTCCATCAGAGCCGCCTGCAGATGATATTGATACATGTAAGAGCATGAACACAACACAGACAGCAGAAGAGCAGATCTCCATCAGAGCCCCATGCAGCCCTCACACTGATGAATGTAAAGCATGAAAACAGCATGGCCAGCTGAAGGGAAAATTTCCATCACAACTCCACACTGGCCTCTCTCCGATGCCATAAAGCATGAATACCGCATGGTCGCTTGAAGACTGGATGCAAGCAAAGGAATTGGTTAAAGATAGGGAGCATGATTAACATTAAAAGGTTCATAACGATTTATTTTAGAGATGTGAATCGGAACCAGAATCGGATCCGATTTCAGTTCCGATTCACATCTCCATAGATGTGAATCGGAACCAGAATCGGATCCGATTCTGGTTCTGATTCACATCTCTAATTTATTTTAACCGATAAAACGCATAAAGACAAAAAGTAAAGGAGATCCGAGAAGAAGATCCAAACAGGGCCTTGGCAGAGCCAAGAAATGAGGCAGGATGGCAACTTGAGGAAGCTGCACTTTCATCATGGTGAGGAGGTAAAGGGAATACACTGGACAGGAGCCTCTGAGCACGGTTTGCTCACATCACGATGAGCGTTAGAAGCCGAGGGCACCCATGAGAGGAGATCAGGAAGGGAACCTCGCCAGCTTGTTCTTTTAACTTGCTCTTTTGTACTTCCAGCTGAACTGGAACCTGAAGCCTTCATTTGCAACTCCCCCTCGGGGAGTTTCTTCTATTTCTTTTTATCCCCACCCCCACGCCACGGCACACTTAGCCTGGCCACTGCAGTGACGATCCTCGGCGGGGTTCTTGATGGAACCCCACAATCGCGGACTCTGAATCTGGCCACTGGGTGTTACCTGTGAACGGAGATCATGGCTCCCCCTCCTGGGCTGGTGGCGAGTGCTGCCTCTGCAGCATCCCCAGCGAGCAGAAGACCCCCCGAGTTGGGAGATCAAACCTGGGCCTTTTCTGCATAACTGTGCATGTTCCTTGCCAACCTGAGCCAGCAGGCTGGGCCACCCCCCCCCTTCCCAGGAGCTGTGGACAGTGACTGCGCTATGTGAATACTAAGCCTTTATTATCACCGTTGCACTAACTCCAGATTTCAGCTCGGCTTTCCTCCTCTCCAAAAAGAACCGATTTTCAGATTTAATCGCCCTAATCTCTCTCTCTCTTTCCTGTCCTTCCTTCCTGCCCTGCACTTTTTCTTCCCCCCCTCCCTCCTCTCCCCTGCTTCGGAGCAGAAGGTTATGAAAATGAGTTGTGTACCCAGGAGACAGTAATTATCTGCTAAATGTGAAAGCCAGAGTGATTAATTAAGAGATAATAAAAAGTAACTGAGGGCAAAAGGGGGAATGGCGGCTTGCTTTGATGATAAAACCTGAGGTAAGCCGGGCAATTAGGGGAATCTTTATCAAGAGTTAGACATAATCCACAAGTTATCACAAGGGAAAGAATTTTTTTCAGCTCTGCTTTCCAGAGGGAAAGGAGAAGAAAGAGGGAGACTGAGAATATCCCTTCTCCTGCAGAGAGCGCCCACAGAGCTGGGGGGCAGGACAGGGCCAGGCACCGAGACTAGGAAAGGCAGGTGAGCGGAAACAGAGAGAGGGGAACCAAGCTGGAGGCTCTGCACAGAAGGCACAAGAGAAAGGAGAGGGAGGAGGAAGATGGCCGAGCCTTAATGAAGAGTGCGGCACCACCACGTGCACCGCTTCCAGGTCTACGCGTAGTTTTTTCCCTTTAGCGCGCAGGGCAAAAGCAGGCGCCTGCTGTGCGTGAGGTAATAAAAGGACACGAAGGCTAACGAGAAGCACGCAGAAGCAAAACGCTCACAAAACCCGTGGGAAAAACGTGCGCGACAACCCGCGGTAGCTTTAGCGCGGCTTATTACATCGGCCCCAGTCTTGGCGAGAGAACCTACAAACTTTGGGGCCGATGCAATAAATCGGCACAGAAAATGGGTGCTCAGTGTTGAGCACCCGCTCTCCTAACACACGCCCAGCACCTCTCCTGGGCCCAAGATTGAATATTTAAATGGGGGGGGGGGGGGGGCGTACTGCCAAGGAGGTGCTAGGGGATAAAAGTGCACCTCTAGAGCCTCCTCGGCAGCGGGGTGCCCAGGAGAGGTCAGCAGGTTACGAAAACGGACATTCAATTTTAGGAGCCTCCCTTTTCCTAACCTGACTGCCAGCACATCTTTTTAAGTTAAAAAAAAATTTATTTTTTTTTTTAAACCTTTTGGTTCATCGGACTTAATATCACCATGAGTCGGAGGATGTACAGAAAAGCTTTTCTGTACACTTTTTTGGGCTGCTCAGAAATTCACCCGCTCTGGGCAAGCGTTAATTTCTGAGCATAAAAATATGCGGATCGAGCGTACTTTTTTTTTTTGGTGGATCTCAGGAGAATAGCTAATAGCCTCATCAACAAGCATTTGCATGTGATGAGTGCTATTAGCTTCGTGGGGGGGGGGGGGGGGGTTGGACGTGCGTTTTGGACGCACTAATCCCCTTATAGCATAAGGGGTTGTGGATATGCGTCCAACCACAGGTTGAACAGTGCACTCGGCTGAGTGCACTGTATTGCATCGGCCCCTCTATCAGGTGCTCAAAGCTTTATCAGGAAGCCTTGGGGTAACAACATCGCGCCCTCACCAGGACAGACCTGATACGCCATAAAAACCACCTACACGCATCACTGCCCGTCTTCTCCACTGCTGTGACGACAAAAAGACGGTATTAACTGGGCCAGCCCCGCTGACTGGGCAGTGCTGTTTGATTCCTGGGCTAGCTGGGCTGGAGATGAAATGGAGGCAGCGTTCACCGTCCCTGGGAGGGGCAGAAAGTCTTAGCCATCGCCCCATGGCACACATCTGCTGCAGGAGCCAGGCTGCCCATGTGACAGGGCTTATGGAAGGCGCTGCGCAGTCTGTGGCCCTTGGCTATTTTATTTATTTCCTACGTTCAGAGCGGGGTACAATGTAAAGCGTACACAGATAAAAAGGAGGAAAAGGGGAGGAAGAGGACAATGCAAATAAATTAGGATAAAGGGGAAGGGGAGAGCACATGTATCGAGGGAGAAGGATCACTTGCGAAAGGGTTTGAGGTTCGATTGCGGAACAGGGTAGAAGAGGGAGAGGAAGATTAAGTAGCATCCTCCGAGGGGGGGGGAGTGGCATGTAGGGGGTAATCGATTGTCACTTAGGTTGGGGAGCGTTTTTTTGAAGAGAGGTTTTTAGGGCTTTTTGAAAAAAGTCCTTTCTCGGAGATAGGAGTGGGTCCCGCAGAGAAGAGTGCACGCATTCTGGTTTCCACAAGGTGGGTGAGCTTTGGATGTGGAGTATCCAGTAGCACTTGGTTAGATGATCTGAGCAGTTGGGAGGGGGTGTGGATTTTTTGTTGTTGAGGAGAACCATGGGGAGTTTAGTTTGTGTAAGAGGAGTGACGAATCATCGCCAGCTTATATTGGACTCAGTAGGAGATAGGGAGTCAGTGAAGAGCTTTGAGTACAGGTGAGATGTGATCGCAAGGAGTCTTGCTGCTGAATTTTGTGTGATTTGTGGTGGGTGCGTAGCGTATAACGGCAGACCTGTCAAGAAGGAGATGCAAGTAGTCTAACCCAGAGAGTAGTAGGGATTGAAGGATTAAGCTGAAGTCTGAAAATTCGAGAAGGGGCTTGAGATGACGGAGCAGGCACAGTTTGTGCAAGGCCAAGGGTGTTACTGTCACGTGTGGGCCAATCGAGGAAAAAAACATTCCTGGAGAACTGTGAACAGCGATTCATGGCACTGTAGGCCAACGGAGGCAGATTCCAATTCAGCTGTTATCCCAAAAGAGGATGAGAGTGTTGGGACCAAAAAAAATATTAATCAAACACAGACCATTACTGTATCTGTTGCTGCCCAGTCTACGTAACCTGAAAACTGAATCTGCATAGGCTCAAGCATCCTCTCTATGAGGGATGGAGAGCAGGCCAACAGTGTTAACTTCCATCTTTGGTGACCAAGAAAAGGGTTTCTGCCTTTTAGTAGTGTGACTGATCAAACAGAGACTTAAATGTGCTCAATGCCTTGCAAGGTGGGGACTGAAGCCAGTTCGGTTGATTTGCAGACACCCTATGTTCCGTGCATCTCTCCCGCCAGCGTGTGGGACTATAAATCTGGCACAGGGCAACCTTGCCCTCCTCCCCTACCCCAAACCCACCTCAGCCAGATCCTCCTTCCAAAGAACCCAAGGAGTTTCCATCTCCCAGCCAGAGCGAGCCACATCCGTGCATGTTAATAGCTGCTAAATCTCCTACAGTCTAAATTGTTATTCAATCTCTGGATCTGGCATCTGTAGACACACACACACACACACACACACACACACATACACATACACACACGTTGACAGTGGCGAGGGAAGGTAGGTATAAAAGGTAACTCTATCTGCTTTCTTAACTCCTGCCACAAAATCGTAACCAATTCTTCAGAAAAACAGATACAACCAACCACAGATTACCCTCCCTTCTCTCTGCTACCTGAAGGGGCTCCGATTTTGAATGCCAAGCACGGTCCAAATAATATTATTACAAGGAAGCATTCCAGATGTTTTGCCTAGCTGGGAGTGAACAGAGAGCACAGTCTCATTTACAGCCTTCCTTCTGAACTTGAAGGCCTTTGTCTTCTGTGTATAAATGTGCCTGGATGTCAGTCTTACCGGTGTCTGGAACCAACCAATAAGTCTCTTTTATAGTAAAAACTAATCATCTATTTTAATTACTATGAATAAAGGTTTAGTCAGGCACTGAACACACTCCCCAGGGAGGAGGTGGGATCTCAGCCACCTGGTGCAAGGACGGGCACACACCTGTCTAGGATGGATCAGGTAGGGCAGATCCTGCCCTGAGGCATCCTGGGCTCCCTTTCAGCTGTAGCTTTCCAGGATTTCCATGTCAACGGACCCATCATCTGCAACATTCATTGCTCACTCTGGGTATGGTTAACTGATTACAGCGCCTAACGAACCACCTGACAGCATGGCGCTGCATACACAGCTGACATAAGATAATTAGCAATTAAAGAGTAATTGAAATTGTTGACCAGGGAAGCCCCCAGTAAGACAACAGGCCTCACATTCTGCAGGGGTGCTAGGGGCTCAGGGACACAAAGTGACCTTGCTCAAGGTCATGCAGAGTTAGCAACAGAGGGGAAGTACTGAACTCGAACCCCAGGACTTCTGAATCATAGGCCGGTTGACTCAGAAGGACATTGGCCTTGAACTGCTCCTTTCAGAGGTGTAATGTGCTAAATTATAGAGTTATGCTCCCAGTGCAAAAAAATAAAATACCCTTTTCGTTCAATAGCTATTTTTTCCATACCTCTGGGGCTTTTTTCCAGGTGCGGTGCACACCTGGATGCCCTCTGATCCCCTTCTTGTTCGGCCTATCGGGGAACTGCCGCAGGAACATGCAGCTTGCGGCAAGGCGAAGCAAGAGGACCGGGAGGGGAGCGCAGAGAGAGAGAGTGTTCCTGGCATAGGCTAAACCACAAATTGCAGAGCAAATAATACTTTAAGGTAACGTTATTTCTCCTTCAGGGGTCGTACAGCACTATATGCACGTGGGGAACGCTTCAAGTTAATGAACATTCCTGTCCCCTGAGCTGAAGTGCTCCTGGAGAAAAGGAAATTGTACCGTCTGCAGTATCTCAGAAGTACACACAGCAAGCATCACACGCCAACCAAGCATTTTATTGCTAAGCTACCATGCACATTCCTGAATAATTAATAATAATTTTGAGATATTTAGACTGCCTTTCCAAATAATGCCGAAAGACATCTTATGGCACTTTTAGAATTCAGGTGCAATGAGTCCTTGCCCCAGAGAGCATACAATCGAAGTTGATTCCTGACGCAGGGAAAGATAAAGCGAAAGGTGCAATGTCACAAGGAATGGCAGTGAAAGAGGTGAGATTTCAACCCAGGTTTCCCTGGTCCTCAGCCCCACTGCTTTAACGGCTAGGCCACTCCATTCCCTGGGAGCAGCCGTCTTTGGTGCAGAGTCATGGCTGACTTCGCATGGGAATAGGCCCGCCCTGGGCTCAGGCAGCATGCTGCGATTGCGACATCGTGGCTAGTGTGTGGTGTAGGTCAGATCCAGCCAGCCTGAAGCAGTGCATGGTTCTCTCTTTAAACGGGAGTTTCAAGGAATTAAAATGTATAACAAATAAATAAAACAAATCCCGGTTTAACAATATATTTACTGGTCTGTGGGCGAATGCTGGCTGGCGCTTGCTGTATGCACTGTGGAAATACCGCCCAGGGTAGAGGGGGCTTGCAGTACTTAATTCACAACCTACCCAAGTATCTGAAACAGAATAATTTGGGCCAAAAGATAGTAAAGGAGGTGCTGAGAATCGGTCTGTGAAGGTGGTGAAATTTTACAGAAGTGCTTTAGGACGATGGGGTCGGGAAGGGGACATAGGTAAAGGTGAAGGCCGTGAGTTGTCAGGACACCTCACTGGGCAAGGCCAACCTGGTACTTTACCTCCTGCTTTTTTTTTGAGAGTCTGGCTCAGTCGGAACTGGGGGGGCCACAATTGAATGCCAAGACCCCTTTCCTTCCCAACTAGCCGGGCGGGATTTTTCACCCGTTTTGGATCTCCTCTCAGTCACTAGCCTCGACTGCCCTCGGCCGGTGGGGGAGGCGGGGGGGGGGGGGGGCCCTGTCCTGGGGCTGCTTCCAGAACCCTGCAATCCTGCTACTACCATTTATCACGTGTAATGCACGACCAGACATAAGTCACTGTCCCTGCTCCAAGGAGCTTACAAGTTGGCCAAGGACAATGAGGCTCTGGGAAGTGTATTATAAACTTCCGAGTATTTAAAAGCAGCTTAAAAGAGGTGAGTTTTTAGACTGGATTTGAGTAAGACCAGAGAAGGGAGCAGGATGCACAGATTTGGGAAGACTGCTCCAGGCACAGGACAGAGCAAAGGGGAAAATGCGGAGTCGGGAATGGGTGGTGAAGGGTCACAGATAAGAACAACCTGCCCAGTGAACAAGTTCCAGGCATCACTATTCCAGGATGATTGACTCCTTCCCTTCCCCCCCCGCCCAACCTGGCACTTTTTGAACACTGCCTGTATAGCACCCCCGGCCCTGGCCGGCGCAGGGAAGCAGAGAAACCTAGCCAGGAATGGCATGCAGCACGGCACTGGGCCCACATGAAGCTGGTCCTCGCTTTCCAGTTTCAATAATCAAAATTAATACAGGGCGGGGGAAGATGCCGGTCCGTGCGGCGGGAAGGTAGAGGCGCAGAGGCAGAAACAGCAGGGGAGGATCACTCGCCCCCCCCCCCCCCCCCACACACACACACACACACACACCTGCTCCTTCTATCATTACCAGCTGAGACGGCTCAGCCAGGCCTGGTTTTGTCCCACTCCCGTCTCTGGATTTGTAGCCTCCAGCCTCTCTTAGAGAAATTGAGACTACAAGTGCCTAGATACAATCGGAGGGGGAGGGGGGGTAAAAGCAGGAGTGGCTCAGGGACTGCCGGCAGCCCGCTGGAGGCTGCGGGGAGAAAGGAGGTGAGAAGCCCACCCCTCTTGATGTGGTCGGGAAGAACAACGAGACAAATCAGCGTCCCAGGCAATGCTCCTCTACAAAGCAGCGCCTCGCTTCATGCCAGCTGGACTGGATTTAAACATTTTTTAAAATCTAATTTCAAATTTTGTGACGTGGAAACTAGCTGTAATTTGATTGCACAGTGACACTGTGGCTGGCTTTGCAGGAACACACATTACTGCCCCAGTACAAAGCAGCACTCCCTAATGAAATGCCAGCCTTCAACCCTCAGTGCCAGACCCCTGTTTAATAAGTTCATACCAGACACTTTTCTGTAGTGGGCATTCTGTTCACTGTCACCTGTTATATATATTTATTTTATTTATAACTTTTTATATCCCGAAGTTCAATTAACATATATATATATGGAATAATTCAATATGCAGGGAATATAATTTTCCCCCATTGTTTGTTCCAAGTTTTATTCTGTTCCTGAGGAGTTGTTATTGCATACAGTTTTCCAAAGTTCCTCCGTCTTATCTGCTACCAGCTTTAGGAGTACATTGGGGGTGCTACTGTGCTGATCATCATCATCAGAACCCAATGCTAATGTCGCATGAACGCAGCACGGACAGCCGAAGAGCGGATCTTCATCAGAGCCCCGCGCAATCATTACACTGGTATGTGTAAAGCATGAATACAGCAACAAGTGCTTTAGAGTGGACCCAGGGTGAAGGATTTAACAAACAAAAAAGAAAACAAAAGAGGACTGCTTGGGTATATTCAAAGCTACCTCCTCCTTTTTATTTAAATAAAAAAAGGGAACTGAAGTCCATCAAAAGGGAAAGGAGACCAAGAAATAAGACAAAAAGAGGAAACCAGTGCTGATGTTTCGAGGCAGCCTGATTCAGCCACATGTCGTCCTCAGCGGCTGCCATCCCCCAACGTGCTACCGCAGCCTCTGCGGCCCTCAGGTCCTCCCCTAAGATGCAGTCCTCGCCACTCAGGTTTGCAAGCCAGAGCTGTGCCGAAAGCATCGCAGGACTTTGCTCGTGGTTCATTTTGCGCAAGCTTTCAACCAGCACAGTGTTCCCTATGGGATTCCCCCCCCCCCCCCCCCCCCCCCTTTCCAGACAATGCAGGAAATTCAGGCCAGAGGTAAACGAAAGATTTCAAAATTGTGCAAAAGAAAAAAAAAAAAAGCAGTTGTGCAGGCTTGTTTTGCTCTCTGGGCCTTAAGTCTCTTCTTCCAGGCCTGCTGAGAGCTCAGAATTCCTTCTTCACCCTGGCAATATTTCCCTCTCTCTTCCTACAAATACTCTTGATTTCAACCTAAGGTTCTTTTTTTTTTTTTTTTTAAATAACCTTCCCCCTTAAGTGAATCAAAATTAGAGTGACCATGTACTCCAGCAGGAGCTGCTCTCAAAAACATCAAAGAAGATTGAGAAGAACAGCCAGCAGTATGGGCAGCGTCCACCAGGGAAGGGTCCCCCAGGAATCCCCTTAAGAAAGCCGAAGGCGCTTTGCTGCCATTTGCTATTAAACAGAAGGCGATGAGGAGGGGGGGGGGGGAGGAGAACGTGCCAGAGTTTTGAAAGCCAGCCGTATCGCCGCAACATAGGCTCGGCCTACCCCGGAGGTGAGCGGCCCACCCGCCTGACGCGGGAGAGAGACAGCGGGCACCGTAAAATGCTAAGGTCCACCCAGGACTGCGATGGAAGGTGGAAGCCATGTGGGCTCCAGAGAACCAGTGGACATGTTCAGTTGTCGATTTTTTTTTTTTTTGGCTAACAGGAGATGGGGGCACCACTAGTCTTCATTCACAATTATTCAGGAGTTATTCCCCTATTAACTAAATCTCCTCTCCTCCCCCCACCCCAACTCACTTCATGCAGTCATAGCAGTGATGGTGCCCCGGGGGCTCATGCACCCCTGGGCTCCTTCCAGGACTGCGCTCTAAATCCAGCTACTAGATGTCGCCTGTGACCAATGATCGTGTCTCCCTCCCCTACCTTACGTCCATCAACGTGAAAGTGCCCAGCACTGCCACTACGCCACCGGGTCCAAATTGAGATTTTTAAAACCAAAGGATGTTTCCGTAATAAAGAAAGAACACCTTTTTAACTACAAAAAGTATTACTGGGGAAAAAAAGAAGGGATACTTAGCAATAAGATCAAAAGCAGATACAAAAAAAAGAAAAGCCAAGAGACAAGTGAGTCGTTTTGAGAAAAAACAACAAGTACCGTAAGTGCACAGATGTAGAAGCAAGGTTGGCCTGGCTGGTCCTGAAGACCAGGAGCCATCCTGGCAATGGTACTGCCGGCTCCTTACTGTGCTACTATCCGAGTCCCCTTACGCTGCCTGAGCAAGATCGAACTCCAGTTCGGCCCCGCAGGTATGGGCGGCGCTGGCTTCAATTCATTATGCGATGATACACACTGGTCTGGCTGCCATCCCTCTCCCCGCCCCCTCCCGATCCGGGGGGGGGGGGGGGGGGGTCCTGTGATGGTGTCTTGCCAGTTCGGAATGGGCTGAGAGGAGGTCACTGAACTCAAGTAACCGCACTACAACCCCTGGCAGCCATCGCTGAGAGGCAAGCGTTATACAGAGGAGCAAGCTAGCAAACAGCAGAGGTTAAAACAGGGTGCGGGCGGGGAAGAGGGTGCAGGCTGGCTACTAGCAAGTGTTAGTGAAAGCATGCACTAATCACAGACTTTAATTATCACCAAGTTGCATTTCAATTCTCCCCCTCATCTCTGGGGGGGGGTCCATGCCCTCCCCCCCCCCCCAGTATTCTTCATCCCAACAGAATTTACTTTTCCTATGAAAATCATGAATGTAAGACGCCAATACGGTCGCCCAGACTGTTACTGAGCGGATATGACATGGGGTAACCTACTCGGCATAGCACAAACTATCATAAGCTTACTGGGCAGAATGGATGGACCATTCGGTCCTTTTCTGCCTTCATTTCTATGGGAAACCCCATCAGGCTACGGGGTACTACAGCTCCTCAACAGGTCAGAACACAGCTTAAAGACAAGGAAACTAGCGACAGAAATGGGCAGAGTCCTCCTCGCATGCGCTACTAAGGAGACGTCATCGATAGTGCCCAGTGAGGCTGATGCAATACCACGCGCTCAGGCTAGCACACAGGTTAATTCGTGGCAAGACGCGGGTCCATAACCCCCTTATGCAATAAGGGGATCAGCGCGTTCCAAACCAGCATGTAGCTAACAGCACTCACCACATCTAAATGCCATGTTGCTGAGGCTCTTAGCTAGTACCCTGGAGCAAAAAATAAATGTGCACCCAATGCGCACATTTTAATCCTCAAAACCTAACGCCAGCCCCGGAGCTGGCGTTGTCTTGAAGAGCCCCAAAAGTTGAACAGAAAGGCAGAAAATACTACTTTTCTGCGGTTCCTCTGACTTAATTTCATGGCACATTAGGTCGGAGTAACCACAGAAAGCAGCAACGTGAAAAAAAAAAATGTCATGCAGGCGGTCAGGTTAGGAAACGGACGCTCAATTTTACGAGCATCCGTTTTCCTAACCCGCGCACAGCCACTTCTCCTGGGCGTCCGCTGTCGAGGAGGCGCTAGGGAACGCACAGTTTCTCCCAGCGCCTCCTTTTTGACGCAACGACTCATTAGCCCGCTGCCTCGCTTTGCCCGGGAGAGGTAGATGGGCGCGCGTTAGGAAAGGGGGCGCTCCATCACGAGCGCCCATTTTTCCCGTGCGGATATTGCATCGGCCGGAGAGATCTGCAATTAAGAGCTTCTAATCAAAGTTTGAGCACAGGGAGGTTAAGTGATTTGCTCAAGGGTAGAGGTAGCTACCTAAAGCCCCAAGAGAGAAGCGGGGTGGTGGGCTGTGCCTCAGGTCTTCATAATGCTCCCCTGGGGCCCCTATAAAAGATGATGAAAGCCATAAAATCCACGGGCTCCAACCTGACAGCATGAATGAGAGAGAAAGAAGGGAGAGAGGGAGAGACAGGTTAAAACAGGGAAAGAGCCAGTGAGCAAGCACCTTTGTGCATGTTTATTCCCTGTAAGCAGAAAACCCTCCAACAACAGGCAAGTTGCGAAGCAAACCACTCCTGACATCTCTAACAAGGCGCATGTCAAAGCTCCCCCCCCCCCCAGCCTGTGCCACCATGTCCCTTGGCACACTTGCCGCCGACTCCTCAACCCACTGTGTACTCTGCAGCATGTTAAAAGCACACGCAGAAAGCGCCAAGTAACGTTTTCACAGCTGCCCCACACCCCTTAGATTTTACATTCTGTTCGCCAGTCCTCCCCCCACCCCCAGACAGTGGCCGTGGCAGCATCGTGCACGACCTTACACACAAGGGGGATTTCCTTTCATATTGTTTCTAAATTGAAACGATACATTTCAAAAAATTTTATTTTCAAACCTTTCCCGTTTTGTGCACACTATTTCGATGTAGTGCGCACAAAATAAAAAAAAAAACAGTGCACACTACATCAAAATAGTGCTCAATAAATGAAAAACTTTAAACAGCAAAACAAAGATGCACACCCCTAATTCCCATTAGCTCATGCGGTACTTACGATGTTACTTGTGACATCATAGCTTTCAGAAGTTTTAAAAACCTAAGGTCTTTTAAAAGCAGCATTTTGTTCTCCACGACAAGGGTTACGGGTGTGTTCAGCGCGCGGTCTGCCATGCTGCTCAGTCTGGGAACAGCTTGTTTCAAAAAGGCCATGGGGACACCAGTTCCTGGGAGGGAACAGGGCCAGTTCTGGCTTTCTGATACTCCCTGCCCATTCCCCCCCCCCCCCCCCCCCCCAATACTTTGCAGCTGCATGCTGGTTCTAGCAAGGCCTGATTTTTATTATTTATTGTATTTGATATACTGCTTGTTTTCTAGTGGAAGAAACTGGCACTCCGGATTCTATGATGCCCTGGGGTGTGGACTGTAAAATCCATCACCGACAGCCTCGCCCTTGCCCCCCAGTCTCCTTCCAAGAATCAGGTGGCAAGGTCCACGCAGCAGGAGGCCCCCACCTCTCACCCATGGGCAATTTTAAAAAGTGTAGCCTGCGAATCCTTCACTTATTTTGTTTCTGTAAGGGGCTCCCCGCTATACCCCGACTCCAGCCATGTTGGCAAAAGCAACACGCAGGGGGGGCATCTAATCCCCCCTCCCCCCCCAAACCGGATGCGCCTCAATGGGATACAATGACATCTCACCCCTTTTTTTCTCCCTCCTCCCCCAACCTCTGTTTTATCAGTTTCCCAGGGCTGGCATCCGCCGAGTTTTGCAAATCCTAGCCGATCGACAGCGAGAGCCTGGCTGCTGAGCAGCGAATTTCTCATCGCCTTGCTATGTGGCACCAAAGCTCCTGTAACTGCACGGGTTCCAGAGAAAGCAGAGCTTATCCCATCGCTTATGCTTCACCCCTCATTTTCTGCTCCATCCCCACGAGAATCCTTTATGACTCCACAGCTCTCCCTTGCTTTTATTTTTGCTCTTTCCTTTGTGTGCTCCAGGACCCCTTCATATGACCCTTTTAAGAAGTTTGCTCCCCTCCCCTGGCTTTATACCCCACCCATGGCAACTGATTAAGAACGCTGTAAGAACGCTGTCTTTGATTAATCCATATCTCTTGGTACCTTGTATTATAGTATTTTAAGTATTTTTAAGTATTATAGTTGTCGTATGCATTGTTATGCTCTTCAGCATGATACCCTGTATTATAATCACTCGCATTAATATATAGTTTTTCTTACTATAGCTGTCTAAGATACCCCTATATATAGTCCTGGTTCTTAATACATATATATCTCAATACATTTATATCTCTTATATATATTTTGTTACTTTTCTTTCGATTGTTCTTTGTAAGGGCCATGCCCAAAAGTTATTAGTTGTATGTAAACCGATACGATGTGCAAACGGCTATCGGTATAGAAGAAACTCTAAATAAATAAATAAATAAATACGTTTCCTTTAAGAAAAATCAGGACTATGGCTCTCCCTGCATGCAATGGGGCAAAACCAGGACTGGACAGGCCTGTCTGACCGAAACCGGGGCAAGGGACGAGCAACCCCGATCGCAGCACGCAGAAGTTCCAGCTGCTTCCATAATGGCCTTTAGAAACGCTTCCAAAGAAGGCGGAGGTACAATGGGGGTCTCCCCAGTCCCTCTCTATAACACTCCCTGATAATGTGTAACAGGGCAGCGGGCATATCCCTTTCCTCCCAAAGCAAACTCTTGAACTTCTGCAAGTTACAGCTGTCAAACTTCTGCTTGCTACACGAGATAAAGGCACTGGTCCCCAGTACATCTGTTATACAGCAGGGCTTATATAAGGCTGTGTGTGGCAGAGGGAATATTGGGGTGTGGGAAATAAATAGCAAGATGAGCTACGGGGGGATATTGGTGTGAATGACCCACCAAAATGTTCTATTCCTCCTGACTTTCTCCCCCCCCCCCCCCCCCCATTCCTTGGCAAATCAGCCTCCCAGCAATGAAGGGGGCTGGAGGAAGGGTGAGTTCAGCCCCCCCCCCCCCCCCTCCCTCTCTCCAGCAGCAGCATCAGGCTGTATTTTCTTTGAGTGGATGGGATGAGATACAGCGTCGATAGCCAAGCTCCTCGCCTCAGCGAAACATCTGTACCGGGACACGCAAAATCACTGAAAAATCCCTCCGAGTCTAACACTCATTTACAACACCTGAGCCTGCTTCCCCCCCTTCCCCTCAAAACCCAGCAGCAAGGAGCCAGAGGAGAGGGATTATACAGCCACCAGCCGTAAAAACATTAGACAGCTTAACGAGAAAAAGTCAAAATATTTACCCCCTGCTGGGTGAGATCTGCACGCTGTGATTTCAGATCAAGGCTGGGAGATTCGGAGACGGCATCAAACGTTACAGGGGCTGGGTGGTGAAGCGGAGAGCCCAGGGCCACCTTGGTCCCGGAGAAAAAAAAACCAGGGATTCTGTGCCGGTTCCGAACCTTCTTATAGGACCCACAGCAGAATTATCCCCAGACTGATGGGTTTTCGGGACCACAGGCAGACTATCGGGATCACAGCCGATTCCGAACTCGAGCCAGGCCGGATTTTGGATTAGGTCATGGTCATTCCTTTTCTTAAGGCAATGGGAACTAGAAGTCCCTGTGTGGGGGGGTGGGGGGGGGGGGGAGGGAAACCAGGATCGGCTTAGCCTGCCTTTGATGGCCTGCAGTTGCTACATCAAGCACAGCCATGAGGCCTGGTCCGTCTTTCAGGCTTATCTCCTGAGTAACTAGAACATTAGCGGCCATCATCCTGCGCTGACTGCAGCAACATATCCCCATGCCTCTCCCTCAGCATCCTAACTCCATGCAAAGCCTTCAGCCGTCCCACCAGCTGAGGTGGAAGGCTATGCAGGTGGCTAGCTGGAGACAAAACCATAGTTCCAAGAAATCCAACCCTCTTCCAGTTGCCTTAGGGTTACCTCTAGCAGTTAACTGTGGTCAGAAGCAAAAAGCAGAGGACGGGCAGGGGGTGGGGAGCTGCAGAGAGGAAACATGGGCTCATTCTTGCTTTTTTGGTTAATTTAAACAGATCTGGGCTCATTTCAGAAATCAGTTGACAAAAGAGTCCTTCATCCTTACTAGAGAAAGGGTTTCTTCTTACTTACAATCATCTCAATAATAGCAGGGGGTACTGCAGTGCATGAGCGAGAGATGCACTGCCAGAGCTGTGTGTATGTGGGGCAGATCTGTCTTGGTATATCAGGAGTGCTGCAGGGTAGGAGTGAACTGCACTGGCACAGCAATGTGTGCTTGCGGTGGGGGAGGGGTGTTCAATACTGCAATTGCAGGGTAAGAGGGTGTTTCAGGTCAAGAGTGAGGTAAGCAGAGTTGCTTACCTGTAACATGTGTTCTCCGAGGACAGCGGGATGTTAATCCTCACACAGATGGAGCCCCAATGCGGAAAATTTATGTCAAGGTTTCTAGAACTTTGACTAGGGACACTGGGCATGCCCAGCAATGCCCTATACCATGCGTCCAAGCAGGTCCCTCTCCAGTCTTGTAATATAGAATTATGATTAAAATTTTACAAAATAGGAGAAACCCAAGTCCGCGGGGTGACGGGAGTGTTTCATGAGGACTAACATCTTGCTGTCCTCGGAGAACACCTGTTACAGGTAAGCAACTCTGCTTTCTCCAAGGACGAGCAAGATGGTAGTCCTCACACATGGGTGAATATCTAGTTACAGGCTGCTCCCCTACATAAAAGGGGACCAACAGACAACTAACCAGCTGCCAAAAGGCACAACACCACCGGTACTGTTAGTAACACAGGGAGAGACAGCCTGAACCCAAACAACGGGACCTAGGTTGGGAGAGTTGGATTCTACACCTCAAACAGGTTCTGAAGGCCAGACAGGCCAAACCTACTGTTGAGTCGGCCATCCGTATCCAGACAGTATTGAGATGTGAACGTGTGGAGAGAACTCCACATCACAGCTTTAAAGATCTCCTCTACGGGAACTGCTCGCAAGGGGCCACCGATGCTGCCATAGCTCTACAGAATGAACCTTGACATGATCCCCAAGATGCAGTCCCACCTGAGCATAACAGAAGGAAATGCAATCGGCTAGCCAACTGGATAGGGTCTGTTTGGCAACAGCCAACCTATTTTTATCAAAAGAAATAAAAAGCTGGGTGGACTGTCGATGGGTTTTTGTCCACTCCAGATAGAGGCTAAGGTGTTGCGGTCCGGTCCGCGAGGCTTGCATCCCGGCCCTTACCTCGGTGGTCTTTTCCAGCTAGCACTGAAACGGAGTCGGATCCTGGGCGTCTCCGCGAGGGAGACGCCATTTCTGGCCAGCCTCTAGGCGCGCGCGCGCAGTGCCCCGCACCTTTCTAGATAGTTTCCCGCCCGAGGATGGCTCCGCCCCCAGTCTGACGTAGGGTCTCCGCGGACGCCTGATCAGCGCCTTGCAACAGGGTTCCTTTGGTCCCCCGTTGCCTCGAGCCCCGGAGTTCGCTAGCGCTCTAGCCACTCCGTCCTTGCCTGCCTGCCTGCCGAGCCAGTACTTGTCTTGCTCTCTTGTACTGGCTTCTTCCTTTCCAGCTTGTGCCTTCCAGGGTTCCTGCCTGCCTACAGCCCGAGTCTGGTTCCTGCCTGCCTACAGCCCGAGTCCGGCTCCTGCCTGCCTACAGCCCAAGTCCGGCTCCTGCCTGCCTAGGGCCCGAGCCTGGTTCCTGCCTGCCTACAGCCCGAGCCTGGCTCCTGCCAGCTTCAGCCCGAGCCTGGTTCCTGCCTGCCTACAGCCTGAGTCTGGTTCCAGCCTGCCTACAGCCCGAGCCTGGTTCCAGCCTGCCTACAGCCCGAGCCTGGTTCCTGCCAGCTTCAGCCAAGCCTGGTTACTGCCTGCCTACGACCCGAGCATGGTTCCTGCCAGCTTCAGTCAAGCCTAGTACCTGCCTGCTTCCGCTCCACCGGCCGCCGTACCTGTCCAAGGTTCAACTCCGAGCTTCGCCTAAGTCCCAGCGGTCGGGCCCCTACGGGCTCCTCCCGGGGGGGCTCCGACTTCCAGGGTGAATCTCCTAAGTCCCAGTAGCTGGGCTCCTAAGGGCTCCTCCCGGGGGAGTACCAGCTTTCTGGGCAAAGCTGACACCGCCTGCCCGCCAGAGATCTGCCTCCTGGCCTGTCTAGTCGAGACCAGTGAAGTCCTTCCGAAGTCTCCTGCAGGCCAGCCCAAGGGTCCACTAGTCTTATAGTTCACAACATAAGGCTTGCTTGCAGTCCAAACTGTGCAGTGTTCATTCACCTTGATGTGAACAAACACTGCACAGTTTGTTATGTTTACCTTGTGCCGTCATTGGATGATCTTTATTGTTATGTTTTTTATTATGTATGTGATGTTATTAATTTTATGTATGTTTTACTGAAAATCGCTTAAACCTATTTTGCGTTAAGCGATTAATAAATTTTAATAAATACAAATACAAAAAATGGGGCCTGGGAAAGAATATTAAGAACATAAGAAATTGCCATGCTGGGTCAGACCAAGGGTCCATCAAGCCCAGCATCCTGTTTCCAACAGAGGCCAAACCAGGCCACAAGAACCTGGCAATTACCCAAACACCAAGAAGATCCCATGCTACTGATGCAATTAATAGCAGTGGCTATTCCCTAAGGGGCGGATTTTCAGAGCCCTGCTCGCGTAAATCCGCCCAAAACCGGGCGGATTTACGCGAGCAGGGCCCTGCGCGCCGGTGAGCCTATTTTACATAGGCTCACCGGCGCGCGCAGAACCCCGGGACTCGCGTAAGTCCCGGGGTTTTCGGAGTGGGCGTGTCGGGGGGCGGGGCCGGAGCGCGCGGCGTTGCGGGGGCGTGTCGGCAGCGTTTTGGGGGCGGGTACGGGGGCGTGGCTACGGCCCGGGGGCGTGGCCGCGCCCTCCGTACCCGCCCCCAGGTCGCGGCCCGGCGCGCAGGAGGCCCGCTGGCGCGCGGGGATTTACGCCTCCCTCTGGGAGGCGTAAATCCCCCGACAAAGGTAGGATGGGGGTTTAGACAGGGCCGGGCGGGTGGGTTAGGTAGGGGAAGGGAGGGGAAGGTGAGGGGAGGGCAAAGGAAAGTTCCCTTCTAGGCCGCTCCGATTTCGGAGCGGCCTAGGAGGGAACGGGGGTAGGCTGCGCGGCTCGGCGCGCGCAGGCTATACGAAATCGATAGCCTTGCGCGCGCCGATCCAGGATTTTAGCCGATACGCGCGACTACGCGCGTACCTACTAAAATCCAGCGTACTTTTGTTTGCGCCTGGAGCGCAAACAAAAATAGGCTGTTCGCGCTCGTCTGAAAATCTACCCCTAAGTAAACTTCATTAACAGCAGTTAATGGACTTCTCCTCCAAGAACTTATCCAAATGTTTTTTGAACCCAGCTACACTAACTGCACTAACCACATCCTCTGGCAACAAATTCCAGAGCTTAATTGTGCATTGAGTGAAAAAGAATTTTCTCTGATTAGTCTTAAATGTGTTACTTGCTAACTTCATGGAGTGCCCCCTAGTCCTTCTATTATCCGAAAGTGTAAATAACCAATTCACATCTACTCATTCAAGACCTCTCATGATCTTAAAGACCTCTATCATATCCCCCATCAGCCGTCTCTTCTCCAAGCTGAACAGCCCTAATCTCTTCAGCCTTTCCTCATGGGGGAGCTGTTCCATCCCATTTATCATTTTGGTTGCCCTTCTCTGTAACTTCTCCATCGCAACAATATCTTTTTTGAGATGTGGCGACCTGAATTGTACACAGTATTCAAGGTGCGGTCTCACCATGGAGCGATACAGAGGCATTATGACATTTTTCGTTCTATTAACCATTCCCTTCCTAATAATTCTTAACATTCTATTTGCTTTTTTGACTGCTGCAGCACACTGTGCCGATGATTTTAAAGTATTATCCACTATGATGCCTAGATCTTTTTCCTGGGTGGTAGTTCCTAATATGGAACCTAATATTGTGTAACTACAGCAAGGGTTAATTTTCCCTATGTGCAACACCTTGCACTTGTCCACATTAAATTTCATCTGCCATTTGGATGCCCAATCTTCCAGTCTTGCAAGGTCCTCCTGTAATGTATCACAGTCCGCTTGTGATTTAACTACTCTGAATAAATTTGTATCGTCCGTAAATTTGATAACCTCACTTGTCATATTCCATTCCAGATCATTTATATATATATATATATATTGAAAAGTTCCGGTCCAAGTACAGATCCCTGAGGCACTCCACTGTTTACCCTTTTCCACTTAGAAAATTGACCATTTAATCCTACAGTCTGTTTCCTGTCTTTTAACCAGTTTGTAATCCACGAAAGGAAATCGCCTCCTATCCCATGACTAGGAGCCTCTCATGAGGGACTTTGTCAAACACTTTCTGAAAATCAAAATACACTACTTCTACCGGTTCACCTTTATCCACGTTTATTAACCCCTTCAAAAAAATGAAGCAGATTTGTTAGGCAAGACTTCCCTTGGGTAAATCCAGGACAATTGACTGATTAAGATGTAAATCTGTCATCACCTTAGGCATGAACTTAGGGTGTGTAGACAAGACCACCCTGTCACGATAAAACTTGGTATAAGGTGGATAAGTCACTAAGGCATGGAGCTCGCTGACCCTGCACACTGAAGTGACTGCCACAAAAAATATGACCTTCCAGGTCAGGTACGTCAGGCCACAGGAGCACAGTGGCTCAAAAGGAGCTTTCATCAGCTGAGCTAAAGGAAAATTGGTTCTTACCTGCTAATTTTCATTCCTGTAGTAACACAGATCAGTCAAGACTCCTGGGTTTTGTCTCCCTTCCAGCAAATGGAGACAGAGAAAGTTTTGCAGGCACCGCCTCTTAACCCAGTGTGCCACTTGCAGCTCCTCAGTATTAATCAGTACCCAGGCATAAAATATTTAATAAAATTTCTAATAAATCAACTCTACAATATTCCCCAGAACGAGCAGAGGAAAAAGGAAAATTCATAATTGAGAACTATAACCAAATTTGAAATCTTTCTTGAAAAGACTAATGAGAAACCTGTGCCATTCTTCTGAATTCTTCAGAATGTTTATAGTAGACAGATCAAGCGGACTCTCTACACCTCCTCTCCTCCACTGGATGGGACTCTGGACTGATCTGTGGTACTAAAGGAACGAAAATTAGCAGGTAAGAACCAATTTTCCTTTCCCTGTACATACCCAGATCAGTCCAGACTCCTGGGATGTACCAAAGCTTCCCTAACCAGGGTGGGACTGTGAGAGTCCTGCTTGAAGAACACTTTCATCAAAATTGCCAAAGTCTGGAGCTTGGACATCCAACCGGTAGTGTCTGGCAATGGTATGTAAAAACTCCCAAGTAACCGCCCTGCAAATCTCTTGCAAAACCAGTTGGCACTCTGCCCAGAAGGCCACCTGCGAATGGGC
Source organism: Rhinatrema bivittatum (assembly GCF_901001135.1). NCBI lineage: Eukaryota > Metazoa > Chordata > Amphibia > Gymnophiona > Rhinatrematidae > Rhinatrema > Rhinatrema bivittatum. The sequence goes on from NC_042630.1 coordinate 35,490,532, forward strand.
AGAATGAGCCCTTAACCCCTCCGGGATGGGATGACCGCAACAGATATATGCGAAACCAATAGCCTCCTTCAACTAATGCGATATAATGGCTTTTGATGCTTTCTGACTCTTTTTTGCACCACTCCATAGCACCAAAAGGTGATCCAACAATCTGAAACTGTTAGTGACTTCTGGGTATCGCAACAAAGCCCTTCTGACATCCAGATGTCTTAATTTCTTTGCATGAGGCAATCTCCAAATTTGAAAAGCTCCTCTGACTGGAACGCTGAAATGACCTTCAGCAGAAAAGACAGAACCATCCTCTGCGAGAATCCGAAATCCGCAAAAAGAGTTCCCTACATGACAGGCTTGAAGTTCAGATACTCTTCTGGCTGAACAAATCACCACCAAGAAAACCACCTTCAGAGTCAGATCTTTTATGGCGGCCCTCTTAAGAGGCTCAAACAGTGCTTCACACATGCCCTTGAGGACCAAGTTAAGGATCCAAGAAGGGCACACCTTATGAAGAGCGAGGTGCAAATGCTTAGCCCCTCGGAGGAAATGTGCCACATCCAGATGCGCAGCCAGAGTTGTTCCATGAATCTTGCCCCGCAAGCAGCTCAGGGCAGACACCTGCACTCTCAGGAAACTAAAGGACAAACCCTTCATTAGACCTTTCTGCAAAAAGGCTAGAATCTGTGCCACCGATGCTCTCCAAGGATCAAGCCTCTGCCCCGTACACCAAGACTCGAAGACTTTCCAAACTCGGACAGATGCAAAGGAAGTGGAGGTCTTGTGAGCTCGCAACAGAGTAGAAATAACATCCTCCAAATATCCTTTCTTCCTTAATTTCAAAAGCCAAGCCACTAGACAAAAGCGATCCACTTGATATGAAAATATAGGACCCTGCCGTAGAAAATGTGGTAGATGGCCCAGTCTCTGGAGGCCATCCACTGCTAGATTAACCAGATTCACAAACCAAGGCCTTCATGGCCACTCGGGAGCCATGAGAATCACCTTCCCTGGGTGGACCTCTATTCTCTTTACAACCTTGCTCACCAGAGGCCATGGAGGAAACACGTAGATGAGAGCGTCGTGTGACCAAGGAAGCACCAGGACATCGACCATGTCCGCTCCATGCTCTCTTCTGCGACTGAAGAAACACAGCGTCTTGGCATTCCTCTGGGTTGCCATCAGATCCATATGAGGCATGCCCCATCTGCGAGAAATAAGGGTCACTGCTTCCTCCGATAGCTCCCATTTTCCGGGATCCAAATGTTATCAGCTGAGGAAATCTGCTTGCACATTGTCGAATCCTGCTATGTGCGAATCCGCTCCTCCGTGAGAAAGACCTTCCCCACACAGGTATCGAAGCGCATGCCCAAGAACTCCAGAACCTGCGAAAGAGAAAGGTGGCTCTTGGACAGATTGACTATCCATCCCACTGATCTCAGGTGTTGCAACACCACTTCCACCGCTCGTCAGCAAAGATCTCCTGACTTCGCCCAGATGAGCCAGTCGATATGGGTGGACCAACATGCCCTCCTTTCTGAGGGCTGCCACCACCACCACCATTACCTTGGTGAAGGTCCTTGGGGCTACTGCTAGTCCAAATGGGAGAGTGCAAAATTGAAAATGCCTCCCCAGGATTATAAACCGAAGGTAGTGCTGATGATCCAGATGAATCCCTATGTGCAGATACACCTCCATCAGATCCAAGGAAGCCAAGAACTCCCCGCTTCTCACCGCTGCTATGACAGACCTCAGAGTCTCCATCTGGAAATGGGAAACCTTGAGAGCTAGATTCACCTTCTTTAAATCCAGAATTGGACAAACAGTTCCTTCCTTTTTTGGCACCACAAAATAAACAGAATAATGCCCCGTCCCCTGCTGATCCCGGGGATGAGAACAATGACCCCCAGCATTCACAGCCCCTGTTTGGTCTGCTGAACGATCAGCTTCTTCTCCACTGATGCATAAGGGGACACCATAAACAAGTTTCTGAGCAGCTGAACAAATTCTAAAGCGTAGCCCTGTCCTATCACCCTTAGAACCCATTGGTCCGATGTGATTTTGACCCACCTCTTGTAAAAATGAGTCAAACGACTCCCGATGACAAGGACTGAGGAGTGGGCTGGCCTCATCTCATTGCGCAGGCTTGGCTCCACTAGTACTTTGGCTGGAGCCATCTCGGTTCACTCTGCGTCCATGAAATGGCTGGCTCCAGGACTACGATCTCCCTAAGGCCTACCTTTGGCCAACACCCAGAGCCCTGCTCTTGTCAGAAACGCCTTTGCTCCCAAAAATGAGGGCGCACCGGGCAAAATCCTTTGGACCCTTTTGGCTTGTCCTCTGGTAGCTTGTGCACTTTATCTCCCAGATGCTTTATCAACTGCTCCAAGTCTTCCCCGAATAGAAGTTTGCCCTTAAAAGGCAATGCTTCCAGCTGAGCCTTTGATGAAATGTCCGCTGACCAGTTTGCAACCAAAGAACCCTCCTAGCTTAAACCGTGGACATCATGGTCCTGGAAGAAGTGCAAAATGAGGTCATACAAAGCATCCGCACCATAAGCTACCGCAGCCTCTACTCGCTCCACCTGTTTGGACTCCTGGGGTGACATATCTCTGGCACTCTACAACTGCTGCAACCATCTCAAACTAGCCCGGAGCATAAAGCTGCTGCGCCCAGCTGCACAGATACCCAGAGAAGACACCTTGAAAATCTTCTTAAGATGTACTTCGAGCTTTCTGTTCTTAAGAGCTGCCACGCCAGCTCCCTGAATAGTGGTCCTTTTTGTAACTGCCGAGACCGAAGCATCCACCTTCGGCACCTTCAAAAGCTTCAAAGTGTCTTCGGGCAAAAGATAAAGCTGATCAACGGCCCTGCTAACTTTAGGGTATCCTACTCCCTGACCACCAGCTCTTTAACCGACCTGTGAAAAGGGAAAGTCTTGGCTGAACCCCTCAATCTGGTCATGACCGGATCCACTTCCTCCAGGTCAGCCTACTCCTGCGAAACAGTTATTCCTAATTCCGCCACGATCGGCGGTATCAGGGGCCTGGGTTCCTCCCTTTGAAACAGGTGAACCACCTTGGGATTGTCGCCTTCCATCATCAGGACCTTTCCCGCATCCTCTTCCAGATCCTGCGGCAAGCAAGAAGGATCAGCACCGGCCGAACAATCCCCAGATGGTGAGCCCCGATCAGACTCCTCTGAGGAAACCACCTCAGTGGCCCCTGACCCAGAAGGATCAAGGACCCTCTGAATCCTAGTGGACCTCAAAGCCCTAAAAATCTTTCTGGGAGGGGTTCATCCATCCTCCGCTTAGGAATGGGCCGCTCTGCAGCCTGGCGGGCCAAAAAGGCTTTGTGCACCAACAAAACTTCACTTCACTTCCACACCTCCTCAAGAATCACCAGATCAACCGGAACAGGGATGCTGCCAATTCCTTCCCCCAAAATTGAGCATCTAAATAATGTAAGAGAAAGAACTCTTTCTATTGCTGGACCCCAACTATGGAACTCTATTCCACAGGAATTACGATTAGAAGCAGACATCAAATTATTTAATAAGGGGATTAAAACTTGGCTTTTTAAACAAGCCTACCAAGAGCTGTTAGCATAATTATCTCACACTTCTGATTTTATACCAAGGTAATGTATATTTTTATTTTTGTTTATACTATCACTATTCTTACTATACTAGTGTTTAAATTTTGATTATTTAGCCTACTATTTAGTTTGCTATGTTAATTATTTATATTATGAAACAATGTATTTACTTCCTTTCTTCTTTGGAAATGCAAATATTTTTAAATGAATATTTGCTAACTACTGTAAACTGATTTGATATGCTTGCATGAAAAGTCGGTATATAAAAATTATTAAATAAATAAATAAAATAAAACAAATTCCAGCGAAAAAGGAGAGGAACCCTCCCAATCCTCTTCCAGAGGACCCTGTTCCTCCCCCGACTGGCCCTCATGGGCTCCTTGGGCCTCCTCTGCAGATAAATCAGCCGGAGAAAGTTCAGGTAGGAGATCCCCTCCCCCTGCTGCATTCTGTGCCTTTGCCACAAAGCACTCCAAAATGGCCGCCGTTCTCGCACCCAGCAAGAACAGATCAACAGCCTCCTGCGTCGCAGTTCCAGGCCCGCCAGACCCATGCTGCGAAGAAGATGCCACCGCAGTCCCCCCCCTCCCCCCAATGTGCCCTCCCCACCGGAGAGGCATCGGTGACAGTGGCTGGCTCAAGAGAGGCATGCGGCACTCTCTCCACACGCGGGGCATCAGCAGGCACACTGCATAGCCTGGCCTGACTCCGACCGTGGCACACGCTGAAGCAGGAGAACCACGCTGGAAGCCGCAACAGGAATTCGTCGCCTGACCAGAGTCCTTCTGCCACCGAGAGCACCAACAAGAAAAAACACGCTCCTTGACTTTTTTTTCCTTTCTGTCTTTTTTTTTTTTTTAACTTTACAAAACAGACAGACAGACAGAGGGTGGCAGAGGCTTCTCCCCAGACTCCTGAGAGAGAACTGGACCACCAGCTTTCACCCCCAGTGTGGATCAGCGAGCACTCAAGGGTCCCCAACCCCTGCTCGTCCTCCTCTAAAACCAGGAGGTATGGTCCCACCAGAACCTGCCAACATCCTGGCAGGGAATACCTCCAATATAATCCTTTTTCTTTTCCTCTAATATCTTTTTTTTTTTTTAGTACAGAACTGCAGGTTTTGCACCTCCTCGATCTGCTGGAGACAGAGAAATACTGAGGAGCTGCAGGTGGCATACCGGGTTAAGAAGTAGTGCCTGCGAAACTTTCTCTCTCTCCATCTGCTGGAAGGGAGGTAAACCCTGTCTGCCTTCTTATTGATGGGAGGCACTGTGAGGGGGTGTTCCCATATCCTCAGCAGCAACTCCTTAAAGATCTCATGTATTGGGACCACCATGATCTCCTCAGGAAGCTCCACGAACTGGAGGATCTCGAGCATGTTGTGCCTGACATCCTCCTCCATCAATAACTGAAAAGGGATGGCTCCCACCAACACCCTCACAAACCCTGCAGAGATCAAATCTTCAGGTGGAGACTTCCTTCTCTTCTCTGGTGGAGAAGGGTCTGAAGGGAGGCCCTCAGAGCCCTTGGAAGAGGACTCTGAAACGTCATCCCCCCAGGGATCATAGGATTCTTCATCCTCACTGTAGGCGACCCCAGTACCCCGCCGGGCACAGAGGCTGTCCCAGGAACCGATGCCAGCTGGGTTGATAATGCACCGATGAGCACATTGAGCTTCTTCAGAAGTGGTATGAGGACAGGTAGCACCGGGTCTGGTGCCGTCAGTGCCACAGGACCAAACCCTTGCTGTGTCCGGTCCTCCGATAGCTGGACTCGATGCTCCAGTCCTTCCTCAAACATTGTCAATGCCAAGACCAACTGGAAGGAAGGAGGGGTAGCCATATCTTCGGAATCTCAAGGTGGATTGGTGACTGGCATCAGGACCGGTGGAGATCTTCACGGACCCCAGGCACCGATGGAGGATTGGCACTCCTTGCTGTGGGGTCGCTTTGGGGGCATCACAGCAAAAGCCGGTGCACCCCCATGCCCGGCACCATGCTTCAACAGGGACCAGTGCCAATGCTGCTTTGGCTTCCCTCTATGCTTGGCCCGGTCCTTCCCCAGTGCCGAGGCTGATGAAGAGGAACCCAACATCCTCAGCCTGGAGGAGATAGACGATGATCGGTCTCCAGCACCCCTGTCCACTGGCAACATCGATGGAACCGATGGTCCTTCGATGCCAATGGCTTGGACTTCTTCGACCCAAAAAGCTGCTCCATCTTGTCAAGATGAAGTCTTCGTCCCTTCGGGGTCATCTGGGTGCATAAGCAGCAACCCCAGATATCATGCAATGCCCCTAGGCAGACAACACATCTCATGCAAATCCGTAATGGACATGGTCCTCGAGCACAGGGACATCGCCGAAAACTGGACGTGGCCATGACGAACTAAACAAGGGGCACTATAGGAAGATGATGGCAATGGGGCTTCGATGGCTGGCAAGCACTGATGCACCGCCACCACAGGGGAATCAACAGCGACAGGAAACTTACCCGAATTGCCAAAAACCCTGACTAGGAGACATTAGAGGAGGGCACAGAGAGGAACCCGGCAATGGAACAATGAGAAAAACCCCGCAAAAAATGCAAGAAAAATGAAGTTTTCCACAAGGCCAAAAACAGCCAAAGTGAGCTCACTCACACCGCGAGGTTTACAGCTCCACGGAAAAAGAGAGACTGTAGAGAGATCCCATGTGGATGCGTGGTATAGGTGTGCCCTAGTCAAAGTTATAGAAACTTTGATATAAGTTTTCTGCATCGGGGCTCCATCTGATGATGTCAGCCATGTGTGAGGACTAACATCCTGCTTGTCCTCAGAGAATGGCAGAAAAACTGCAGCTTGATAGAGTTTACACTGTGACCGTCTTCACTATACCACCCCCACCTCCAGTTACCACTCGCAGTGCCTCTCTTCCATGAGCACTGAGAATTTACCAAGTCCACCCTTAGAAATACAACGAAAAGGAGAGAGAAAACTCTGGTCCTATTAAACCTCCTCCTTCCAGTTATATTTTAAAGACAAGTTCACAAGCTGTAGAAGTGACCTGTCAGCAGAACAGGAAAGCACTCAAGGGAAGGCTTTTGCAATAGGGCTTAGAAATGATCACTGGGACAGAGGCGGGCAACACAGGAAGAAGATGCCTGTGTCTACTGAAGCCCTGAATGAGGGTTGTGGGAGGAGGCAGGTGAAGGGGACTGTAGTTATTGGAATCAAAGGAATTTGGCCTTTTCTAATGAGGTCGCTGTTATAAAGAGGGAGTCTGCCAGTTAAGACTTCCATCCTGCTGCTGACCACTGCCTGAGCACTTCTGGGAGAGTGCCCAACAGCCAGGCTGTGCTTTCCCCACCAAAGCCCTGTGTGTTACACAGAGGGCGACTGCATGCAAGGCGTTGTCTGACACTTGCCACAGGCTGGGCTCTCTCTAGAGCAGGGGGAAGGGGGGGGGTAGGCAATTCTGGTCCTTGAATGCGAGCCGCTCAGGTTTTCAGGATATCCACAATAAAATCTGAATGCATGCAAATCTATATCATGCATATCCTGGAAAGCAGACCTGCCTGGGACATACCAGGGCCAGGGTTGCTTACCCCTTGCTGGTTACTGATGAGAGAGGACAGATATCAGGCCCTGTTATTCTGCAGCACTGGGTAGCCAGCGGATGAGTGCAGGTGGAGTTAGGAAGGCAGAAAGCTTGGAGGAAGACAGCCCTGGTCATCTGCTGGTTTGCCAAGTAGATTCCCCGGTTATTGGGGGGAATGCCCGGGTGTCCCTCCCCCACTGGCTCAGGACCTAAGACAATACCTGCAGACCTATCGGACAACATAGGTAAGTTGTGCGGTGCTAGACACAGGCCCCAAACAGCATTGGGGGGGGGGGGGGGTGTGAAAGGCAATAAAATATTAAAAGTGCATAATAGTCTCTCTCTCTATATATATATCTATACATACACAAATAGATAAAATATCTCTATCTATAATCTTACTATACACTTACCATTTCCTTATAGTTACTTTGACACTATCTAGATCCACACAGTGCCTGTAATTACTAGGTTACAGTGTCTAGTCCATCAGAAGGCATCTAAGCTTGGCGTCCACCATCCATCCATCTCTCTCTGACTCACTAAATTACTTCCTCTCTGCGTGCCTGAAAAAATCTTCCACAGGAACAAAAGGGGCATAACAATGGTGATATTTCTGATTTATACACACTGTGTGGTGAGCGAGGCTGAGAAAGACATCAATCCACGAATCCGACCTGCCAGATCAGATACGGTTATACGGCGCCGGCGGGGTGTGTGTGGCATGGTGCGAGGGAGTGGGCTTGCTAGTAATCAGGGGCTGCCCCCTCATCATTACCTTGAGGGGGGGGTGTCACCAGATCAAGCCACAGTCCTGATTTTAAACCCCCTATTGCATGCATGGTAACTTGACATTTGCTTTTCTTAAGGAAATTCTGATTCGGTTGTAAGCTGTTCTCATGCCTCTGCTCATTTCAATTCATTCCAATCTGCCTCAAGAGCAACTTTGTGAAAGGGCGGCATATCAACTGTTCATTAACAAATCAGGACTACAGCTCCCTGCATGCAATGGGGCAAAAGCAGGGGCTGGATCCATTTGCTCCTGATGACATGGGGCCAGGTGGGAACCCTAGACTTAAAGGGGATGAGGGGGTAGAACTGTCCCTCCGACGCTTATCCCTTTGGCATTTCTGTCAGCCAAGTTTTATCCCTCCCCCACCCCCCCATGCAAAGAAACACCAGTTCCAAATTCTAGGCACCACCATGTTAAAAAAAAAAAAGAGAGAAAGGATTGTGAGAGGGAGGCTGAAGGATTTCGCATTTCATTTAGATAAATACTGGAAAATTATTTCGTGAAAAACGGAACGGGATGGCTCCCTTCAATTGTTTGAAATGTGATTTTGCTGCTGTGGAATTTGCACAGGCCTCTCTCTCTCTCTCTCTCCCCTCTTCATCTATCCACCCCACTCCCTCGCTGCCCAGAGCCACTGAGATCCTGCCCAGGCAGAAAGCAAACAAAATCAAAACCCTTCCAGCATCCTTGGAAACAAGTCTTCATGTAACCCATGGGGAAGGGATACCCCTCCCCAAAATAGGAGCAGGTACAGAGAGGGGTTTCCTGATCCAAAGAAGGCAGCGAGGAGAGGAAGGCCCCTGCTGTAAAGCTTGCAGGGGCCAGGGAAGCTGTGGGGGGCCCCCCTTGTCCTGAGCTCCGGGTCCAGCATTCCTTCATATTCCTATGCGGGGAGACGGCAATGCCTTGCGCGCTCTCCGAGAAGACGATTTCAAAAGTTGGCAGTCGCCCCCCCCCCCCGTTTATGCCTCTCCCCCCTCAGTTCCTTTTCGATTCTATGGCATTTACTCAAATTGAGGGGTGGTCGGTTTTTGTCCCCTGCCTTCCCTTCTAACCCCAGGGACATGCAATTCAATACCTCGCTCTACTGCTTGAAAAGTATTTATAAAAAAAAAACAAAAAACACACACACACATGAGCTCCGACTGGTTTCCCTTACTTCCACCTTGCTCTCCCGCGTCCCTCGTTTCCACGTTGCTCCATGTTCTCTCTTGCCTATGAAACTGCAGCCTTGCCTCACTGGGAAAAGCCCCTAGGTTTCTCCAGAAGGCTATCAGTCAACACGAAGATTGTGTGTGTTGGGGGGGGGGGGGGGGGGGGTAGCACAGCACCCTCGAGCCGGATCTTCCACCTCTGGCCTTTCCGATGGTGTCCGAAACTTTCTCATGAAATCCTACCAACGCGGCGGGACTTGGCACTTTCAGCGGCCCTTGCCAGTTTTGCGGCCATCCCACCGTGGCCTTGGGCCTCAATAGCTGCTGTCTCTTGCCACATTAGTTCCAGCAGCCCCCCCCCTCCCGACCATCTCCCTCCCTTTACGGTGCTGACGAGGCCAGGATGCGTTCTATAGGTCCTTGGGCAACCTGCCACATTAAGACAAACCAAAACACTTTTTTTTTTCCCCCCTCAAAATTGTCATGAAATATAATCACATGAGGAAAAACAAAATGCTACGTAAGCAGAAGCAAGAGGATCTGACTCTGCTCCCTCCAGGGTAGAGATGCCCGTCTCTGTTTAAGGGGAAGGTTAGTCTTGGCATTGGAGGAAGATGCAGTCTCTTTCGGCTCTCACCCCCCCCCCCCCCTTTCAGAATCTCTCCGATTCTGGTGCCTGTCCAGGGCTGATATCTATATGACAATAATGCTATTAGTACATAGTATCATAGCGCTACCGGTCAGACGCAGCACTGCACAATGGTGATAAGCATTCAGGTATGACGTGTTCCCTGCCCCCAAGAGCTCACCGTCTTGAGAGGGTGCCTGAAGCAATGGGAAGCAAGGTGACTTGCTGAAGGTCACTAAGTGCGTCCGGGGGAGGGGGTAAGGGGGATCCGAACCCCCAGCGGTCCCTAGCTCCCAGCCCATTCCTCTACTAGGCCAGGCCTCCTTCCTGTCAAAGCCATTATCGACCGATAGGGACCTCTTGGCTTTACCCAATTGCCCTCCCTTCCCATCCACTGTTTCACCACAGACCCTACTCCATTTCATCAAGTCCTGCCCAGGCCCCCCCCAAAAAAAACAAAATTTCCAGTGTTCTTCCAACCTATACACACCACCACTCTATTTTTTTGTGGGGGGAATTAAAAAAAAAATAAGTTTTGCTGTTTCTTTTGTTCCTTCCATAGAAATCTGCTGAGGCGGTGCATCTTTCATTAAGGAAGTGGCATGAGATTACTTCCCCTGCCCTCCAACACCTTTACGACTTCCAGTACTCGCTGCCTTCCCGGCAACATGAGGAAAGAGGGACACGGATCAGGACCATGCTGCAGGCCTCCTACCCCACTCCAACACCCATGTTCTCTGTGCCATCATCCGCATATGCCCAAGATAACCGTGGCACTGCCATCCTGCAGAACTGTACTGAGATCTGCAGGCCCACCAGCCTTGTCCCTGTCCATCCTGCCCCCCCCCCCCCCCAAAAACGCGCAGAGATTTCACTGAAGCCGGCGCAGGCCCGGCAGAAGCTCCACGGAACAGGGACCTTCTCTGGGAAGCATCAGTGGTAGGAAGATCTCAATCAGCAAATGTGGTTATACCCGTTATATTCCCAACCCCTCTACCCAGCTCTCCTGACACACGAGTCAGACCCCCCTCCCCCCCCTCATCCCAAACACACACAGCGCGCCCACGCAGAAGACCACAGCCAGGCTCCACAGACAGCAGTTTAAGAGTCCTTAAATCCGGGTCATGGAAAGCCCTGGCTATTGGGGAGAGGGGGAACCCCCAAATGTGGCACCCGTCTCCCGTGGATACAAAAAAGGACCACAGCAGCACCAGCCAACCTCTGAAGCCTAACTTCTATCATCCATCCGTGCTCCGCCCCCCCCCCCCCCCCCAACATATACAAAAAAATGTATCAAGCTAATAGCAACCAAAAAAATCCCGAAACGTATGATATTTTTCTCTCTGGTTCTCTGGGACTCTGCCCTGTGCTTCTTTTCTCCCTCCCCCACCCTCTTGTTCACTTTTAGCTTTCTGGGGCAGTTAGCCTATGCTTTCCTATCTTTCTCTAAATGTTTTAAACATTTGCTTTAAACCCTCCCTCCCTCCCCCAAAATAACTTTTCCAACTCCTGTTTTGCCACCAGCTGGGAGATCCTCCAGCTTGGCGACAACCCCTAACCCCAAACAGTTAAAGAAAAAGGCAGGGTGGGTGGACAGAAAGCAAGCTTTCGCCCTCCTTCGCCCCCCCCCCCCCCCCGTACCCCTACCACTACTCCCCTTGAGATCAATAGGCGGGGGCACCATGCTTGCAGTCTGGTACGCCTGCATCCTCCATCCTCGCCCTCATCCCCCCCCCCAACCAAGTCTCAATCTGACTCCAAAGTTGCAACTGAAACGAATGGGCTCTCATTGGACTCTCTCCCTCCCCCGGGCACATTATCCTCCTGGTCCTCACGAATCCCAGTGAGGCCGGGAGGAAAGAAAATTGAAAAACTCAGTAAAACACGTCCCCCACCCCCTTCCTCGAATCACCACCACCATGCAGTAAGTAAAGAAGGGAGGAATCTGGATTCTTACCTTGTGATACGGTGTCACTGAGAGTCACAATCCAGAGGAAAAGAATCACCATTGCTTCCCTGCTACTGCCTCCCCAAGCCTGGGTGGGAAGGTTTTTTGGGGGGGAGAGAAGGCGTCTCTTTCTCTCTAATTCCCTCCTTTATCTTCTCTCCCCCCCCCCCAAGCCGGCTCCTTCTCCCTCTTTTTCAGTCAGTCCAGCTTCGGATGCATCAGTTCCCACAGAAAGAAGCCAGCGGTCCTCCCCCCACCCCCCTCTCTCTCTCTCTCTTACACACACACACACACACACAAAAAAGTCTTGGAATGAGAAAGGGATGGATTCAGAGAGGAAGGAACCAATGCCGGCGCAGGGGTGAGGAGGAGGAGAGACGAGACAGAGTTTCCCAAACTCCCCAGGATCTGCACATTTTTTTTCCCTTTCTGTACAGAAAGGCAAATCTTGGCCAGACGAATAGAAAAAAAAGTTTGGCTGGGGAGAGAGGGAGGGAGGGAGGGGGTACCCGCAGCATGCCGAGGCAGAGAAGCGAGAGAGGGTCATGAACGAGGAGCGTGCTCTTGTGGCAAATATTCTGAAATGGGGATTTTTTTTTTTTCTTGGTTTGGTTTTCGTTTGTTTGGTTTTATTTTCTCTTCTTCCTCCTGCTCCTGCAGTGGGGTTGGAAATTCTCATTCTTTCCTCCCTACACCCTCCCCCCCCCTCGTCTCCTCCTCCTCCCTTCTTGCAGGGAATGATTAGAAACATTCCTGCCTTTTTTTCACCCATTTCCTTTCCCTCTGGGACACATTCAAGGGCTAGGATTTGCCACCTCACCCCGGGCCAGTCGAACGGCCTGATCCGGTCCTGGTTTTGCTGTGCTGCATGCATGGAGTTGTAGTTTTGGGTTTTTTTTATTTTCTTGGCGGGGGGGGTTGAACCAACAAACAGGGCCACCATATTATTTTATCCGCTTGGGAAACATCAATGGTGAAAGCAGAACTACAATTTCGTGTGTGTATATTGGGGCAAGATCAGCCTGTTTGGTTCATCTGGGCTGAGACGGTGACCCTCATCCAGGAATTTTTTTGGTTCCTGACTTCATGCTACATTTTAAAGAATGCACCTTCTTTCACACCAAGGTTTACCTTTGGCTCCCCTCCCTTCCCCTTAATGGAAAACACCAAGCAAGGAAACACCCCCCCATTCCTTTGATTAAGAAGGGAAGCCACATGAATTGGCTGGACGCTGGTATGTGCAACAGTCAGCTCGAAGTCTCCTGTCCACAGGCTCCAAGCATCTCTTTACTGGGCCCCTACTCTCTCCCTTCCCCCAAACTTTTAACGCTGATGTCTAAGCACTGCTACACCCTCTCTGTAAAAAAATAATTCCTCCTCTGTCTACCCACTTTCACCCTCATTCCACGGCCCCTCATTCCAGAATCTCCTTTCCATTGAAAGAGGCCTGCCTTCTGTGCACTGATACCTCTCAGGAATTTAAATGACTCTACATTTCCCCTAACAGCATTTCTTCAGGAATAGAGAGTACATGTTTAGATCTTTTACAATGAAGACCACTGACTATTTTAGTAGCCACCCTCTAGAATGACTTCACCTGTTTTATATCCTTTTGAAGGTGCAGTCTGCAGACCTGCACACAGTATTCTAAATGAGGTCACATCAGGGACTTATACAGCAAACTGGGGATGTGCAGAGGCAAAAGATTAGATTCTGTTTTGTTCATTTTGTTTTGGGGGGGGGCGGCCTTGGTTTTTGTTTTATAGGTTTTTTTATTCAAATTCGTTTTTAGCAAATAGTGCATGCTATTTGCAAATAGAGAAATAGCGTGCATTATTTTTCCAAAAACAAATTTGAATGAAATGTATTTTTTAAATTCGGTTCATTTGAAACGAACTGAAAATGTGCTCATTTGTCCCTATTTTATAGATTGATTTCATACAAATGTGCATCTCGACAGCGAACCTCTAAATACAAATTTTGCAAGTGGAGAATGTTTTCTACTTCCCTTGTGGCCCTGTAATCAGCCCCACCCCTGGCTTCAGAACACTGGGGACATTTTCTTCAGCTCTAGCTAACTCTTACCTCCTGACTGAATGCATTCTGGCACATGTAGTCATGTGGTCCTGCTTTCTCCTGAAAAAAAACATAACAAAATAATATTTTAATTCATTTGGTGACCAAGTCAGCTCCACAGGTGAGTGGGTGAAGTTGCGTAGCACTAAACATTTGCTAGAGATCAAAACTAAGTTTGACGTTAATGGAATGGGGGACAGGAGGTGGAGGTGACAGTGCTAGTCTGATACTCCAATTCTAGGACAATGCACCTTCCACTCCCCAAAGCCAAAACCAGAGCAGTACTTTGGATCACTAAATTCACTGTTCGGAACCTGAACCGTTGTCAGTCTTTAGGTAGGGTCATTTTTACTATTGCAGTCATAAGGCTGTAGTTTGGTTGTGATAACTTGATTCATCTCTTGTCTGTGTTCACAAATCTTATTTTTTTTATTTACTAGCCAGTTTGGTCACAATCATTGCCCGATCAGATTACTACAATGCCCTTTGTGTGGGCCTCCCACTTAAGGGGAATAATAGACTTTAACTAGTAGAAAACAGGGCTGCACAAGTCCTGTCAGTTTCAGACACATCGGACAAGCCAGATTCTTCCCATGTTGCGACACATTCATGTGGACAAGATAAGAATGATCCAATGATAAGGCTGTCCATACCACATTGCCCCCTCCTCCCCCACCTTCATCAGGTGTGAAGGACCCAGGTGGGTAAGAAGAAGCCTCTGCAGACATTAAGGCTTACGCATGTCATCTAGGGATAATTTTTATACGGGTCCAACCAAAAGTATCAGTTTGTAAGGAATTCAGTCCTATGTGAGAAAACAAGAGTAGGAAAAAGCTTTTTCCAGTACACTGTAGTTCCAGGAACGAACCATGCAAGATGGTTTCAACGCCCTGTTTTAATCTGGAAACTACTCATAAAGTTACCCCACCATTTTTGGATGGAATAAACTTCCCTACCCTGGAAAACCAACGTAGTAAAGCAAGCTGTACTGTCATGGACTCCGCACCGGCTTGGTATGCCATTGCGTCTTCAGTGGGCTGTCGTCCGAAAGCTAGCCGGTATAGGTGGGCAGAGTTACCTACAGCAAGTGCAGAGGTGGCTATGGCATGAAGGAGCTACGGGTTATGCTTTCCTTCTGAATTCAGATAATTTCCCCCCACCTGTCCCAAGTTTACAATCTCTCCTTATTTGTATAGCTGAAAACCGGGAGGCGGGGGAGGTAAATTTGAAAAAAAAAAAAAAAGAGGAAAGGGGGAGGGAATGGCAGAAAGGCGAACATAGAAAGGGGACGAGAAGAGCAGGAAAGAGAGGAATAAAGGGGAGTGAAGAGAAAAAACAAAAGAGAGGAGAGAGAAAATGAGGGAATGAGATCAAAGTGGGAGAGAAAAAGCAGAGGGTGGAAGAAAGTAAATAAAGAGATGCAGGAGAGACGTTGTCCCTGTAGGGCTCTGCACAGACCTATTTTCTGTTTCTCTCCCTGGGGGGAAGGGGGGTTAGATAATTAGATGCATGGCCTCACCTCACTCACCCCATCAGCTGGGGCAGGGAGGGGTTTCCTCCTCCTCCATCACATCACTGCCCTTCCAGCACCACGTGATCAGAATTCCTGGGCCCAGACCCAGATTTGAAGATGGACTGTGCCACGATCACATTTACAATCCCACTTCCCATGCTGGGATTTCCTGATAAGGCTGACTGAACCAGTTCAAGTGGGATCCAGCTCCCATTCAGACCCAGTTTTGTGTTCAAAATCTCACGATTTACCACTCACTGTCCAAAGTGGCATCACCAATAAGCTCCAGGTCATCAGAGACAGCCTGGGTTTATCTCCACTGCATCCAGGGAATTGTGCTTCCAGTTTAACCCAAGACTAGCAGGAAACTACAAGTCCAGACATGCACTGGGGGGAGGAGGAAAATGCTTAAACCTGGACTGGAGTGGTCTGTCCCTCAGTGACTTGGAGCTTGTTGGCCAACCCTAATCCACAGCCACCAACTCTACCTCTCTAGCAGGCCGATTCAGTAAAGTCTGCGGGAGAGCGGGCGAACGCCCACTCGCCTGTGCGCGCGATTCAGTGTTTAAATTAGGTCCGGCGGTAGAAACAGGCAAAAGGAGGTGCTAGAGACACTAGCACGTCCCTAGCGCCTCCTTTTGCCCCGGAGTGGCGGCTGTCAGCGGGTTTGACAGCCGACGCTCAATTTTGCCGGCATCGGTTCTCGAGCCCGCTGACAGCCACGGGTTCGGAAACCGGACCTCCAACTTAATATCGCCATGATATTAAGTTGGAGGGTGCACAGAAAAGCAGTTTTTACTGCTTTTCTGTGCACTTTCCCGGTGCCCGAAGAATTTAGCGTCTACCTTTGGGTAGGCGCTAATTTCTGAAAGTAAAATGTGCGGCTTGGTTGCACATTTTACTTACTGAATCGCGCGCGAATACCTAATAGGGCCGCCATCAACATGCAATTGCATGTTGAGGGCCTTATTAGGTTCGGCGGGTTGTACGCGCGTTTTCCGCCCCTTACTGAATAAGGGGTAAGGAAAAACGCGCGTCCAATGGCAGGTTAACAGTGCGCTCTGTCAGAGCGCACTGTACTGTATCAGCCCATAGGAAAGAAATGTCTCATTTGAGGACTAAATCCAAATGATTTTTCACCCCCTCACTTCTCCGGGGTCGCTGAAGACAACTGCACTTTCACAGGCCAATGCTATAAAGTGCACTCAGCCTAGCGTACAGCTAGGCTAACCCCCGATGCAATAAGATTAGCGTGTCCAAACTCACACATAGCTAATGGCGCTCACCATATGTAAATGCCATGTAGATGAAGCTATTAGCTATTACCCCCCCATGCAGAAAATCGTCTCTCGGCTAACGCACCCTTGTTATTGCGCCGAATTTTATGCCAACCCCAGAGCTGGTGTCAAGTCACACCGCCAGTCAAGGGCCCCGTTAGCCGAGTGGCGATTTTCTGCTTCCTCCTACTGGCTGCCTGCCTGGTGCCACTGCGTGAACTGCATTGGCTTCCTGTTAGCAGCAGAATTGGGTGTAAAGTTGTAAACCTGCTGTAAAAATGTTTACATTTTGCAAGGCTGCCATACTCTACGGATAACCTCAGGTGACATCAGCCAATATTAGGATGCTGAAATCTTTGCCACAGGGGCTACTTGCAACCGCGTCCCTGTTCTAAGCACGGCCGCTCTTTGTCATTGCAGGGGATTTCACACGCCAGCTTTTCTTTTGCGCGGGCAAGAAAACAGATGCTCGTATTGCGCGTCCGTTTTCCTAACCCACGCACTGCCGCCTCCTGGGCGCCCGATGCGGAGCGCTGGGGACGCACAATCGATCCCCAGCGTGTCCTTTTTAGTGCAGCAGCTCTTTGTAATTCCGCATCGGGCGCCCAGGTGTTTATGGGCGCGTTAGGGAAACGGGCGCCCGTTTTACCGTGTGTCATATTACATCGGCCTATCAAAGTTTCAGCCATCACGAGTATATCACAGAAGACCATGCCTCCCTTACCTGAACTGAGTTTCTAAGCTCTCCAGGGCAGGAACTTTGCCTGCTCTCTCGTACTGACCACCCTAGCCCTCAGGAAATAAATATTGGTTCATTTTTGTCTCTCTAATTCCCCTCTGGTAAGGCATTAATGGCTGGTTATGTTTTGTTAGTAGGTGGGGGATAGAGAAATTCCTCATACTAATGCTATCAGCTAGGGTTGCCGCTTCACCCCCAGGTCAACCCAGCAGGCTGATGCAATCCTGCATTTGCCCCACTGCACGCAGAGATTCGTATCTCTGATTTTCTCAGGGACCTCAGTGGGACGGTCAGAACAGAAATCCCCTGACACGCCACAGGGATGAAATCAGGGCTGGGTCAGAGGTGGCAACTGCTGGTGAAAAACTGCAGACCGTGCGCCCTGTTCCAACGCTTCTGAACGTAGAGGGCAAACGGTAATTGGCACTTCGCTTCCAAAAAAAAAAAAAAGTTTTGTTTTTGTTTTATATTTTGAAGCAATTTAAAAGCTAAAAAACAAACCATAAAGAAAACAGCAGTCGTCGTCCCCCAGCGCCACTGCCCAGCTGGGTTCCTAGGCAGTTGATGTTATAACCCAGAACGTGTGGCGGCGGTGACCAAGCAGTCTGTGGTGCTTTCGGATCTGGGGCAGCAACGTTCCCCGTCAGCTGCACGCGGGCCGGCGCGAGCGCGCGCGACACGCAGGTCGCGAGACAGGATGAAAAGGAAAACGGCGAGAACGGGGCGGCAAAGAACGCCGCGCGAGAACATTCCCCCCCCCGCAACGCAGCCCGCAAAAATTTAAGAGGGATCCAGTTTGCTCGGACAGTGGCTGGCTAAGGAAAACCCCAAAGGAATAACTTACAGCAGGGAGCGAGCAGCATTTCAGGGGCGGGGGGTTGTCATTTGCAAAATAACAGGGACTGAGAGACAATGCGCCACCCTCACACTCACCCAGGAGAGAAGCAGCGGCACCCCCCCCCCCGGAGCTGTCCAAAAAAAAACCAGCTTTCCCTTTCCTTCTTAGCCTGTCTCTCCCCCACATTCTCGCTCTTTCAGAAATCTTGTCTCCTTGTTTCACAGAATGACCATTCCCCCATTCCAGTCTGATGCCACACTGCCCTCTGCTGCCCAAAACTGGCCCTTCCCCTCCTGCCCTGCTGAACCTTCCGTCACGCGCACCCCCAGATGCTAGAATGCACTAAGATAAGGGAATTGTGGGCTTCAGCAAGAAAAGGGACATTTTGGGCTATCTAAGCTTGGCTTGGCTTGCAAAGAGATTTTTTCCATTTTGCTCCTCTGGGAGGATTTAAAAAAAAACAACAAACTTTTCTATAAGGAAGTCCTTCCACAGGCTCTCAGGCAGCTCTAACACAGTTGACAACTTTCTCTTTCTAAAAGGGAGATTTCTCAGGAGGTTAAGTGAAAAGCATAAACAGCCCTAGGCAACTTCATTGTCATTAAGGCTCCTTGGGGGAGAAGATGCTGCTTTGCTGTTTTTATGGATAAATGGGCAAGTAAAACTGGCTTCTTGCATCCTTTCAGGAAATCTGGAAAAAATTGGGTGTTAAATGAGAGGACGGAGAACTTAGTATATGAGCTGACTGCGACCTGTGTGGTCTCAACACCTCAAAATTACATGAGCCGAAGAAGCAGAATCTGTGCGAGTGAGAAGGGGAGATAGTTGACGGTGTCTGTTTACAGGACCATTTTTTGGGGGGCGCTCCTGCCAGTGGCCTTTTCAGAACCTGAAATCATACCCCATTTCTTCTGGCACTCTCCCACCTGCTGCAAGAATCGCTGGGCAAACACAGCGAGATGAGTTAGGGAGCACCTTAGGTCAGTCTGAAGCAAGGCTAGAAGAGACCAAAAGGCAACAGGGGGGGGGAGGGGTTGCTGGCTCACCCCAGGTGGGAATGGGGATGATGGTAGAGGGGAATGAAATAGAAATAGCAAAACAACATTGGCAAGGGATTCCCAGTCATCACCCGATGGCGACACAGCGGTGGATTCCAGTCCTGGGATTGCAGGGTCCCTGAAGGAGCCCCGGTGCATGGCCTGCACCCCCCACTCCCGTCGTGGCAACGACTGGCTGTAAAAATCTCCTGAGTAGTTGTGAATGAAGTTGGCCGTAGAGGCAAAAACACATAATACTTTCAAATATATCCAAAGCAAGAAACCTATGAGGGAGTCGGTTGGACCTTTAGATGACTGAGGGATTAATGGCGCTGTTAGGGAAGATAAGGCCATAGTAGAAAGACTAAATGAATTATTTGCTTCTGTGTTTACTAATGAGGATGTTGGGGAGATACCAGTTCCGGAGAAGGGTTTCAAGGGTGATGAGTCAGACGAACTGAACCAAATCTCTGTGAACCTGGAAGATGTTATAGGCCAGATTGACAAACTAAAGAGTAGCAAATCATCTGGACTGGATGGTATGCAGTTAAAATTAGTAACCTGTCATTAAAATCATCCATTGTACCTGAAGACTGGAGGGCAGCCAATGTAACCCCAATATTTAAAAAGGGATCCAAGGGCAATCTGGGAAACTAAAGAGCAGTGAGCCTGACTTCAGTGCTGAGAAAAATAGTGGAAACTATTTTAAAGATCAAAATCACAGAGCATATAGAAAGACAATATTTAATGGAACACAGCATGGATTTACCCAAGGGAAGTCTTGCCTCAGAAATCTAAATTTTTTTGAAGGGGTTAATAAACATGTGGATAAAGGTGAACGAGTAGATGTAGTGTATTTGGATTTTCAGAAGGCGTTTGACAAAGTTCCTCATGAGAGGCTTCTAAGAAAACTAAAAAGTCATGGGATAGGAGGAGATGTCCTTAAGTGGATTACAAACTGGCTAAAAGACAGAAAACAGAGAGCAGGATTAAATGGTCAATTTTCTCAGTGGAAAAAGGTAAACAGTGGAGTGCCTCAGGGATCTTTTTCACTCAATGCACAGTTAAGCTCTGGAATTTGTTGCCAGAGGATGTGGTTAGTGCAGTTAATGTAGCTGGATTTAAAAAAGGTTTGGTATGTGCTTGGAGGAGAAGTCCATAAACTGCTATTAATCAAGATGACTTAGGGAATAGCCTCTGCTATTATGGGCATCAGTAGCATGGGATCTACTTAGTGTTTGGGTACTTGCCAGGTTCTTATGGCCTGGATTGGCCACTGTTGGAAACAGGATGCTGGGCTTGATGGACCCTTGGTCTTGACCCAGTACGGCAAGTTCTTATGTTCTAATGAAGGCTTGTGGCTCTGGGGCCCACCAAGGCCCGGTTCCAGTTGAGCTTGGAGTTCAAAAGCGCAGGGAGAAACTGCCGGGTCAAGAAAAACTTTAGAGAAAAAAAAAAAAAAGCACTCTGATTGTAATCAGGAAACTCTGCTGTCGTTTCCCATTGCCAGGGATCTTGCTTCACTCCTCTGCCACCTCCCCCCCCCCCCCCCCCCCCAGATAATGGACAGCACTTCAAGCTGCAATCAGGAACCAGAGCCCTCTCTTGCCTGTCTCAGTGATGCTCTGCTGGATGAGGAGGCGGGGAGGGAAAAAACCACTCATGTACCTAATGTCTCATCTCCCCTCTCCAGAATCTTTCCTCAGTGGGCGGTGGCAGCAGCGGTCAAAAAAAAAGCAACCGGAACTTTGGAACGATTGGAAAAGGAATGGAAAATTTAAAAAAAAGCAAAATACCATATTGCCTCTGCATGGAGCTGTGGTGCGACCGCACCTTGAGCACTGTGCGCGGTTCTGGTCGCCGCATCTCAAAAAAAACCAAACAAGAGTGGAACCAGAAAAGGTACACAGAGAGGAGCGACCAAAATGATAAAGGGGGGGTGGATCAGCTCCTTTATAAAGAAAAGGGTATGCAGGTTAGGGCTCTTCGGCTTGGAGGAGAGGGGATAGGATGGAGGTTTATGAAATCATGAGTGGAGCTGGGACGGGTAAATAGGGGGACGGTTATTCACCCTTTCAAAACAACACGAGGACCGGGGGACGCTCCATGGAACCAGCAGGTTTAACATAAACCAGAGAAGGTCTTCTTTCACTCAGCGCACAATCAAATTGTGGAAACTGCTGCTGGCGGGTTGTGGTCAAGGCGGCCGGCACAGTGGGGTTTAACAGGAGTTTGGACAAGCTCCTAGAGGAGAAGTCCACAAACCAGGTACACAGGTACTGCTTGTTAGCAACAAGGAACTGAATCTCCTTTTTTGGGATCTACCGGGTACTTGTGATCTGAGTTGGCCACTATCGGTGACAGGATGCTGGGCTCGATGGACCTTGGTCTCATCCAGCAGGGCATTTTTTAATCTCCCCCCTCCTGGGATATTACTTGGTGCTCAGCTGTCCTGTTTTCGATGGTGGGTAATCATTCAGTTTCATCGGGCATGCAATCATGAAAGCACAGAACATGAGTGCAGATAAAGACCATAAGGCCCATCCAATCCCTGCACAATTTATTTCCCGGTGCAGGCTCATAGACCCCGACTCATCTCTGGCTTGCCCCTCACTGTTTCAAATCTAAGGGATCCTCCGGGGCCTGTCCCCAGGCTTCCTTGAATTCTGTTAATGTTTTGGCCTCCACTACCTGCCCCGGGCAGGCCGATCCACCACGCTTTACAGGAAGAAATATTTCCCAATGTTACTCCTGAGTCTTCTCCCCGACAGAGCCTCCTAAGAACATAAGGAGTGCCAGGCTGGGTCAGACCAAGGTCCTTCGAGCGCAGCTTGCTGTCTCCGACAGTGGCCAGTCCGGGTCACATGTACCGGCAGATCCCAGATAGTTGATTTACTTCTTGTATCTCGCTCCGAAGGATAAGCGCTGGCTCTCCCGAGTCTACCTGGCTAATAACTGTTTATGGACTTTTTCTTACAGGGACTTGTCCCACCCTCTTTTGAAACCCACTATGTTCCTTCCCTTGACCACGTCCTCCAGCAGCAGATTCCACAGCTTGATCGTGCGCTGAGTCATGAAATACTTCCTATGATTTGTTTTAAATCTGCTGATTGTTAGTTTCATGGAGCGTCCCTTAGTCCTAGTGTTGTTTGAAAGGGTGAATTAACCATTCCCTGTTTACCCCTTCCACCCCGCTCATGTTTTTATAAGTATCCCTTCTCAGTCGCCTCTTTTCCAAGGTAAAGAGCCCTCATCTGTTCAGCCTTTGCGTGGACGGGCTCGCTCAGGTCGCCAGAACCCTGTAAAGGGTACAATGAGAAGTCAGAGAATCCAATTCGCCTGCGTTGCTATTTCCAGCTGATTTCGGCAGGAACAAATTCCTGCTGTCCCGGGACTGCGTGGCCACACGGAAGCAGGTGGCCAGGCTGTGAGAAAGGAGAGGGCAGGAACCACCGAAGAGAGGGGCAGGGCAAAAGTCCCAAGCAGTCACGATTATAGTTTCATTTTTACAAATGAAAGCCAGACCTGGCCAGCAGTCTGGACACCTCCCTTCTTCCCTCTCCCTCCCTCCCCCCCCCCCCCCTCAAGAAAAAGGTCTAGAAATACAGGAGGACCTTTGGCTGTTCCTGATAATAGCGGCCCCCGAACCTGAGCTGCACACACCCCCCCCCCTCCCCCCCGTGTGAGCCGCTCCCGGTTTTATAAATCTCGTTTCATAGCATCCAAGAAGTGGTCCCCCCCCACTGAAAAACTAGGACTGGCTTCCCCTCACCCCACCCCCACCCCCGTTCCTCCATCCACTGCAGTCACCCAATGGTGGGGGCTTCCTAGACCCGTCCTGCAGACGCGACTGGCCGTGGGGCTCCCCCTTGCTGAAGTCTCCCGTCTCCCCCCCGCTTTCTCGGGGCTCTCAGTGACTACTGCTGTCCTCAGATGGCCTCAGTCTAGTGCATTGGGCACAGGGTTACCCCAGCACCACCTGTTTTTTTCGGAACAGCACTAGGTCATGCTCCATCTTTCCCATGCGTTGCTGAACAATGGCGCTTTGTTCCCCACCCCCCACCCTCATGCGTGTAAGTGATGTGTGCTGCTCTCTAAGCCATGCGCCGGAGAACATGTGGCAACACTGCCGGGGTGGGTGTACATGGGTGGAGGGTGCAATTTTTATCTGGATGTGTGTGCGATGTAATCCAAATATAAATATTTGGATTTTGGAAACACCTAGCTGTGTGCCCAGGCAAGAGTAACCTGAGATGAGCCAGGGACGATGGGGAAATCGTGTAGGAGGACCACACCAGGGGCTTCAGGCATCATCACTGAACCACATCTGGATGATGCACACCATACCTCCTCCCCCTCCATCTCCAGGTGGCGCCTCTATTTTAAGGCTAGCAGCCCTCTCCTTTGTGGCATCTGCCTCCCTAAGGTATCAATGGTCGTACAACTCTTAAGAACGGAACTGCTGGTGAGACCCCACCCTGAGAATTAGGGTCAGTTCTGGGGACACCTACAAAAAAGACATTGACAAGGTGGAGGCCGTTCAAGGGAGAATCCCAAAAGTGGTGCATGGCCTGCACTATAAGCCATACTCAAGACCGATGGAGGGACCTAAAGATGTACTTTCTACAAGAGAAAAGGGAAGAGGGAGCTACGATACAAACATTAAAAAATCTCTAGAAGATTTCAGTTAAGTACCAGAAGAAAGCATCGTCAATGGAACAAAAAGCTCAAGGACAAAGAAGTCATCAGGTGAAGATGAAGGGAGGGGACGCTCAAAAGGAATGAACTGAGTGGGTAGTGGACACCTGCGGCAGATGTCCGGCGGTTATCAAAGGAGCCGAAACAGTGACAGACTTCAAGCACTCAGGGAACAAACACAAAGGGATCAATGATCGAGAAGGCCTGTGACAGCACGGCAGGCAGGTGCAAACGGGGTGACCAAGTTTCCCTCATCTACCCACATCTGTGCTTCTGTTGTCGGTCTTGGAGACTGCAGAGCCATCCCAGCGCGGTGAATCAGGTGGAATGATAGGATGGCGCGAGTGCACTTTCGGGGCATACGGTTAAGCCTTACTGTTACCACGGAGAGAAGATGGTCTGTGGAGCGCCAATTATGGGTTTCCGGCCTAAGACGTCATCAGCCTATAATTGTCTATCATACATTACTGCTGCTCCAGGCAAGGTACAAAATATAACTGATGCTAAACAAGACCACACCGACGAAGTGAAAGCACAAAATACCTCAACAAAAATCACTTTATAAATGTCCTCCTCGAATTTGCATCAAATGCAAAAATAAATGGAAAGGTGGAATATCTCGCAAAACGCTCTCAATTTTGTTCCCACCGGAACCTGGAGCTTCAGTTGTAATCATCAAGTTCCATCCACCATCTTTATAAATAATGGATTTTTTTTTAAAGCATATTTATCATTGCAATTAAAACTTATCTGAATAAAGAATCCTTCTCGCAATTCAAATCTTCTGGTAAGTTGTATACAATTGCAATCCTTCTCGTAGAAAATGAGTGATTATACGTCTTGCAGCTAATGCATAATTGTAAATCCGATGTAGGCCATGTTTCAAATCAATATTCTCTCTCAGGGAACGCTGCAATAATCATGCATCCATGACGGTATGCCACTCCACTATAAAATATAAGCGAAACATCATATCCACCTGATTACCATATGGTAAATCTTACACATGCGAAATTCACAAAACCACCCCGGACTCTCATTCACTACTGCCTAAGACAGTCCGCAGTAAACGTTATAAATCACCAGGTCGTGGCATCTCAGACCAACAGCCTCTCTCAAAAGCCCTGGTTTAAGACTCTCTCTAAAATCCCAGGCAGCTTGGCGTAACCGTATTTTGTCAGGTAAAGGTGTTCCACTGATGGGAAGCAGTAACAGAGAAACCATCCTCTCTGGTCCCAGTGAGCTGAGCCTTGGAAAAGGCTGGAATGTACAAAAGACCTTACAAACAAGGATCTGAAAAAATTGCAACAGATTACACGAGGCTCATCTGTTACATACAAAGGCACAAATTTACGCATGGCTTTAAAGGCAAGTAACAAAATCTTAAATTGTATTCTGGAAGACATGGGAAGCCAACGGAGATGTCATGGGGGTCAGGAAAATATGATCCCTACATCTAGCACTAGTGGGAACCCTTGCTGCAGCATTGTGACCACGCTGTAGTTTTTTGTTTTTTAAATCGTTATTTCTAGATCGGGGAACAGCACGACTGAGCTACACAAACTACATTCAAAAGTAGATGGAGAAAATACGGCCTTGGATAACAATATAGGTAGATGTTTATGGCCTCCCAGTGGAGGTGATATGAGCCAAAAATGGCATGGTAATTCAAGAAGTCATGCAAAATTATGGTACAAGGGTGAAAGGGAGCAACAGGGGAGTGACCCCCCCACCGCCAGTTGAGTATTCAAGATATGCAACAATGAACACGCAGAAGAGTAATTTGAATATATTGAAAACCCGACTGGCTATGGGATCCCCAGGACAGGCTTGGGAAGCCCCTGACATCCATGCATGCAATGGGGCAAAATCAAAAAATGGGTCAAACTCTCCAAGATGACCTGGGGTGAGGTGGCGACCTGAGTTTGGAGATCTTGATCAGCCATAGAACCAGAAAGTCTAACAATAGTACCACGTGAATGCCTCATGTTAGGGTAACCAGGTGACTCCATGAACAGTAGCACACTGACACCTACGCTTGTCTTTTTCTTTTTGATAATATTTCATAACAAAACATCATGGGATTTGTAGTCCTGGTTCCCCTCCGAGTGCTCCCACTCAAACGATGTCCAGCATTCTCTGAGAGGGGAGGTCATGGAGATGACGCTATCTAACCCAGCTCTTGGAGGTTGATTTTGGGCCAGTCTTAGATTCAGAGCTTCCCATTCCCAGTGACTCATAGTCCCTGCTGCTCTTCCATGTGTAATCAGCCACTGCAGGTACCAGAATGCACCGGGAAAGTGGGCCTAAGGCTGATATTCTGGACCAACATTCTTACACCTCGATAACTGGTTGATAGAAAAGGGAATTTCTCTCTCTTCCTCCTCTCTCCCAACCTTACATGCAATTACACCGCATGTGAAACCCTGCAAGAGGATGAATTAGAAATACCAGCTTCTGCAATGCCCGTTTTTTGCTTGTAGAGAATTAATCTCAAGAAATAGCCCTGGAAAACCAATCACTGCTGCTACTGAATCGGTGCAAAGGGTGGCCAGCTCACTCAGGTCAACCCGAAGAGGCTAGATCCAGTCTTGATTTTGCCTTTTGCATGCATGGACTTGTAGTTCTGAAGTCCCCAAATGGGAACTACATCTCCCTGCATGCAATAGGGCAAAGCCAGCGCTGACCAAGGTAGGCGACCATCACTATCCAGCACTGCTACCGAGCCAGGGAGGCCTTTCCTTGGCCAGCCCTGACCCACATTGCTGCAGGGTACTCACTCTGTTCGCATCCCCAGAATGGATTAGAGTAGACAAGAAGAAAGCTAATATTATTTATACAGATACTGATCAGATATAGTGTTTGCAACCAGATCCCCATCATTCAGGTGGAATCTCCTAATTCTGGTGAAGCCAAGCCCGACCTCGTTTTACTCCCACTGCGTCTGTGGACTTGTAATTCAAATTTCTCTAAGGAGAGCAACGACTACAAGTCCATGATAAGCCGAGGGTCAGGCCAGGACTGGCTTGGCTCGTCCCCGATGACATGGATGGAGTCGCCTGTTCACCTCGCTGCAGACATAAAACCTTGGTGGCATTAAGCAGACGGTACCTTTGTTTCTTAGGGTGGAAACCGCTCAACACCCCGAGACACCAAAAAGTACGAAAGCAGCACGGAGAGCTGAAGGAACCACTCAAGGGAGGAAAGCAGCACTGCCCTGAACCACCCATAGTCTGAATACGGCACAGACAGCTGGCATCCCCTACGCTATTCGTTTCTGCGCTACGGCACCCTCTCAAATAAACATATGCTTCCTTCCGTCAGCCTGGCGGCTCCGTCTCGGGCAAGGAAGGTGTGTGAGGCCTTGTAAGCCCCATGCACTGGAACACCTTTAAAAGGACTGTTGCACCGGCCCAATGAAAGGTGTCACAACCTGCAAAGAATCCATGCAAAAGCAAAACAAACAAAAACACGAATTAATAACTAAATCTTCCCTGGAGACCTTTTGGTAACTTTTCTTGGATGCGTAATCTGCTTTCTACTGCCAAAAAAAAAACAAACCAGCAGCGAAAAAAAAAAATAATAATAAAAGCCTCTTAAAAGCTTCTCCGGTGCTGCACAGCTGAGATCAGGGATGAAGGCAATCTTCTTCTAGTGGCGGTTAGGGAGCTAATTAGAAAAGAGGAATGTCTGCTGGAAGCCGGAGCTCTCCTCAGCTCCTTTCTGCCAGCACCTCCCAGCGCCACCGGCCTCCCCCACCCGGCCACGGACTCCTTGGGTCCTCGGGCAAGTCACATTAGCTCCCCGTTTCCTCGGGTACCCACTTAGATTGGTAAGCTCTTGAGGGCAGGGACTCAACGGCACCTGAACACTTAGCACCACTGTACAGCGGTGCTCTAGAAAGGATAAAAGTTATTATATTTATTATTATGGATGCTCCTCCGTCCATAACCCGAGGGAAGTGGAGAATACAAACTCCTCCCCCCGTCCCACAATAAAGAGTATGGGAGAGGTGCTTTAATACATGTCTGGGCACACCCTGCACCTAGTATAAAGCATAACTTAAGAGAGCCAAGGACAGGCGTGCCCTGAAATATAGGAGGGGAGGGGGGTGCAATTCATTGGTAACTCACTGGCTGAGTATCGGCACGGGGAAGACGCCCCTTTCTTCCTCACTTTACACAACTAGGCTAAACACTTACAGCGTAAGCTCTTTGGGGAAGGAACCATAGTGCTTATGTATCTGTGTATGTGTTTATTAATATTTGATTTTCCGCCTTTTCCAAGATGGTCTGAAGGCAAATTACCATCGCATTTAATGAAATTCCATGTACAGTCGTGCCCCGGTTTAAACTGGACAGGAACAAACATGAAGGTACAAAGTGGATTGTTTCAGTCATTTAGGGAGTGGCAGAAGGTAGGATAATAATCCCGGGTCTACTAGCCAGGACAGACAGCCAGGACAGCAATAGGTACAAGAGTGCACCTGCAAGGTAATAAGCGAGGGGAAGTAAACGTGAGCAAGCTCAAGTGGTCCAGTGGCTACCAGATGGCTCCAAGGCACCTGAGCCGGTCCTAGATGTGTCCATCCCCATGTCCCCCATTGCGCCTGTGTTTTCCTAGAGAAATAGGAATAACTTAATAAGCAAGCTGCAAATCCAGAGAGGCCCCCGGAGGCAAAACCAGGACTGGATCGGACTGCCCTTGACATCAGAGCCATTTGGCCACTCTAGCTCAGGGGTTCCCTGGAGGCACACCTAACCAGTCGGACTTTCAGGATATCCCTAAGTGAATA
This sequence comes from Rhinatrema bivittatum, assembly GCF_901001135.1. Lineage (NCBI taxonomy): Eukaryota > Metazoa > Chordata > Amphibia > Gymnophiona > Rhinatrematidae > Rhinatrema > Rhinatrema bivittatum. Next base: position 35,519,195 of record NC_042630.1, read on the forward strand.
TGCATGAGACAGAGTTGCAAACATTGGACACCTGTTAGATGCAAATCTATCTCATGCATATTCATTGGGGTAATCCCGAAAACCTGACTGGAGAGGTGTGCCTCTGGGAGAGAATTGGGAAACACTGTTTATAAGGGGATGCGGGTGGCCCAGGCGGCTTGCAGATGGAGGGTGGGGGGAAGTGGTCAAGGTTGCCAGCTGACACAGATCAACCTGGACAGTCTGATCTAGTCCTGTATTCCTGCTTTTGCCCCCAGGATCAATTTAGTCCTCGGGTCGGGTCCCCCCCCCCCTCCAGTCAGGTTTTCAGGATATCCCTAATGAATATGCATGCGATGTATTTGCATATGTCGGAGGAAATGCACACAGTTCTCTCACGCATATTCATCAGGGCTATCCCGAGGGGGCTGAGATCGGGTCTGATCACCACTGATCTATGGGTCGCTAGTTCCAGTTTTGCTATGAAGGCAGGTGGCAAACCCAGAATAGACAAAGCCTGCACCTGGAGCCCCCAAGGTCACAGCTTGCTCAGGGGGAGTGGCTGCCGCTGCTATTTCACAGCCTTCTCTAAGGAAATGACGTTCTCCGGCCTTTTGGATAAGATCAGGTGCAAGATGAAACGCAGGGGGCATTAGGTGTGGGCCGAAGACGGTTCCTTCTTGGCCTTTCGGCTGAGATTGAGTGCTGTTAAATATGGGGCGCCACCTGGCCCCGCTGGGGACACGATGATGTAACAACCACCTGCTTATAACCGAACCCCCCCCCCCAAATCCTCTATGAAATGACAGGGGGGACAGAAGGCCGTTCCCCGTCTCCAGCGGGCACCGGGCATGGAGTACCCGGCTGTCACCGCAGCCGGAGATACTGGAGACAGACGCCGGGAAGGCCTAGAACTGGGAGGGTGGCCGGGCACCGGAACGAGTAGGCCGGACGCACATCCGTCCGGAGGCAGGGCACGGACCAGGCGGCCTCCTGAGGTCCGTTGCTGCTTGCCGTGCTGTGATTCTGTTTCGAGTGCGGGGAGTCACTGGGTCTGCTTGGCAGTGTCCCCCACCCCCACAGCGATAGTGAAGGCTGGAGTGAAGAGGGAGATTCAGCTGAGCTCTTGTGCCCACTCACGCCAGCTGTGATACGGTGGGCAGGGTCTCTATTTTTCTAGCTTGCTGGATGTCCCGGTTTGAGAGCTAGTGAAAATCATTGCTAGCCATTTAGTGATCTCTATTAAAGGTACAGGTGAGTCCAGGCCCTGTTGTCAAGTGAGAGATTTCCACCCTGTTAAAAATACCATAACAACTGGTCTTAGCAGAAGGTCCAAAGGGCAATTATTCTGTGATGGGGCAGTGTGCGAGGCCCGCGCCACTGCTGCCCATCCTGTACCTTTTCTCTGTGTGTAGGTGGGGGGGGGGGGGGAAGAGGCAGGAGGGGGGTAGGTGGGCATCCTGCAGTGGTGCCAGTGCCAGTTCAACGTTTTCCAAGTTTCGTTAACTTTTCTTGCCATGCTTTTGAAATCGGCTTGAAACGAATTCTTCGGATGCCGAAAAGCAAGTCGCTCTGCGGCGGAGAGCGGGGTTTCCACGCTCGCCAAGGCGGGGAAAATCTCCAGGAAGCCCCTGCGCCCCCCGGCTCCTGCGGAGGGAAGATTTTACCCAGAGACTCTGAACAAGTGAAAACCTTGACAGAGACGGGGGGAGCTTGGTTTGCTCGTTTCTCTTGTCAGTGACTGAAATTATCTGCTTGGTGGCGTCCTCCCCTTCGGCAGCCCATTAACCAGCGGCCCAGAGAAGCGGGCGGGAGAGCTGGCACGGCGGACAAAAAAAACATTCCACGCCACGACTGCTGATATAAATGCCAGGCTACTCCAAGAGGCTGCAGGGCCTCACCTGGAAATCCGGGGGGGAGGGGGAAGGGAAGCCAGAAAATCCATCAGGGCCGGCTTCCGACTTGGGGCCAGAGAGCGCCAGCTACTTGTAAATTCTTGACGGTACCTCTAACCAGTAAACAGCAGAGATGATTCCAAGTCACACTTTAATAGCCCGCCAGCGTCAGATCCCAGATGTTAATCCGAAAAAAAAAAAAGTGTTCTGGAGATGGTAAATATGACAGATGGGGGCAGGAGCGAGAGAACCGCTGGGGGGAGGGAAACATACCCAAGGCATGGTTACACATCAACAACTCGGTAATCGCAGACCTAGCTCGTACCAAGCCTGCTGCACAGAATTCCCCAAAGCTTCCTTTTCTTCCTCGCCCCCCTCACTCCGTTCATTTATACTTTGTAAAAGAGTTCTCTTTAAACCTGGTAGGAGACGGAAGCCAGACCAGTCAGAGATGGAGCAGATTTGCAGATGTGGAATAGGAATGAGGGGGTCCTGGCAGAGCTGTGTGTGGCTCACTGCCGGGGGGCTGCAGGCCCGGAGTGAGGTGCACTAGCAAAACTGTGTGTGTGTGTGTGTGTGAGGGGGGTCTCAGTACTGGAACTGCAAGGGGTGCTGCAGGGCAGGACTGAGGTGTTGTTGGCAGATCTGTGTATTGGGGGTTTCAGTACTGAATTAGCAGGGACTGCTGAAGAGCTGTGGGTGGGGGGGAGGGGGGATCGCGGCACTTGGTGCTACAGGGCAGGAGTGAGGTGCATTGGCAGACTTGTGTGTGTGTTGTTTGGGGGTGGTGAGATGGGCGGGGGAGAGGGGGGGGTCTCAGGGCCGGACTGAGGTGCGCTAGCTCCTAGCCCCCCCCCCACCCTGTCCGTGAGCAGCCACAAGAGCCGCAGCCAGCCCGCCGGCTGGCTGAGGTAGCGATCTCCGTGCTCTGCTTTCAGGATAAGTGGAATCACGTCAAGAAACAGGGCAAAAATGATTTACAAAGCGAAAAATCCCTTGAGATCACGCACTCGCGCCCACCTGGATTCCGCAGAAGCGAAGGGGCAGCGTGCCGGTGCGCAGCGCAGGCAGGGCCGGTGCGATCATTCGGCGGGACTAGGCGGGGGTGCCGCCGGGTGTGCAAGAGCGCCATTTTCAAAATGTGAAAGGAGGGGGAGACGCAGTCACGGAGCACTCACTAGGTCTGTGCGACTGGAGAGTGAGAGAGCACTGTAAGAGGGTGATCAGAACTCTATATGGCTGCCGCTGTCGGGGGGGGCACATTCACCTCGGGAGGGGGGGGGAGGGGCGTGCTACAGACCCTTGCACCGGCCCTGACCGCAGGAGGCAAACTTCATAGTAATGCCGTGCGCCACGAGCGAGGAATAATTACTGTCTGCCTCGGCGCCGGACCGGAAACTCCACGCAAGCCAAACTTTACACTCGCAATTAGAGTTTAGATGTGTATTGCACCCGGGTACTTCAATACCCTCGGGAACGGCATGCGTTTGATTCTGCTGGTCCAGGTCCTCCATTCCCAGCGTCAGCCGAGGATATGGACGCCTGCCGAGGCGGCACTCACAGAGCCTGGGGCAACACGGTCATCGAGCAACAGCGACACCTGGTGGCTGGATTTAGCACCCATGATTGCTGGATCCTGGAGAGAAGCCCCGGTGTGTGGCCCTCGGCTGACGGCTGTCACCGAAACTGCTGTGCTAAGGGAGATGGGGGTGGGGTATAGCATGCAAATGAAGGATCCGACCTCCGGTTCCGAGAAGCAGGAGGAAACGCCCCCCACCCCCCCAAAAAAAAAAGAACCATGGTAACGGCCACCACTGGGATGGAAACATGCTGCTACTGTAAAACATTAAATGATAATATCCTGTCCTTATTGGCTCTTCCCCAGACTGGCGGGAGGAAAAGTCAGGACTGCACGCATCACCTGCCCATCAGCAGGGTTGCCAACTCATCCCAGTCATCAAAGGGGCTGATCCAGTCCTGGGTTTGCCCTGTTGGATGTATGCACTTGCATGTTCGGATTGTCCCACTGATTTCTTCTTAGATATTCAGAACTGCCGCTCCATGCATGTAAACAGGGCAAAACCAGGACCGGATCAGCCTGCTTAGTCAGCCTGGGCTAAGCTGCAAATCCTACCCTTCTTCAGCGGCACTCGCAGAACTGTGCTGCAAACCCACATCCAGCCCTAGTTCAGTTCTGGTTTTTGATCTGCCTCCTGCATGGCCCTTCTCATCCGTCTCTCATCGAGGAACTAGCACGCAGGGCCTCTCCCTTTACGCCTTCCTATGTGGCTCCCGGCAGGGAACCACTACGCGCTGTCTCTGGCTTTTCTTTCCTCTCCTGCGCGCACCCGGCCCTCTAGACCTCCTTGCACTTTTCTGCTGGCAGCTCTGGCATTTTCCAGTATCATCAGAGTCCCTCACATGCCCGCAAGGGCCCTGAAAATTTTTTTTTTTAAAAATCGATAGACCCTCCCCTGCTGGATTTCCTGGCAATCCCCGACACCCCTTGGGTGCAGACGGCAAGGTGCATACCGGGTCTAGTGCTTTCAACAGCCGCCTGTGGCTAAAACGCAAAAAAAAGATGGAACTCTTCTTACATCTTCTGCCAATGTGGGCTCCCTCGACTCTGGTATTGTCCTGGGAGGTGGGTGGGGTGCCGTGACGGCTCACGAACCCAAACCCAGAGATCGAGGATGACGGAGCCGAGAACTGAACCCCAGCTTCTCGGCGCCCACCGGCATTAGCCGACAACCACGGGACCGGACCACGGTGGTGGAGACCCGAAGTGAGGATGGCAACGCTGGCTGGCACGTCTGTTCATGCCAAGCCCCATCCGTCTCTCTCCGTGTGCTGTCTGAATAACTTCTATGCATCAGAATTAGTAGTGAGGCAAGCCAAGACAGTCGGGAGCCGGAGACTTAGTAACGATTCCAGATAATGATCCTAGGAATATATAGTCCTAGCTACCAACTAAGGCAGCTTTGAAGCGATTAAATTACAAGAGTGATGCCCAGCAGGAAAACAGCATAAAATTTCACCTGGAGTTGCAGGAGAGAATGTAACCCAGCAAAACCAGTCCATGAGGAGCTGAGGATGCTAACAGTAAAGTCATCAGAATGCTCCGTGTCACAGGGGACAAAGGGATCCTGGGATTTGTAGTCCTTGCCTTTCTTAGAGAACTGGAACTATGAGTCCATGAATGAAATGGGGTAAAATTAGAATAACTGCTTCCATGACAATGGAGGAAATATAGAATTTTAAAAACACTACTTGCGGTTTGCGTCACGCACTCACTCTGTGCGTAAGGGCCACTCTGTGTGGCATGCAAGGGAGAAGAGGGTGGGGATCCTAATGCGAGTGTTAATCACTGTTTTGATGGAAGCCTGGCACAGTGCGCCGTCAGCAGTCCCTCATCGTTTTTATATAGTGCTACAAGCCGTACACAGTGCCATACAATGGTGATGTGTATTCAGGCACGAAAAGAGCTTTATAGCATAAGGGGGTACCCGAGCCAAGTGACTTGCCCCAGATCACAAGGAAGGTCACTGGGGCCCCACTGCTCTAACCACCAGGCTATGCCTCTGCCTTGCACCTTACTCACCCTTCAGACGCCGGCCTTGCATCTCGTTCTGCTGAATTCCCATCGCCTCGGATCCTGTCCTCGTCGCTGCCCGTCTCAGCTCTGTGGAAGTTAATGGTGCATGCCGCAAACCTGCGAGGGAGAGGGAACAGGCATCCAAGAACTGAACCCAAATTATCGTGCTTTTGTTGCTAAATCTAATATTTCCAACTGCTGTCCCTGAAACCATAAACGCGTGATTTCTAAAGCACCATCGATTCAAGTGCTTGCCGTGTCTCTGCCCCCAAGAGCTTATGGTAATCAGCCAAACATGCCAACTCCAGAATCAAACTTATGGCGTGCCATCCCCCCAACCCCCAAAGTTTTTAAAAGATTTGTTTTCTCTTGGCCTACCGGTTTCCTCTTGCTCCTTGGGGCTTCCAGTTCAACCAGCACCGACTTTTACAGCTGCTGCCCTGTGCCCGTGGGCCCTCCACATGCTCGATTTGTAAATAAAGGGGACTCCCCATCCCCCTTCAAGGCCTTGATATGCCACTGACCCTCATTAGGCCCTCGCCTCCTCTTCCTCCTCCCCCCCCCCCCCCCCCCAGCTACCTCCTCCGGGTGCTCTCTGTTGTAGGCCCCACACAGGCCGTCTCATCCTGTGGCGCCTCCTTCCTCCCAGTCTAGTCCCTTCTCCATGCAGGACGATGACAAGAGAGCCTATTTTATTGCATGTCTCTTCTAGCAACTTTTGTACAGTGAAAAGGGATATTTTTTTTTGTCACTTTTTATTGCCCCCCGTGTGAGTCTCGGCTCTTTCTCTTTCCCACTTCCTCTCCCGTCTCTGCTACTTTCTCCTCTCTCCGTTATCTCTGCCCTTCTCCATCCCCTCTCTCTTGCTCTCCACCTGCCTTGCTGATCTGTCTGCAGGCCCACATTTTTTGGTTTTTTTTGAAGGGCACCAAGACAGACTCTGCACTGGAAATGCAGGAATCAAAGATGGGTGAGGGGAACCCTTAGCAGGTATATTATGCACATCCTCCTTCTTCTTATGGTCAGCTCGTCTACTTAATGCCTTTTGTGGATCAAAAAACCCAATGGTAAACCTAAACCACCTTAATAATTATTACCAGAGCAGAGGCTCCCTCCTCACCAACCTTTTTTTTTTTCTGTTAACAAAGGGGAAGGGAGACCAACATAAGGGCATGGAAGAAGTTAGGGCTGTTCAGTTTGGAGAAAAGACAACTGAGGGGGGATATGATAGACATCTACAAAATCATGAAAGGACTTGAACAAGTTAATGTAAATCAGTTATTTACTCTCTCAGAAAATAGAAGGACCAGGGGGCACTCCATGAAGTTAGCAAGTAGCTCATTTAAAACAAACTGAAGAAAATTCTTTTTTTCACTCAGCGCATAATTAAGCTCTGGAATTCATTGCCCGAGGATGTGGGTACAGCAGTTAGCGAAACTGGGTTTAAAAAAAGTTTGGATAAGTTCCTAAAGGAAAAATCCACAAACTGTATTTATCAATCTGCAATAGTAGTGTGAGATTTATTTAATGTTTGGGTACCTGCCAGGTACTTGTGACTTGGATTGGCCGCTGTTGGAGACAGGATGCTGGGTTTGATGGACTCTTGGTCTGACCCAGTATGGCAATTTCTTATGTTCCAACTGGTTTCCCCTCAGTTAGAGCCTGGCGCCCTCGCCCTAAGTCTAGACAAAGGCGACGCAGAGAGTCATGGTCTCTCTCAAGTCAGCCAAGAAGCTACAGCTACAGAGCAACGGCTGCGACGGTCCTTCCCACTGCAGCCCCCACCCAAGCAGCCGCGAGGGCCACTTCCACAGCACCCCCCCCCCCCCCCCCCCCGGCTCCTATCAAACCACCATTCCCTCTAAACCATCTTATTAAGGTTTCCGCTAGCAGAAGTAGCGATGAGGCTTTCAAAGTTTGTCACTTCTCCAAGAGAATTTTTGCCGTGGGCGTGAAACAGATGATTCCCCTTTCCAGCACTAGGCCCCAGGGGAATTCTTTTCATTGCTGAACAGATTATAAACAGAGCCAGTTCCTTGGCTTCCCTGCACCTTGGTTTTCCAGATGCCGAAAATAAACTGTCAGGTTCCTCACTTTCTTGCCATTACCGGAAAGCTCTGCTTTGCATTCCTCTGGGACAGCCCACCGTGCTAATTAAGCCTTAGCGAGAAGACGGATACCAAAGGCTGTGCCTGGCGGATCGCGGCTTTTCTCCAGCTGCCGTTAGCGGAGGGGGCGAGGGCTTCCAAAGAGGAACGCGTTGGGCAGGAAACTTGATGACCTCGGGCCCGGGGTCACCAACCCCAGTCCCAATTCTAACCCCACTGCATGTATGGAGATGTATTTCATCTGGGAAATCACAACTACAAATCCCTGCATGCAGCAAGGCCAGGCCTAGATCTGGTTGTCAAGAGTTGACCTGGATACGGTGGCCACCCCACTAGCGCCAGCGAGGAGCAAATGGAGTCGGAGTAATGAGCTAGGGACCAGTCCTGCTTCTCCCACATTACGACTTTGGGTGAATCATTTGTCTTCCATTGCCTCAGGCACCCACTTAGACTGTAAGCTCTTTGGGACAGGGACCTGTTATCGCTGGATGCGTTTTGTTGTACAGCCCCAGGTTAGTGTGCTAAATAACGTAAAATTCTTCGCAGTCTAGCTAATTGACGTATCCTGGGAGGAGCTCACAGCTCCTGAGTAGCAATGCTCAGCTGATGCAGGCCTGGCATTACGCCACCGCCTGCACACGCTCTTCCAGTTCCAACTGTCCTAAGAGAAGCAGGAAGTAGGGGGTGTAAAATCAGGCCTGGATCAGCCTATAGGGGAAAATAATGGAGCCAGCGTATGAGAGATAACAAGGACAGAAGCAGTTAGTTTTGTATTTGTAGCACTTCCGGGTGATCCGATTTCTGGCAGGAGGCCAGACCAGGTATTCTGACTCTCCCTCTCCCTCTCCTGTTGCATGCTGGTACCTACAGTGCTACTGATTTCCAGTGGAAGAAGCCCAAACTACAAAACCCACAATGAACTGGGATGAAAGCTGAAAAATAAACAGCAAACTGGATGGGCAACCATCTCCCTGCAGAAAACAGGTCACTTAGCAGCTCTAGAGGGGCTTAGGGGTAGGAGGAGGAAGGGGAGGATTTAAATTGTGCTGTCTCCCTCCATACTTCGGTTTGCCATCTGACCCAAATCAAGCTTGGGAGGCTGATCCAGAGAAGCTGTTCTTCAAATGAAATGCAGGTGGAAGCCGAGAAGACCACCGGAGCCATGCAAACCTCTCTCCAGCAAGCCCTTCCCTTTCGGAAGGGTGGCCAGCTGATTCTACCTTTTCCCAAAAGGCTGAGCCAGTCTAGGTCTTACCCTCCTGCTTTCCTGCCTCCCCACCCCCAACAGTGCAGTTCTGATTGCCCCCCCAAGGTCATCCAATCTGTTTCTTAGTCAACCTCAAGTTATTGACCCTTCCAACTCGGGCAGGGGCTGTGTAAACGCAACTCCGAGTTCACAATCTGACGGCAGATGGCTCCCAAGCAGGGCAACTTTATACTGGGCACGCCAACTCACTGGGAGCCAGTGAAGATCCATCGGCATGGGAGAGAGGTGCGCTCTCCCGCCCGGGCCCGGAATAAGCCGTACTGCTGAGTTTCTCAAACTCTGCAGTGCCTGCAGGGGCGGTTGCGGGCAATCCAAGGTATGAGTTGCCACAATCATTACTAAGTAGGAGCATAGCCTGTACTACAGCGCGGAATTCTGAATGACCCAACAGAGTAAACGCGGTTTATAAAAACCTGCCTTAATGCGGCCTTGATCTGCTGTTGCATCTGATGGTTCCCCTATTTAAAACAACTCCTAAGCGCTTAGCCTGAGTTGCCATCGGTACTGTAATGTTGTCAAATGAAAAGGATGAAGGCGCAGTGAACTTATCAGACCTCTGCAGGCCTATCATTTCAGTTCTGCTTAAATTCAATGCCAACTTATTATGAATCATCCAGTTTTTAAGTGCCCATAAACAGGAGGTAATTGTAGCGGAGGTTAGAAGCCCAGGATGCAGGCAGAGGAGCAAAAAAAAAAAAATTGGATGTCATCGGCCTATATCCGGTTTCCCACACAGAGCCCAGCCAAAAGCTTGCAAATAGGGGCTAAATGGATGTTAAAAAGCACGGCAGATAAAGCTGAGCCCCGGGAGGACAATGAATTACAAAACTTGCCATCTGGTATGATGAGAAGAGATGGCAATACAACAGCATCTCTCACTTACATGAGAGAGAAACCAGTGCAGAACGACACCTGATTCTTGTAATTGGTATCCCTAAATCCCGTGATCGGCAACGTCCAAAGCTGCCCGGAGTCAAAACCACGAAGAAAGGTGTCACCCACAACTGGAGAGTACGTGCACCTCTGTATTTAACCCCTTCCAGAACCTGGACTGAAACTGATCGATGATTTGATGTATCCTGCAAATAGTCACCATCCATGGATGAAAATATGGCTCGCCGGCAGGAAGGCCTGGGCAGAAAGGCGGTGCAATGTCAGACAGATTTGGACCGAGGTTTCAGACGCACAACCGAGAAGCGCTAAAGTCGTCCCCGGCCTGGGCCCGACTCACTCCCTCCTCTCCCCAAATCAGATAGGGCCAGATTTTATCAAATGGCTAAATGGAGAGGGTTCCCCACTGCGCTTAAAGTTTACCTTTGAACAGAGGGAAGATCAAGTAACAAGTGACTTCAAAGTCAGACAGGGAGTGGTGACAAGGTGAATAGTAATACCTTCAAGTTCACATGCTAGGATATTACCAAATCTGGGAACTCTCCATGTTTGGCCTGGAGACTGGAAATTTGCATAGATTGCCAGGTTTCAGGGACTGAAGAAGGGAACGAAGCAATTGTTTTCAGCTCTGCTGTGTCTGCTCCAGCCTCACCCCTTCCCCTCCTGAACCCGCAGCCTGGTATCAATAGGCAGCAAAAGGGGGGAAACAGGGGGGTGGGGATGGGGCTGGATCAGATACAGCTGCAGCTGTCTGTGATCCTAGGACTCAGGACAGATTAGGGGAGGAGGAAGGAAACACTCCAGAGCACTCCAAAGTGAATTATGGGTGGGAGGGGGAAGGAAGAAGAGTGCTGGGGTCAGGAAGGGGAGACAGTGCTTGCTTTGGACTTGGGAAAAGGGGGAGGGAGCTGCGAACATCACTGGAGAGGAGGGAGAAAGAGATAAAATGTGAGTGCATGAGAGAGTGTGGATTAGGGTAAGAGGGAGACGAGAGAAAAGTGATGCACCCCTGCTAATCAACACCAATTGCAAGGAATCACAACTCAAAAGTTCTTAGGGATGGCTATCTAGCAGGTAGGAGATCCTTCTAATAAAATCCACAGTGGTAAACTTTTCATCTATCAGCTGTCACAAAGACCCTTCTCTCTCTAGGGAACTCAGAGAACACTCTGGAAGGCTAAAACAAAAACTCAATTTATATTCACCTTCTGGAGAATTCTTACACCTCCTACAGGCAGAATATATTATAGATGAATGCAAAGGGTTGGACAGCTTCCTAGCTCTAAAAATTGCATTTCAACCCCTCAGATAATCACATTCCCTTGCCACCCTTTCTCTAGATTTCCTAAACTGAGGCCTGGAGAAGCTCACAGCACCCCCTGCCCCTGTATCCAGCTCCTCCGTGGGCAATGAAGGACATATTTCCACCTGTAAAGAATTGTTCTGGTTTTTAAAGATAGTGGCATTCTGAATGCTTATGACACGTGCATTACTTTTCAATAGTGAGAGTGGAAGTCTGGTGTCAAAAAGGGGGTGAGCGGAGATGCCCCCCTCCCTTATTTTTTTAGGAAAATATATGCACCAGCTGATTTTAGGGTATTCATTCCCTCCCCCTGGCAGACTGCTCCTGCCCTTCTTCCTAGCACCAACCCACCCCACTGCAGGCTGCCAAGCCTGGCAATAGCGGCTCAGGTAGCAGAGCTTTAAGATGTGAGTAAGTAGGGATGAAAGGGGCTACTCGACATAGTGCTGGAAGTAGCTGGGACTCTGACCTCAGCAACCCTTTGGTTTCTTCTCAAGTTTTTATCAGGAGGGGGTGGGTAATCACAGGAAAAAGGAGCATTGCTGACGCTAGAAAAGGCGCTGGGCTGCCACGTGGGGAGCTAGGTACGCACAAAAACGGAGCCGGCAGGGAACGCTGAGCCCGGTGTCTCAATAAAATGAGTCCGGCAGGAAACAAAGGCTGTGGCGAGGGAAAGAGCGCTAGCGCTGAGCGGGCTGGGGCCAAGGAAGGAAAGCTGCGCCAGCGTGCCTCAGCCTGCGGGTCTTCTGATAGTTCGTGCCGCCCAGTGCAAGTGCATGGTTTGCATACCAGGTAGCGCCGAGCCTGGGTGGACTGCATTTCTTCATGTAATTCTCAGAGTGCATTCTTGTTATCCAGAAACTCCCATATCTATCTATTCTATCCCACCCTAAGCAGTACCGGAAGAAATGCAGTCCATCCAGGCACACACACACATAGAGCAGAGTGCATCTTTTCTGAATTTTTGTTATTCAGAACCTCCCAATATAATCTTAAGGATTTAGGTTAAGTTTCTGCAAGATAAGTCAAAATTTGAAGGTTCTAAAAATCTTTTGATTAACGGTGCTTATATGATGTGGGAATACAACTTTCTAAAAAGTAAAAAAAGTATTTGTACAAATCTGCTGCCCCAGTCATCCCAATCTGGCAAGGTTTGCAGTCTTGGATCAGCAGCGCTCCTCAGATCCACGGACACGGAGCACCACAGGACTCAAACTGCTGGTCTGAAACCATGAACCTCGCGGAAAGGGGAGACGTCAGTGGCCAGAGCAGCAGGTCACAAATGAGTCGGGTCAGTTTGGACCACAGGAGTGGATCAGGGCCCTCCAGGGGATGGGGGGCGGCTGAGAAGAGAAAAGTGCCAGCAAAGGAGGAAGTTTCATTAACCAGGACAACAATTTTTATCTGCAGCAGCCTTGGTCCCGACTAGTCCAGATTAAATGTACTTTACAGTGTATAAATATAAATTTCTTTGTATCCTAATTTGTGGAGCTTTTCCCAAAATGTCCGTTACACTTTCCACCTCATTAAAGAATGTGCTTTCCTGGGCACCCAATGAAGAATGACGCGTAAACCTTTCTCTCATGCATCCCGGTTGCCATCCTGACTTGTACGCGGCGCTGCACGGCACAAGGTCCCCACCAAAGAGGCCAACTTGCAGGAGTAGGTAGCTCTGGAACAGGTAGGGCATTCCAACCCAACTTTTTCACTCCGCCATCTCCGCTCAGAAATCTGCCGGTGTGAGTAATATCCCCGCGAGGGCATTTAAACGGCAGCGTGAACGAGAAATTTACTGAGTGCCTTAGAGACAGCACCAGAATACGTATCGGTGAGGACTTCTCTGACAGATTTATTGCTTAATAATTTATCGCAAAGGGAGCCGAGGCAGGGTCACCAGTAAATAATTCACTTATTATGAACTGCGCAGTGATTAATGGTGAAATGACTTACTTGCCTCCAGCCAGTTGAAGGTAAAAAAAAATTGCCAAGAGCTGTCAATGGGAAGAGATGGGATTTTGGGAGCCCCTTCAACTTTGCTTTAGATGGAAAATTCAGCCGCCAACTCATTTGCATGAAATGAAGGATTGTGGGACTGCTGAAGACCTTCCCCATCTAACCCTACCCCTCACCTCACACACACACACACATTCTACAAAGGCTTAGATTAGGATATGTGCAGAGATATGATCAGGACAGTTGATGGACCAAATAACCTCCAGGGATGGTTTGCTTTTGACATCCCACCTCCTTCTCTTTTCTTCTCACAGATTCACAGAGAAAAGGCAGAGTGGTGCTCCGCACCTTCCCCCTCCCCCCCCCCCCTCACACACACGCACCTTGGCACTCTGGTAGTCATCCTGCTTGCTTACCCCTTGTACTGGCCCTGGCTGTCATAATCAGACCTGGTTTTTTTTTTTTGTTTTTTTTGGGGGGGGGGAGGAGGCGGGGTGTTGACCACCCTTCTTCATGCTTTTTGGTACCTGCAGTGCTTATATAAAATGGCAGGGGCAAGACTGCACCTAGAAACAGAGAACACGATGGCAGGAAAAGACCTTACGGCCCATCCAGTCTGCCCATCCGCATCTCCTGCTCTGCTTTACAGTCCCTCCTTGTCTCTCAGAGATCTCCTGTGTTTGTCCCATGTTTTCTTGAATTCTGATACAGTCCTCATCCCCACCCTCTCCACAGGGAGGCTGTTCCACTACCCTGTCTGTAAAGAAATATTTCCTCAAATTACTCCTGAGTTTACCCCTTTCACCCTCAGCCCATGATCTCCCTTGTTCCAGAACCTTCTTTCTAAAGAAAGAGGCCCACCCCCTATGAATCTATCATATCTCCCCTTTCCCGCCTTTCTTCTGAGTTTTTCATGTTTCAATCTTTATGTCTGCCCCCATAAGTTTTATTATGAGGATTGTTAACCATCTTAGTAGCCGCTGTCTGGACTGATTCCAGCCTGTTTATCTCCTCCTGAAGGTGAGGTCTCCAGAGCTGTACACAGCATTCCAAATGGTCTCACCAGAGAGTGATGCACAGACATCACCACTTCTTTTTGCCTGCTTGCTATTCCGCTCCCTACGCATCCAAGCAACTTCTGGCTTTTGCTGTCACCTCATTTACCTGTTTGCTTATCTTAAAATTCATCAGATGTGATCACTCCCCCAATCACCATGTTGTTTTCTGCACAGGAGAACTTCACTCCCTATTCCGTACCACTCCATTGGGTTTTTGCAACCCAAACGCATGACTCTGAATTTTTTAGCATTAAATTTTAGTTGCCAGGCTCTGAACCATCTCTCAAGCTTCATTAGATCCTTCCTCATGTTTTCCCACATCTTACAGAGTGTCTACCTGGTTGAAGATTTTGGTATCATCCACTAAGAGGCAAACCTTTTCCTGTTAGCCATTCTGCAATATCACTTATGAAACGTGTTACAGAAACACGAATTATGATGGCAGATAAGAACAGCAAGGCCCATCCAGGCAGCCCATTCCAGAGCCTCCCCTCATATCCCTGCATAAGATCCTCTGAATGTGTCCCAGGCTTTCTTGAAGTCTGTTACCGTTTTGACCTTCACCACCTTGCCTGGGAGGTCATTCCATGCATTCACCACTTCTTTCCGTGAAGCAATATTTCCTTGCGTTCCTCCTTAGTTTTCCCTGCTTGAAGCATGATATCATGAGCATGATAATATTATTATTGACCTCACAACAAACAGCTGTACGGCTGTTTCTCACCGAGATGCTTGCCCACACTTGCTGCAGATGGCTAATCCTTTTTGGCTGCCTGCACTGAAGCCCCATCTGTGCAGATGGCATCACGCCCCGCTCTTAAGCGTCTGCGCAGTGACCACCGATGTTTGATTTGGCATCCAAACCCCCACAGGGTACAGAGGAGGATCTGGCTGAGGAATAAGGCACTTCTTGCTCTCATCATGGCCTCGTTCCTTCTTTCTGTCCAGCTCTTGTCGAGGGCTCATCCTGACAAGTGACCAGCCTTCATAAGAACAAAAGAAGTGCCAGGCTGGATCAGACTAAGGTCCATTGAGCCCAGCTTCCTGTTTCTGACAGTGGCCAGTCTGGGTCACAAGTACCTGTCAGATCCCCAGTAGTTGACCTGTTTCTTGTCTCTCACTCCCAGGGATAAGCGCTGGCTCTCCCAAGTCTAGCTGGCTAATAACTATTTATGGACTTTTCCATCAGGAGCTTTACCAATTCTCTTTTGAACTCCACTGTGATACTTGCCTTCGCCATGTCCTCTGGCAACAGATTCCATAGCTTGATTATGCACAGAGTGAAAAAAAAAAACCACTTTCTACAGTTTGTTTTAAATCTGTCACTTGCTGGGTTCATGGAGCGTCCCCTAGTCCTAATGTCCCCTGCATTCTGAAAAGCGCAGCGGTCTTCCACTTGCTATGCTGGCAATTCGGCCCGGCCGAGAAAGTAGCACATCTGGGTGCAGGGATGCCGCTACAGACCGTGAAAGTCTTTCGCAGGAAGGGCCTTGCCTGCTGCTTTCCTTCCCACTCCTGGCCACTCTCATTACCAAACCGTGACCTTCCTTCGGAGCTAGTTGTGGTGCTTCTCTGTGGCAGGCTCCTGGGTGCCACTGACTGTCCCTCCACCCGCTTTACTGACACCCCCCCCCCCCCCCCCAAATCTGCAGCACTCCCGTGCTGAGGAGCAGAATCCTGAGCCAGGAAACAGTCGGGGTTCGTAAAGCTCCCCCACCCACCCCTCAAACTTGAGAAGCAGCCCTGGGCCTTCCCTGGCTCGTTGGGCCTCTGGATCTCAGCGTAAATTTGAGTCCTTGGCGGCCCCCAGCCCACAGTGCCCGAGGAGCCTCCCCAGTCAGCCCTGCTCAGTTCTAGGGTAATGAAGAGAATTATTAAAAGAAATACATTTTTCTGTCTAGCGGCGACAGCAGAACAGAGCCCTTATAAATAAATAATTGAGTTAGAAAGACATAAAAAAAAATAAGGGAGCCATTAATTCAGAACTGTGCTATATGCGTAATGGATGCTGGGAACCGAGCATGAACCTGTTTAACAAAAAAAAAAAAAAAAAAAATGTATTTTCGGGTACCATTCAGCAAAGCGAATGGGCTTCAGCTTCAATCTAATTCCTGCTGCAGCAGGGTGACCCCCCGTGGCTCCATGTCCAGGTGGGCCAAGCTGAGCCAGATCTGGGTTTCCCTCCTAGAGGGAGGTGGTGTTCACATCCTGCTCCTGCAACAGAGATTATAAACCTTTCTTTTCATATATTTTTATTTCCTTAGCCTTCTAATTTTGATATCTTTTACTTACCTTTGTGTTGTGGTACCTCTCCTCACTTCTATTTAGAGTTTATTTCATGTCTTTAGACTTTGATTTGATTTGTTTTAGGGAAAGGCAGGCTCGTCTACTTTCCCCTGTACAACGACTGCAGTCTCTCTCACCTTCCCCCTGTCACCCCCACACACACAGGTTTCAGGGTGAAGTTTTAGTTAGGCAGGGACAGCTTTTGAGGGCGAGTTTTGTTTTAGGCAGGGTTAATTTCAAGGCACATTTCCTTTCTTATCTGCCTTACAGTTTGAAATTCTGTTGTGCTCTTTCCTTTAGCCTCCCATTGGACCTGAAGGGAGAGCTTTATTTCAACTGTTTTGTTTGATTTAGTTATTTAATTTCAACCCTTCCCCCATAATTGCTTTTTATGATTTTATTTTAGTTTTACAAGTTAAAAGAGCAGCAAACTGTTACCCTTTTTTTTTTTTTTTTAGCTGGGTACGTGGGTTCTGAAGCTCTGGGAAGGGGGAACACCTTGGCTGCTCAGAAGCCCGGCTGAACTCTAATCAGACACCTGCTGCAGGCCTTCCCGGAGCAGCCAAGGAGCCTTCTTTCCTAAGTAAGTTTCATTTTCTAAGTAAGTTTCAATTTTACTTAGGGAATAGCCACTGCTATTAATTGCATCAGTAGCATGGGATCCTCTTGGTGTTTGGGTACTTGCCAGGTTCTTGTGGCCTGGTTTTGGCCTCGGTTGGAAACAGGATGCTGGGCTTGATGGACCCTTGGTCTGACCCAGCATGGCAATTTCTTATGTTCTTATGTTCTTATTTCTAGTTTTTTTTTTACTTCTCGCTCTCCATTTAATTTTGGAGCACAGATTCATTAAATACTTCACAGTTATCTTTACACATTTAATTATTTAAAAAAAATTAATTAATTAAAAGCAATAACAAAAAAAATAGTCATTCTTTAAGCATTCCTTCACCTCCCTTTTATTTTCAGTAGAGGCTGCTTCAATCCCAGTCCTCATTGCCAGTACCTAAAAAAAAAAAAAAAAAGAACAGCCTGGGCAATGGGGAAGAAGCAGTCTCAGGGAAGCTCCATGAAAGCTGGGTGGGTGGGGAAGGTGCTGGCTGGAATCGATGCCAAAGCAGAATATCCGTGACTTTCTGGCTGGCACCCCAAAATCTGCAGCAACAACACCAGCTGGAGCTGCCCCCTCAAAATGCAGCATCTACCCCAGCAACAGCTCATAATGACAGCTCTGCTGCTGCTGCTGCTGGACACAAGAATCCTGTCCTAGCACCGTCACCTGCTGGGGCAGAGACCCCTTTTTTTGAGGGATCGTTTAGTGACTGGCACTGCTTCACCATCTGCTGCAAACACCATTCCTGCCTCAGCTCCATCCAATGCTGAGGCAGCCAATTTGGCGGGCGGGACCCCCTCCTTCCACCTCGGAGGTGGCTGCATCATCGGCCAGAGAGACCAGCATTGTCCCTGCTGCTGCGGATAATACGAAAGCACCTCAGGCAGCAGCGGGGCACAGTAAGGACAAAGATCAGAGCCCAAGTTCTTCCCATATGTCATCGCATCCACCTCTGCTGCAGTCAGACCACCACAAATAAGATGCCACGCGGCGATGGTATCAGGCACAGCAGCTGGTGGCTCTGCCAGGAGGAATGGAGGGCAAACACGAAAGCCAAGATCAGGCAGTAGGGCCCAGTACCCAATATGATTTGTCACCTACCCCTTCCATGGGCTAACCCGGAGGTATAGGGTCAGATGCTCATCGAAGGTAGGGGAAGGGGGGTGAAAGAGGGCAAGCACAGCCACCAGGATCAGGCAGCAGTGCTCTTCCCCCCAAAAAGATATATCACCTACCCCTTCCACAGGCATGGGGTCAGGTGGCCAACGTTTGGGGGATGCAACCATCAAGGACCAATGTAATGCAACCATCAAGGACCATCATGGCGGCTGGCAGGATGTACAGAAAAATACTATTTTTCCTCTGTACGCTGGCTACCACACACATGGAAATATATTTATATATTTATCTATTTATACTCTCTTATATACCGCACGCCCAGAAATCTGACCAGTGTGGTGTACATCAAAATAAGAACATAAGAACATAAGAAATTGTCATGCTGGGTCAGACCAAGGGTCCATCAAGCCCAGCATCCTGTTTCCAACAGAGACCAAACCAGGCCACAAGAACCTGGCAATTACCCAAACACTAAGAAGATCCCATGCTACTGATGCAATTAATAGCAGTGGCTATTCCCTAAGTAAACTTGATTAATAGCCATTAATGGACTTCTCCTCCAAGAACTTATCCAAACCTTTTTTGAACCCAAGGAAGGGTTTACCCTCTCTCCATAGTAGAAAATAAAACGATGTCAGAGTACATTCAGGAGAATCTTCAGAAAGGCTTCATAAGACCCTCCAAGTCTCCTGCTTGCGCAGGCTTCTTCTTCGTGGGGAAGGACGGAACAATACGTCCATGCATTGACTACAGAGGTCTAAACGAGATCACTGTAAAGGATCGCTATCCCTTACCACTCATCTCGGAGCTATTCGATAGTCTACAGGGAGCCAAGATATTCTCCAAGCTTGATCTCAAAGGAGCCTACAATCTAGTTCGCATTCGCTCTGGCGATGAATGGAAGACGGCTTTTAATACCAGGGATGGGCACTTTGAATACCTGGTGATGCCCTTCGGCCTGTGCAACGCCCCGGGTGTCTTCCAAAACATGATGAACGACATTCTGCGTGATCTACTCATCCAGCATCATCTACTGGATCTACACCTTTTGAAGTGGTCTACGGATGACAACCCTTACCACCTTTACCACTTCCACTTTCAGTGTCGTCCCCGGCAGCTCAATCTACTGCCAAAGATATCCAACAACTCTGGAGAAAGACTAAAGAGATACTCCAAAAAGCTGGACAAAGAGCTAAGAAGGGCTATGGTGCTCACCATAGCAAGCCTCCTGAATTGCAGCCTGGTGACAAGGTCTGGCTGTCTACCAGACATCTGAGACTCAAGCTACCATCAGCTCGATTTGCTCCACGCTTTGTCAGACCCTTTCCTATCCTCCGACGATTGGGTACGTTCACTTACAGTCTGAAACTTCCTCCAGCAATGAAGATTCATAATGCGTTCCATGTTTCACTGCTGAAACCACTTGTCCTTAGTGAGTTTTCCACCAAGACATCTGAACCTACTCCTGTTGATGCAGAAGAAGATATCGAGTACAAGGTTGATGCCATCCATGATGTAAGAAAGAGAGGCAGAGTATGGGAATACCTCCTGTCATGGGAGGGTTATGGACCTGAAGAAAACTCTTGGGAACCTTTGGCTAATATGATGGACAAAGAGATGCTTCGTCAATACCACCGATTGCATCCTCAAAAACCTAGACCAGGTAGGGAGTCTGGAGGGGGCCCTATGAAGGGGGGTACTGTTGCGTCCGTCGGTCTCAGACAGCTTCGATCTCTGTGCCTCACCTTTCTTCCTGATCTCTACACTAGCCTTGGGAAGATGGCCGCCGCCGCATCTTCTTGCCTCTTTCCCCGGCGTTCCTGGAACGGCTATGGCAAGGCTATCCGCCATGTTTCTCCTGAGGGCCTCGTAGGATACGCATGCACATGCCACCCATGTCTTTATCCAAGTCATGGCGGGAACCTCGGGGGCGTCCCCCTCAAGTGACGTCACGCCATCCGGGTATTTAGCCTGCCCTTCGTTTGCTAACAAATCAAGTTAGCAAGGATTGTAATGCCTCCGGTGTAAGCTACTCTGCCGCTTCCGTGCTGCCGCTGGAAGCTCTCTCTGCCCTTCGGGGTAATTCTCTAACCTGGGTACCCGCTCCTTGGGGGCCTTTGCTTTCTTTCAGGTGCCTATCTGGGATACCAGGTACTTGCTCCTCGAGGGCCTGCTCTCCCTGCCTTGGTGCCTGCAATCCAACTACTTCTGCCTGCTGGGATCTCCAGAAATACAGCTACCAACTTGAGTAATCTAACCTTGTCAGTCTGTCTCATCTACAGCTCAGCACGGGGAATCTGCATCCAGAACTCCCTATACTACTGTGTGCTGTTAACATCTATCATTGAGAGACGGGTCGCCTCTGCCGAGGGCCCCTGGACTGCTTCTACTGGATCACCTCACTACTGCCACCTCTGGTGGTATCATCCAGCTGTATAATAAAAGACAAATCTTCTGTGTTTGGTGTCTCGAGTCTAGCCTAGTACTGCGGTTCCTCACGGGGCTCCTCCCCGTGGGAGTGGCCATCACCGCAGTACCCAATAATCCACTCCAACACCTCAAAATCATAACAACATGATTGCCGAATGACTCCCTTTGCGCCCCTCTGGATCCCCTCACTCATTATGTTAGCAGGAGGAGGAAATGGGCAGCCGTGCAGCGCCTCCTTCTCCTCTTCTGCCGGGCCCAGCCTATGCTCTGAATCACATGGCACAAAGTGCAACTCTGGGGCCCAGCAGGAGAGGAGAATTTAGAGTTGCCGGGCCCCAGTGCCAGGCCCTGGGCACCCTCCTCCTCCTGTTAATGTAATGAGTGAGGGGAAGGGGGCGCAGAGGGGAACATTACACCTCTCACAATGCAACCAATGATTTTCTTCTGGGGCAGGCAGGAGATGGGCAATTCGCCGAGCACTGTCCCACTGCCACCAATGCATTTTTTTTTTTTAGAAGGTCCCTGGTCTTCTGCGGCAGTTTGGCCAGGTCTGGCCAAATCCGCGACAAGGACCACGTTCTCCAGCCCTTACCACAGCCATGGAATCACGAAATAAGATTATGCCCTGCACTACCATCCAAAAATCATTAGCTGTAAGAAAAACCTCAGATGCTTTACTAGTCTTAACGTAAAATAGGCCAATGGCTGCAGCTTAAGGCATAATTTGGTATCTAAGAGAATGCCAAGGTCACAAGCTTCTGCCTGAGAAGAAAACTAAAAATGATGGGTTTTTTTAAGGTAACTCTTCTCTTTCTATCCTAGTCATCTGGAAGAAGGAGCCGTTTTATTTAGCGGAGCAGGAGACCAGGGAAGTGGAGCGGCAGCAGAGCCGTTGCCATGAGTAATGAGCATAAGACGGCACATCAGGGCAATTAGTTGTGCTAATGGACCCATTAAGTATTCATGTGGATATGATGTGCAGTTCCGGAGGAATTAATTGAATGCCTTACTTAATGTTTATTTGTTGCCACTTGTTTGCATAGAATGAGAACACAATAGTGCGGTAATTATTAACATCCATAATTTGTGTCACGTTTAGCAAGCAATTGCTCTTGTGCAGTGCTCACTCGGCTGCTAGGTATCGGGGCGGCCTACGTGGAATGACCTGAGATATCCCAGAAGCACTGCCAGACATTTTACATTTGACGGTTTACATTTTTTTGATTTATATTCTGCCTTCCATGACTGGTCAGACACTTCAAAACCCTCCACGGAGGTAAGAGCACACACCTCTGTCCTTACGAGTGAGAGAGATTTGGGTGGAGAGGTTTCAGAAGTTGTAAGTAATTCTGATATCTAAGTGGGGGATATGGGGAAGAGATATTTAAGAGGGTAACACCACTAAAGTCTATGGAGATGAATGATGTGGGGAAGAGATATTTAAGAGGATGACACCATTGAAGTCCATGGAGGTGAATGATGTGGGGAGGAGATATTTAAGAAGATGACACCATTGAAGTCTATGGAGGTGAATGATGTGGGGAAGAGATATTTAAGAGGATGACACCATTGAAGTCTCTGGAGGTGAATGATGTGGGGAAGAGATATTTAAGAGGATGACACCATTGAAGTCTCTGGAGGTGAATGATGTGGGGAAGAGATATTTAAGAGGATGACACCATTGAAGTCCATGGAGGTGAATGATGTGGAGAAGAGATATTTAAGAGGGAGACACCATTGAAGTCTATGGAGGTGAATGATGTGGGGAAGAGATATTTAAGAGGATGTCACCATTGAAGTCTCTGGAGGTGAATGATGTGGGGAGGAGATATTTAAGAGGGAGACACCATTGAAGTCTATGGAGGTGAATGATGTGGGGAAGAGATATTTAAGAGGGTAACACCACTAAAGTCTATGGAGATGAATGATGTGGGGAAGAGATATTTAAGAGGATGACACCATTGAAGTCCATGGAGGTGAATGATGTGGGGAGGAGATATTTAAGAGGATGATGCCATTGACGTCTATGGAGGTGAATGATGTGGGGAGGAGATATGCTAGTATCTGGGCCACATGTATTTTAAAAGCTGTTAATTATGAGTGTATATGCGCGATCCTGCACAAAAAAAGGGGCAGGCCAACAGTTACACAGATAAATCAGTTTTTAAAACTGGCAGCTTGTTAATTGCACATATTTAATGCTGCTCCCGATGAGGCGGAAGTCTGTAGAAATTGCCTTTTAGGCCTAACACAACAGAGCGAGGGGTCCAGTTCAACTGGGGGTGGTGCAGGCCGAAGAAGCAGTGGGGTCTGGATGACCTTGAGGTAGACTGGGAAAACTGGTGGACTGCTCGGTAAAACTGGGAACGTCCTTTCACGCGAGCATGTTTTAAAATCTGCTTACCTGCGCGCGTTAAGGCCTACAAAGTCCTGAGGAAGATAGGCTACTGTATGCTTGA
This sequence comes from Rhinatrema bivittatum, assembly GCF_901001135.1. Classification (NCBI taxonomy): domain Eukaryota; kingdom Metazoa; phylum Chordata; class Amphibia; order Gymnophiona; family Rhinatrematidae; genus Rhinatrema; species Rhinatrema bivittatum. Next base: position 35,542,148 of record NC_042630.1, read on the forward strand.
ATTGATATACGCATTCGTTTTATCTTGTATATGCTAAGTACCGGGCTTCTGAATTTTGGTTATAACCAAAATACACAGATAAATCGGCCCCCTCCCCCGCAGTGAAAACAAAAAAACCCCCCTGAAAACTGATCTCCCTTGTGGGCGTGATGAGGTCATCAGTCCGCAGCCTCCCGCGGTCCCCATCCTGCGCCAGGGCTCTGCATTTCACGGGCTCCTCATGCTGCCCGCCGCTCCACTCTTTAATGTGGTTCCAACAGATCAGCTGGAGGGTCCTGGACCGGGAGACTCAATGGCTGGCGGCGCACGAGCTGAGGGGGAAACAGAGTCCTGGGGGGGGGGGGGGGGCTGGCGCTCAGTGACCGGAGGGAAGAGTCTGAGTGACGGGGAAGGGGGGCTGCTGTCCACAGGGCCTGGATGGTGGGAATGATGCAACGACGCAGGGAAAGGGAGCGCTCGGATGTATGAGAAGGGGGAAGGAGAGTGTCCAGGAAAGGTACAGGGAAAGAAAAAGAAAACAAAAAAATGTAAATAAGGAGGAGATAAACCAGAAGAGTTATTGGGTGGGTAGAGCGGGGGACGCATGACTGGGGAAAGTGGAAGAAGGGCAGGGGTGAGGGGTGGAGGGGAGAGGAAACCAAACATGGGATGAGGAAGAAAGAGTCCGTCCCCCCCACCCTCAGCCGTAGCAGACAAAACAATCTCCCAAACTACCCCCTCTGCCAAGAAAAAATGCACACTCACCGCTCACACGCAAAAGCAAATGTGAAGCAAATTCGTTTGAATTTTAAAGAAAAAAGCATTTTGAAAGCGTTAAGAAAAACTAAAGTAAGCTTTGATAAATTGAATTCTCAACAAAAAAAAATGCACCGAGAAGCATTATTTGTGCTGCAAAACTATTCTCCAAAACCTCCTAATTAGCTGGGAAATAAACATCTAATTTTACAATTTAGAAACACCTAGAACCAGAGGCCCTAATTAATATCATTTGCATGCACTGCAAACCTTCGCCGAGCAGGCATGTATCCGTTTGCGTAAGCTGTATACCGTGCAGAGCGCCAGTTTGACATGGAGGTATATATTATATAAAAGCCTATGGAGGTGAATGATGCGGGGAAGAGGTAATCATTCTTATTACACGGAAGCTCAGAGGAATGCTGAACGTGCTCTCTTATCTCTGGAGCGGGGAAGCGGCTCGGCAGGACTGGAGAAGGGTGGATGTTCTCCCCCTTTATAAAAGTGGCTTGAGGGCATGAATCCCAGGCCAGGTCCTCTCGCCCCACCAGTGAGACTCCACTACAAGAAAGGAGTGGCGAGGTTTCTTGAATCCGGTAGCGTGCAGGGATCCGACCCGGCATGATCCGTGTCAGGCACAAATCCGATCAATATTCTTCGATTGGGCGGGTGACCAGAGAATTGGATCGGAGGCCGGCCCGAGATGTCATTGCACTTGGATTTCAATAAAGCTTTTGACGCTGTCCTGCACAGGAGGCTTACAGATAAGCTGAGCAGCCCGGGGGTGGGGGCTACGATGGTGGATTGGTTTGGAAACCGCCTGCGTGATAAGCGACAGAGGGTAGCGGTCAACGGAATTCAAGTGACAACTGGAGTGTGTCAGGGATCAGCTCCTGGGGCCCGTTGTCTTCAATGTCTTTGCGAGCGACACTGCAGAAGGATTAGAAGGAAAAGTTTGCTTTTTTTGAAGAAGAAGATGACCCTAAGATCTGATACCCACGAGGGAGCAGACAGAATGAGTGCATAGGGAGAGGCAGAACCTGCAGAAGAAAGGAGAGATGATCCCCTCTGTAGAGGTCGCTGGTGTGAGATCTCGCCTAGAACCCTGTTCTGCGCCAAAAGCCAAATGAGATTAGACCTAGGAGCCTAAATATGTATGTCCTAGAAGCAGGGGCAGATACGAGAGAGTCCTTCGGTTATCTCAAAGGTGCACCTTTGTCAAAGGGAAAATGCACTTAGAGCAGGGATGGCCAGCTCCGCCCTCGAGGGCCACAAGCAGGACAGATTTTCAGGATATCCACCACGAACGTGCATGAGAGAGAGATCTGCGTACAAACCAGGCCTGTTTGTGGCTCTCGAGAAGCAGAATTGGCAGTAGAACACGAGGTCACTGTACGAGGCACCAAGGGGGGGGGGGGGGGGAAGACTGAAAATATTTCTTTAAAGAAAGGTTCGTGAGTGCGTGAAATGGACTCCCAGAAGGAGTGAGGGGTTGCCAAAAAAAAAAAAAACAGGAACAGGATTCAGGAACGAATTGAATAAGCACAGTGGTGGGGGAAGCCAGAGATCAACCGGGTAGACTGGATGGGCCTTCTGGTCCTTACCCTCTGTCGTATGAGGTTTCTGAGAGGTGGCGTTATACTGATTACTTATTGAATTTAATATACTGCCTGTAAAAGTGGGTTACAAGGAAATCCAGCCAGAACACCTACAGAAAACAGACAAAGTGTCTCGACATTGCTTCCAGACCCGGCACCTCAAGCAGCGGGCGTAGGGGGCTGTGCCCTCCAACCCTGACCCCCTACCCCAGCTCCTACGCAGCATCCTGTGGGACTTCTTCAGGAAATGCTCTTCCCCGTGTGAAATCTTATCAGGCTGCGGAGGGTGCAGCAAACCCTGCATTGTGGCAAAAATATCCACAGCCAAAGACACGCATGAGCCAAAAGGCATCATGGAAATTTGTAACGGCTAGCAAAAATGTTTTTTTTTTTTTTTTTTTTTTTTTACCAAGAAGGGGTAATTTGTTATTAAATCAAAGTGCACCCACCCCGGGAGCCTTCGGAGAAGCCCCCTGGGGTGGGTAGGTGGCTGAGTGAAATCCTGCTCAATAGCAAAATGACAGAAAACCATCCCATTTTACAGTGCTGAAAAGAACCCAACAGCAGTTGTCAAAACTTTAAAAGTTATGGTAATAGCTAGTAAAAAGGCCATTGCATATCTGGAGAATGTGATGGAGACTCTGCCTAACTGCCGCCTGTCTTCTGGGCTGTTTAAAGTCACTGAACTGGAATAAAACTGGCAGCAATAATTCATTAATTAGAAGAAATAAAAGCAGGGTGGGTTTTTTTTACATTTCAGGAAGCATTAAGTGGCTTTAATCAAAGCGCATATGTCATCTGGCTCTACGTGCTTTTTTCCCAGAGCAGGTGGGTGCCTTCACGCTGGTTCGCAGGGTTCGGACCTGCGCCGATCTCTGCCACCTCCTTGCATTCACCCTGGCTCATGAACTGAGCTCCGTTTCAGCCTGCCGTGGAAAGGCTGGCTCCAGTCACGAGCGGTCAGCCGGGTGCCTCCTGACCCGAGAGAGCCCCACCGTCGCTCTACCGCCCATGGCTGAGGCTGCTTGCGGCGCTGCTCGGTTGGCGCATCTACGCGGGCGGCCTACGTGGGGCCTGGAGCCCCCCGCACAAACCTGCCTCAGCAGACCTCCTGTCTCTCCTCACTCGTGCCGGGCGACGCTGACGTGACAAAATCCGTAGCCCAATCCCCGGCCAGCTTGAGGGTTAGCTGGTTGAACCAGAACGATGCGGGACCAGCTGAAATACACGCGGGTCGGAGAGGCAGTCATGAACGGTGTTCAGGGAATTCCTAGCGGACTGGGGGGTTGCTGCTGAGGTAGTGTTCACGGCCATCGCACGATGGTGACACCCAGGGGTTGGAACTAGTAGAGATGTGCATTCATTTTTTCCGAATTGGAAAATTTCAGCAAAATTGTCCCATTCGGCATGTTTCGGGGACCCGAAAAACGATCGGGATTTTCCCATTTTTTCACGAAAATTCGTTTTTTTTTATTAGTGCGCACTAACAAAAACTAACAAAAAGTAACAAAAAAATAACAAAATCTAACGCTTTTTGTTAGTGCGCACTAACAGGGAATTAGCGCGCACTAATGGGAGATAGCGCGCACTAACTCAAAAAACGATTTTTCGCGAAAAGAAACCCGAACCGCAAAAAAAACGACATTTTTCAGTGGCGGCCAAAAAATGAACGACATGAACACAAAAAATGATTCACATCTCTAGGAACTAGGGCCCCTGATGGAAGGAAGCCCTGGTGCATGGCCCCCGCCTGAGCACTGGTGCTGCCATGCCTGGGATAAGCGATTTGAGAGGGGAAATAAAATTTGGGTAAAACCATTCCCAGATAGTCACAGGATCCCAGGCCCGTGGCACAGGATCCCAGGCCCGGTTCCGACTAAGCTGGAAGCCCAGAGGAGGAGGGAGAAAGCTGTTGGGGGATTCCCCCCCCCCCCCCGCTCCCCCAAAAAAGGGAGGAGGGGGACGTGATGGAGATGAAAAGAGGATGTAACACCACCGGTGTACAAAGCAGGATTCTCCTGTCCCTGCCGGGGCACGGGGAGGGTGAGGGATTCGTTAGAGCACCAGACCATCAGCCTTTATGCAGTCCAGGTTTGGAACCCCTGACATCCCTGAAGCTGCACTTCTGATTCACAGAGAGGGAAGGGATCGGAACTACAAATCCCTGCATGCAGCGGGGCAAAACCAGGACTATAGGGGCCATCTGGTAGCCGTCATCACAGCAGCACGCTTCCAGGCAGGAGGCACGGCCGCCAGTTTCTCACCTCACGAGAGAAGCCAGGTAAAACGGCTGCAAGAACACCTTCCATGGGACAACAGTGCCCCACGGTGGGCAGAGCTGGAGATGTTATTCCCTGGAAAACTTGACTTGGATTTAAATTTATGAGAGAGAGGGGGGTAAAGCTCTTTTACACCAGTCCACAGGCTACGAAAATATTATTTAAGACCCTCCAGCCTTCCAAGGAATGTATGTTTTGTTTTGTTTTTTTAACTTTTTATTTAATTATTAAGGAGACATAACAAGGATTATAGTAAATGGAGACGAGCACAATTGCTAGTGAATAATAGACATAAGGCACAGTGCACAACAGTAGGCATAACATTAACGAGTGCAGTAAAGCCCCAGAGTTACAAGTATACACAGTATACATTACACAAATCACATTTGCTGTCAGCGCTGCCCCATCGTATGTGCTATAAATGATAATATATAACAGGCATGATATTCACAGCAAAGAAGATTTCCAGTAAGGGCCCCCCAACCCCCTGTCATACAACGAAGATTTATGCTTTAAAGAATAGGTAAGCTGTTCTGCCAGAGCAACGTCACGCAACTGCTTGCACAAACGTGGAAGCGAAGGCACCGACTTCCACAAGTGGCAATAGCAAAGCGTGCTGCGGGTATCATTTGCCCACACAACTTGCACCGTTCCTTTGTAAGGCCCGGCCCTCCTGTATCGCCAAGAAGGCAAGTAACTGCCGAAATTAATAAGTCTTTAGCCAGAATCTTGGAAATTTCCTTCCCTACCTCCTTCCAGAAAGTTTGTGTATATATACCGGACCACCACATATGTAAGTAGGTGCCTCCCTGACCTCACCCTCGCCAACACATACGGGATGAAGTGGGAGGGAAACTAGCCAAATCTTTTGGGTATCTGCTGCTCTGTGTACACGAGTTCAACCCTCTGAAGTTCCATATGGACTTCCACTCCGCCCAAACTAAGTCAATGCCTAAACCGTGGCTCCATTTGTTAAGTAATGGAAGCAGATGATCTCCCACCTTTTGTATGACCTTATATAATATGGTTATAACCTTTCGGATGAGGACTTCATCCATTAATGCTGACTCAGATGGTGAGGGCATGCTATGCATCCATCCTGTCCCTTCCAGTTTATACTGGCATGTAATGCCCTAAATTCAGGTCTGATCCCAAAGTCCTCTATCAATTATTCAAAGGATAACCATTCCTCTGCGTCCCACAGCTGCCCCATATGCCCTAGCCCCAGGTCCCACCAGGTATATATCGAGAGACTCGGGTTATTTTGGAGCAAAGGAATGTATGTTTTACCTCCTGACACAGAGCGAGACAGCTCTGAGGTACTCCCACAGCCGTATGTTGGAACATGCCATATGCTTTGGGGGATTTAATCATGATGAACGTGGAGAGCATTCCTCACCATTGATGTATGTGATGGCAGGTATATATTTTCTCTTCCCTGTGTTACTTGTTCATCTCTCCAATCTATATTACCCTATTGCTAATCTTCCTGGGAAATCCAATCAAATAGAAACGCGTGCGTCTGTCCAAACAAAGCACGGTCTGATTTTATCTGTGCAGGAAAATACAAAGATCTCAGCGCACATTCACGGCAACAGATGAGATTTTACAAAGAGCCTGAGCATGGATTTTCACCACAATTTTAAATAAGAAGATGGGAATGGGGGAGGGGACAATCTCTGTCTCAGTCGCCCTAGGACTATTAAAGGGGGCTGCTCTGCATTTTTTTTAAAATAAAGAATATTATCATGAATGAACCCTGAAATCATGTTCCACGATTCTGATTTTAGAATGGCATCTGTCATAAAATAAAAATCCAGTCCTCTTGCTTTTGGTGTTTTTAAATGTGGTATTTGTAATTGACTTTGATAGCACTGCGATAGCTAAACCTTGGCTTCTGATGTCCCCCGCAGGAACAGAACTCTGAGGTTGGGTGATGTCCCCTGCAGCGGCCCAGCTCTGCGACTGGAACGGCAGCGATGTCCCCCGCAGGCCACGTCTGGATCTATGGCAACGTCCCCTGCGGGAGCCCAACTCCATGTTTGGATCTACGGTGATGTCCCTTGCAGGAGCCCAGTTCTGCTACTGGAATGGTGGTAATGTCCCTCGCAGGACCTGTGTGGAATCATGGCCCTTCCTAACCCCCCTCCCAGCCCTGGCAGGAGTGCAGCTCCATGTCTGGAGCCGCGACCACGTTCCACATAAGGAGGATGACACCGTGGTCTGGAACTGCAACGATCTCATGGTGGGAATTCCATGCCTGCAGGAGCATTAAACATAGATCCATCATCACAGTACCACATTAAAAGCAAGTGCCATTTCCAAAATCCCAGCCTCCTGTAGGAAGTGTTTGATAACAGAATTCAGGTACAGTAATATTCTTTAAAGGAGGAAATGGTGTCAGGAGCAAGAAGACACACTATGCTCATTCTACCAGTCATTTTCTGGGGTGACACCTGGCTTGTAAGAAGGTCTCAGTCCATCAGGTTTGGCCTCCTACAAACTAATATTAGGGTAACTTTGCTGTGACCAAGAGGAAAACAAAATGAAAAAAAAAAAAAAATCAGCAGAGCTTAAATCACTTATATCCTACGGGTCAAACATTTATTTCCTGAATTCACATATGACTTGATCAAATCAATGGATCCTCTCCCAGTCACTTATAATTTAACTGCCCAGTAATACCAGTAACCTTTAAATGTACAACCCCAGTGAACTTGGGCTTGAAAATGCAGAGTTGTGATACATCAGTCCGTGCGATGTGTTAAAACATGTTGAGGACACACGGACATAAAATAATGCCCAGCCTGCTCCAGCCCACCACATCAGTCTACAATGTTAAAGGTCGGTGCTGATTTTATTTGTCAGGCTATAAGTTTAAATGGGTTGGCAATGGATGAAGCCCACTAGTTTTCTGTTTAATGATTTCATATTTCAAGTACTATTTTTTTTACATTCAGTGTTTGTGTGAAAGTATAGAAAAGATGAAGGTAGGTGAAAACCAGGTGCTGTCTTTGTCTGCAGGCACAAGGCTCAGAGCTCCTTGATGGCCTAGGCTAGTTAGCATAGCATTATCACCTTGGACAGACAGATCAGTCATGAGTGCCTTAATGAGGTGCAGATACCTTTTGTGAACAATGGGGCATTTACATGCCAAAGAGGACAAACGGCATAAAATGAATCATTGTTTCGGCCCTGCATGCAGCTGGAGTAAATTGGCCTTCCATGATCTCATTTCTGGAGCAGACTACCATTTCAAGCCATCCATTTCAAAGGCAGATCAGGAAGGGTATTCAAAGGAGACCTAATGGCGTTAATTAGATTACCTGTAGTCACTGCAACAGCATTGAAGCTTTAACAAGTAAATAGTGAGAGGAGCATTTTTCTTACATGCACAGTGAATTTTATTTTTGCAAATAATAATGTGATTGTATAATTCCCTATGCCTGGCTGCAGAATCTATCCCGAAGCCTGCGCGGAAAACCAGGGCCACGCTGACATGCTCTAGAAAAGGGACCAACAAGTGAGGTGATCAGATATGCAAATGACCCCAAAATATTTGAAAACGTGGGAAACTCCAGAAGGACCATGGCAGATCAATTCTGTGTTGCTCACCCCCAAGGAGCTAGAAATGATGATCCCCAATTAATAGCTGTCAGTGGACTTGTCCTCCAGAAACTTGTCCAAACCTTTTCTAAACTCAGCTATCTTTCTGTAGACTGGACCACATCCTCCGACAGCAAATTCCACCGCTTTAATTGTGCACTGATTGAAAAATACTTCCTTAAATGTGCTTTATTAGGTTTTATATTATTGCCATTGTTATATTATTCTTTCTTTCTTTCCATTCCTTTCCGAATAATTATTAACATTTCATTTTTTGCCCTCCACCGCACACCTGAGCTGATTCTTTCAACCTATGTTCCACACTGACTCCAAGATCCGTTTCCTGGGTGGTGACTCCTAACGCGGAATCCGGCGCCGGGCGCCTGTTGTCGGGATTATATTCCCCTGCCTGCATCACTGTGCACGGGTCCGCGTTACATTTCATCGGTCTCAACAGGCCCTTCTGTAATTCCTCACCGTCTGCTTGGGTTTAAACGAAGTTGAACAATTTTGCGTCGTCTGCAAATCTGATCGCCTCGCTCGTTGCTCCCTTTTCCAGGTCGTTAGTGAGAAAGTTAACAACACTGGTCCCAGTACAGAGGCCTGTGGTAAGTGAAGGAAGGGCATTCATGAACAAAACATAATCAGGCCGATACAGAACAGTGCGCTTGGCCGAATGCACCGTTTAGCCCCCGTTTAGCTGCGCGTTTTAGACGCGCTCTTATTACCCTTTGTACTGTAGCACCTCCTTATTAGCGCCCGGCCTCATTTAAATAGAGAATCGCGCGCCCAGGAGAGGGGCCTGGGCTCTCTCGCACCTTTTATTGAATCGGCCTGGGTATATCTTACTGGCTTTGACTCCTTGGCAAAAGACACATGAACTGAATACAGGAAAGCAGTTATCAGACAGGTATGCTAAGCTGTTGTGTTCCACATAGGCAACAACCACCAACACATTTGTTTCAATGTTTGGTCTTTGCAGAATAATTGGTCTTCGCTTCGTTGTTGCTGCTAAAGTTTGTGAATGGATTTATGTCACGTAGTAACATAGTAAATAATGCCAAATGGTCCATCCCCATCTTACAGGCCGATGCATTAAAGGGGAGCTCGTGATTCAGCCCCGGCCGCCCCTGAACGCACGCCGATTCACCTCCCCGGGGCACCCAATGCAAAATGCAAACGGGCTGCTGTGGTAAAAGGGAGGTGCTAGAGGAAATTGCGCAGCCCTAGCACCTCCTCGGCAGCAGGCACCCGGGAGAGGTCGGCTGTCAGCCACTTAGGAATACGAAAGCTCAATTTTAGGGCGTCCCTTTTCCTAACCTGACTGTGGCACCCTTTCTTTTTTACATTTTTTTTTTCAGGACATTATACTTTTGTAGTTCCTCCGACTTAATATCACCGCGATTTCTGCTTTTCTGTACACTTTTTGGGCTCCTTCAAAATTAACGCCTGCTCCCGGCAGATATTAATTTTGGTGAGTAAAAATGTGCCCCTCAGGTGCACTTTTTTTTTGCATGGGGGAGAATAGATAATAGCCTCATCGACATGCATTTGCATGTGATAAGCGCTATTACTTACGCGCTCAATTGGACGCACATTTTTGACATGCTAACCGTTTTGCATCAGGGGTTAGGGATGGGCGGCCGGTCGCAGGTTGAGCCATGCACTGCAGCCAGCACACGGTGATGCATCAGCCTGTTAGGGATGTAAAGTCCGCTCTCTGCAGTTTACCCCCATGCAGAAACGTTACTCAAAGAGTTCTTCATGGGTCATGTGACAAATCTGGAAAAAGAATATCATGAACAATAATAGCAGACTAGATTTTTTGGATTATGCACCTTGTCCATCTCCTTGCCTCATTGGATACATTTTGTAGCAATTTTGAACTAGATTTATCTCCCACTCCCCCCCCCCCCCCCCCCCGCCCTTAGTGCACACAGAACTCTGTGGCCTGGCCATCAGGACCTGGAACTTTGCAGAAACAATGTTCAGTACCTATCTTCCATCTGTTTAGAGGTTTTGCACTCATAAATCTCATTAAAGTTCTTAAGGTAGATGATTTTTTTCTTCAGTGCGTGAGAGGAACATTACAATTATTCCAGTTTAATTGAGTTAACAGTGCTTTATCTCCCTGACAAGTTCCATGCCACAAGTGACCTAACAGCCTTATTAGCATACAAATCACTAGCAAAGAAAGCTCGTTAGCACAGAGCAATAGCCATTTAATAATCTGTGACTTCACTTGATAGGAACCTTCACTCTGGGGTATAAAAGGAAGAGCAAGAGCTCCATTCCTGCCTTGTACCCCACTGAACCTTTGCTTTCTCTTGGAAAGAATCTTCTTCCACTGATGATGGAGGATGCTATTCATTGTATGGAGAGACAGGACCTGTCGGCGCTCATATTGCCTTTTCCAGACTCTGTAGTTTGTAGGAAGACTGAAATCTACCAGTTGGCCGACGGAGACTTGCCTTACGGTCCTGCAAAACTGTCTTCTTATGAAGAAAAGGCTTACCTCAAGGAAAGCCACAGGGCAGAGCACCCAACTCAATTGAGGAGACGCAGCTCAGGTAAGGACGCAGAATATTTTATAAGCTTATTCCCTACAGATACAACTCAATATGCCTTCTAACACAAATGAAACGTGATTTGCAATAGGCAGATTCTCTAGCAGCCACGCAGGTCCTGGAGAAATCTTGATTCTTTGCAGGTTATGAGATCTTCTTTTGCTTTTGGTCCAGCAGTTTCTTCCTGCTCCTTTGAGCTATGGCACCATGAGCCTGCATTTGGAGCTACCAAGTTTCTTGCCTTATTTTATATTCCCATCTCTTTCCAACTGAAAGTAAATAAAAGCAGGGAGCTCTACATGGTAGTTCAGTGGGTTCTGGTACAGCTGCCTAGCCTGGGTTTAACTGCCTGGAGCAGGGTAGGTCATGCTGATATGGGAAGGACACTCGCGTCCTCAAGAATATTTATGGAAACACTGAAAACCCCACCAGTCTCTCCCGCCTCTCAACCCAGTTATACCACACACTCTCTTCCCTCAATCCAATCCCCACCAATCTCTCCCACCGCTCAGCCCATCCACACCAAACATTCTCCCATCCATAGTCCATCCACACCCCACTCCCAATCCCCCCCAGCCCATCTGCACTATATTCCCCCCCAACCCAGCCCTCATCAGTCTCTCCCACCTCTCAGCTCATCCACACCACACATTCTCCCATCCATAGTCCATCCACACCCCACTCCCAATCCCCCCAGCCCATCTGCACTATACTCCCCCCCAACCCAGCCCTCATCAGTCTCTCCCACCTCTCAGCTCATCCACACCACACATTCTCCCATCCATAGTCCATCCACACCCCACTCCCAATCCCCCCAGCCCATCTGCACTATACTCCCCCCCCAACCCAGCCCTCATCAGTCTCTCCCACCTCTCAGCTCATCCACACCACACATTCTCCCATCCATAGTCCATCCACACCCCACTCCCAATCCCCCCAGCCCATCTGCACTATACTCCCCCCAACCCAGCCCTCATCAGTCTCTCCCACCTCTCAGCTCATCCACACCACACTCATCCCTACCAGTCCCTTCCCCAGCCAACACACAGCACTCTCTCCACAACCTGCTGTCAGCCCTCTCAACTCTCTCTCCTCTTACTTCCTCCTTATCTTCTCTTTCTTATCCTCTTTCCTCCCTCCCTTCTTTCGTCCCTCTGCTCTTTTTTACTTTTTCCTTTCCAGCCAGATAACCCAGGTTGCAACATTGGCTTCAGGAGGATGTTTTACAGCTGAATGCAATCCTGAAGCACCCATTCCAAAAACAATATCCAATGTGCTGAGAATGTCATTGGATGCCTTTAAGGTGTAGAGCAGAGGCCCTGTCAGTTATTGCTGTAATCTCTTTGGGTTCCCTTTTTCAGAGAAGGAAGACAGGATATAACCCGCCATAGAAATACAACATTTAATAGCTGTAGGTAGTATAGGAAATATAGAATAGTTTCATCCTGCAAAGTCTCCCACATTCCAATAACTGGAAGCAGAATATATTTTTCTCTCTCTCTCTCTGCTGTCTGAGGAAGTTTTCCCTCCTACGATTTCGCAATCTTTCCTCCTGTCTTCCGAATCCTGCTCCTGGTTTTCTTTCCTTTCCAACTTTCCCTTGACTCCTCCTTTCTCCATCTTCCCTCCCCTACCCAACATCATAACATCAGAGCAGTACAATGGGGATAAACATCCAGGTACAGGAAGTCCCTTCCCAGAAGAGCTTACAGTCTAAGTGGGTACCAGAGGCAATGGGAGATAAAGTGACTTGCCTAAGGTCAGGGGGCGTGGTAGGGAGAGAAGTGTTAGCACAGCAGGCTGAGAGCCAGGGGAGCTGCTGCCACTCCCTGTGACCTTAAGCAAGTCACTTTACCTCCCATTTCCTCGGGGGACCCTTTAAAAAGCATTTCACCCCATAGACACATATGGAGCAGAAAACCACTAGTTACTAAGCCCCTTACATTGTGTGTCCTCTGGGGATAGGTAAATACCTGCAGCACATGCACGTAATCCGCTTTCAAGTGCTTGAAAAAGCAGAATATTGCAAGAAAGTGTGATCTGAATCCCGGTGTCCTTGGTTCCAGTTTACTGCTCCTTAAGGCCATCCACAGCATCCCCAGCCCCGGATGGCCCAGGGAGCAGAGTTCTGGCCCAGGTCCTCTGCACTGAGTTACCGGGCCGGCCCAGTTCTGACAGCTTCTCTTGGACCGATGCAAATATCATCCAAAGATATTATTGTACCCAAGCCCTGAAGACCCCTCTTCATATATGGTAAATGCATGCGATCCTGGGGCAGGGACTTATTGTACCTGATAAAATAGAAACTGCTTTGAACTAAAACTTGAAAAGACGACTTGGAGAAAAAGAGGGTTGCCCTTATAGTGCAGAAGCAGCAGTATCATGTCAGGATACGGCTTTAGTTACATCCCTGGATAGAATTTTCCCATTTAAGCCTTTTATTTTACAATTTTGCAAAGAAAACTTCCATGGCTTTCCTCAGACCTCAGCCATACCCGGAGCGCCTTTGGTGCCGTGCTCGTTCGAAAGAGGCCTTCAATAAATACAGAGAGCTACTGAAGCAATATAAGAGGGAAATTAACGACGCCGAACAGTCATTTTATGGGGCAAAGCTTGGCGCTGCAAGCAATAACGCAAAGGTTCTGCTTGGTGTAGCCTGCACTTTAACTTCATGGCCTCAAGATGGCGCCCCTGAACATTAATGTGGATATTCCAAGAGCTTTTTCAATTATCTTCTTATATAGACTCGTTCAAGGGGCTGAACCCCAATAATTAAACCAAAGCAAGTCTGTAGAGCCCTATTTACTTGTATTTATTTTATTTTTATTTATTTATTCGTTTTTATATACCGGAGTTTAGCTAGATTCCTTCACTCCGGTTTACATTTGCAACAACAAATTACATGTAGAAACCATTGGAAAACATTACGTTAATTGTCTGAACCATGAATTACATACAACGGGATAACATGTAACACCATGTGGGGGAGATAACACAGTGTGGGGGTAACATAGTAAGGGGATGTAGCGAGTTATGAATAGATATAATAGTAACATATACTAGTACCTAGATCTAACATTGTACCGAGATGACTGGTACTTCCACAAATTTGGGGATGATTAACAGAAAAGGACAACAGTGGATGCGAGTGAGACATCATTCGCATTGGGTATGTCTCTATGTGGTTTAAGTAACTGTGATTGTATGGTTTAAAGAAGAGTATGTATTTTTTAAATATCCATTTGGGTGTGCTGTGTTGATTAGGTTGGGGGGATTAACTGATCCGGTCTTTGAAGGCCTGTCTGAATAGCCAGGTCTTGAGTTCTTTTTTGAAAGTTTTAGTGTTATTTTGTAATCTTAGGTGATCCAGTAGTGAGTTCCAGAGGTGCGGTCCTGTGATTGAGATGGCTCTGTTTCTTACAGTAGTATATTTGGTGGTTGAAATTGTTGGAATGTCAAGTTTTGATTTGTTTGTTGTTCTAGTGTTGCGTTGCGAGACCTGAATCTGCATGATGTTGCTTAGGCCTGTGTTTTCCACGTTGTGAATTGCATTGTGTATTATGGTCAGGGTTTTATATTCAATTCTCCTGTCCACAGGTAACCAGTGTAGGGCTTTTAGGACTGGGGTGATGTGGTCAGATCTATTGTGCTCTGTGAGGATTCTGGCTGATGCGTTCTGTAGCAGTTGGAGTGGTTGAATGGTAGATTTGGGTAGTCCTAGCATTAGTGAATTGCAATAGTCGAAGCTGGAGAATATTAGTGCTTGAAGTATGGTTCTGAAATCAGATTGGTGCAGTAGGGGTTTTAGAAGTTTGAGGATTAATAGCTTGTGGAAACATTCTTTTATTTTCAGTGATATGTTTTTTTTTTAATTAAGCTCAGGGTCTAACCATATTCCGAGATCTTTCATGTTGTCCTTTAGTTTGATGTTTGCGTTGTCGATTTGTATGGTGTGTTTCGTGTTTATCTCTGATTGTTTTTTCTCGAGTAGTATACACTCGGTTTTTTCCATGTAAAGACATAGTTTCATACGGTTTAGCATGTTTCTTATTGTGTCAAGGTATGTGGCTGAAGTTTTGATTGCATTTTCAATGGTGCTGGTTACGGGTATGATTAATTGGATGTCGTCGGCATACATGTAGTATATTATGCCAAGATTCGAGAGAAGCGTGCAGAGGGGCAATAGGTATATATTGAACAATGTGGCTGATAGTGCTGATCCTTGGGATACTCCGGTTTCCAGGGGTATGGCGTCCGAGCTGTGGTTGTTAATGTTTACTTTGAAGTATCGATTTATAAGGAAGGATGTGAACCAGTCAAGCGTTTTGCCGGATAAACCGATGTCAGCTAATCTGGAGATTAGGTTTTTGTGGTCTACCGTGTCAAAACGCAGCAGAGAGATCTAGTAGTATGAGTATGAATTTTTGTCCGTTGTCGAAACCTCTTATTGTGTTGGATAAATTGAGTAGTAAGGTTTCTGTGCTCCGATTTTTTCTGAAGCCGTGTTGTGCTGGGTGTAGGATGTTGTTGTTTTTGAGGTGTTCGTTGAGCTGTTTGAGTGCAGCTTTCTCTGTCAATTTGGTGAGGAAGGGTAGTATAGATATTGGGCGATAGTTGTTGAGATCGTCTGGACTGAGGTTCTTTTTCTTTAAAATGGGTTTCATTGTTGCCACTTTCAGTTTATCAGGAAGTTCGCCTTCCTCGAGTGATTTATTTATTATTGCAGAGATGGGGGGAGCAATTATGTGTGCTATTTCCTTTAGATCATGAATTGGGACTTTAAAACATTTCTTACCCGCCCTGCCTACGTTCAGGGTGGCGTACAACATAACATCCGTGGTTAGTTTGTTAACATAATAAAATAATCATTAAAACGTATCAATAGCTATAATAATGCAAAATTAGAAATTACATAGCAAATAGTAAGAACAGAATAAAACCAAACTAAAAAGCACAAGCTACACCGGCTTGCAATGGGCTTGTTAATGGGCTGATTTAGCTCAGTAAAATACAAAATATAAAAATCCAAGGGCAAACTGGTGCACTTATACATAGGCCAACTCTTTCAATGTAGTGCGGGTGTTGGGCTATATGATTCACTCACAATACACTAAAGAAAAACACTTGAAAATATCTTAATAAACAGTGCAAGGCACTCAGCAGTGCGCTAGTGAAAAGCTTCCTTCAAATATTTCTCCAAATGTCATTGCCCGTTTTTCAATTCCCTGTCCCGCACCTGTTAAAATCAGGCAAGGTGCTGGTAGAGTCCTTCCCTCAGCTGAACAGGCTTGTGACAGTCCCAGCATCCTTCCCTCGGCGGCAGAGAATTGGACTGTGTATAATCTGACTTTCCTCCTACACGGCCCGGGTTTCGCCACATTTGACTTCCTCGGGGAGGTTCAAAACGACTGCCAGACAAAATATTGCTTAAACAATGGTATCTGCTAGTTATATTTATTTATTTATTTATTATAATGAATTAAAAAAAAAAATTGGTGTATTCAGCGTTTTGGCAATTGTTCACTGCATTGTCCAATGTGGATCCATTAACCTGGCACTCTTTTTCTCAAGAGCTGACCCTGTATAAAAAATCTGTTAAAAGCCTACCTGGTTAGGAAAGCATTCCTGCAATAGGCGCCTATTACAGCTGTTCCGTAGCCGGTTAGTAGTGCTGAATTGGATCCACTTTTGTTTTCCTTTCTGGTTTCCTCTGTTACATTTTAAAGGTGTATGCATTTTTGTTCACTGCCTTGAGCCTCAGCAGTGGTGGCTTATAAATGTGACTAATGTGGAGAGAGTCTCCATTTCCACCAACTGCAGCTAGGGGGCGCCAAACTAAAAACAAATACTCAGGCTTTGTCTTCCCTTTGCAGAGCACTGCTGTGAGGAACTGGGTTTCTGGGGTCCTGCCTATTGTTGCTGCGGAGTCCTGATGTGGTCCTGCGACTGGCAGCACACCTGCCGTGCCGTGGACGAGGTGGCGTATCTCAACGAGCTGGGTGGCTACCTCATGGGGCTGCCGAACCGGGATGGAGAGTTGGCACCCGGAGACAGCGGACCTGTGGCTCAAGATCCTGCGGCAGCAGGCGGCAACCCTAGCAGGGTCAGTGCTTCTTGGGAGAAGGAGCTGGCTCACTGCTGCTCGAGCTTGTGCTGCTGCCAGCAGCTGGAGTTCTGCAAACAGATGTACTGCAGCTGCGGGTTGCTGCGATGGTACTGTGAGGTGCACAGATGTCAGCCTGAAGATGTCCATTCATTGAAGGGTCAATGGACAAATACATATTAAATCATTTCCTCGTTTCCTTTACACGCAGCCTCCCAATAAAGCCATGCATTTAACCATCGTTGGGCATCTTCCTACACGCTATCATAAAGCTGTAAAAGCGTTGCCAGGCGGTACTGATGTGGGTGGTAGGGATGCTAATTGGTCCCATGTCATAAGGAACAGACCAATCCAGTCCCAGTTTTGGCTCATTGCATGCATGGGACCTGTAGTTCTGATTTTTCCCATTAGTTTCCCCAAAAAGATGAGAATGACGTGTCCCAGCATGCATTGGGATAAAACCAGGGCTGGATCGGCTGTTCATCACGACATCGTGAAACCGTGGGCAAACCTAGTGGGTGGCATGCCAGCTGTGTACGGCTGTCAGGTGGGAAAGGGGAACGTTCCTAGCAATTGCAGTGGCAAATCCCGAGCCAGGGAAACCACCTGTGAGTCCAAGTCCCGGCTCGGCTGCTGAATCATTGTGTGACCTTGGCCGAATCACTTTACAACACGCGGCAGCCCTTCAGCCTCCAAATAACTTCCGGGCTCACAGAGTGAACCTCCTCCCCCCACCCCTGAAGATTTAAGGAATAAAAACTCGACGGTCCTGATGCCACCAGCGCCCTTCTTGGAACAATCCTGTAAAAACACAAACTTTTTAAAATAATTTATTGTATACACACCGGAAATACAAATGAAAACAAGAGAATAACATTTCTCATCAGCTGTTGGACAAAGACGGCTGCACATACAAAGAATAAAGTCACAAGATTTATACCCAGGATAATGAACAGGGGACAAAGCAAAACATCATACTTTTAAATATTAAGCTTTGCTTTATATTTATATCTATTACATCTTTTTCTTCAAGCCTTTTAAAAAAAAAAAAAAATCAACAGCCTAGCCTGACACCAAATTTTTTTTATCCTATTTTTGCTGCTCAGCTGTTTTTGGATCCACTGATGTTTTAATATTTGATGTTTTAATGGGACGTTATTCCAGCTGCTTTTCTTTCCTTTTTATTGGTTGTTGTACATGATGATTTTAAATGTGCATTTTCAATTATGCATGTTCGGTTGTTAGCCGCTTAGAGTTACTAACGTGGAATAAGAAGGCATTGGGAATTTGGGATTTTTGGTAAATAGGTTTTCCCAACTCTTTTGAGTCCGATGACAATGTTTGAGAAGAAGGTGATAAGGTCCGATGAAGGTGTTGAAGAGGATTCATAGCCTTCCTACTCATCACTTTAGATGTCACATATTGTTGTGACTTGAGTTAGTTTTTTTTATTGTAATCAATGTGGTATGAAATGGTATGAGTGTGATTAGTTTGAGTGAGTGAATGTTTGTGACTGCTTTTATTGTAATTTTATGGGCTGGGACATGAACCTAGCCATGATTTACTACAAATTTGTATGCTCTGCATTTTGTAAATCTTTGCAATTTTGTATATTGGTTTAAAGCTGATTAAACATGTGGTTGTTATAAATTATAAGGATTCTCTCTCTTGTAATTCCTTATCTATTAGTGAAAGAAGATAGTATTTATCCTTTGTTGTTTCTTTACCTGCTTAAGCTGGTAGGGAGAAGGAGATACAATTCAATAACCTGATTTAGGCTTGATGGATAATGTAGAAGAACCTACTCAGGTGACACTAATGGTTGGTTCGAGAACTGTGACCAAGATGGATATGACTATCTAACACAGTCTAACAGTCTTCAACATATATGGGAGAATCTAAGGTTAAATTTGAAAACTGCGAGGCCCGTATTATCTCCTTTGAGGCTACTACAAATACTCTGTATAATTATCTACATTGCAGGCATCTGCCTCTTCCTTTAAAGATTGCTTTCTTTTACATAACAGCATAGAGGCTTTAGAAAATGTTCAGAGGGCAAAAAATGTACGTTTTCCTGGTGTGTAGCAGATGGACTCAGGACCAATGGGTATAGTGTGCTCCTGATAGCAGTTGGAGACGGATCAGATTTCATTCTGAAGTCAGCCCTAGTACATATATCCCTGCAGGAAGCCCTGCTCTTCTGTATTTTCCATCTCCATAGCAGTTCGGGACTCTATCCACGCTTGCACAGCGTAAGAGTATTCTAACCAAAGAAATCCAAAACAAAGAAGAAAACTTACCTCTACAGACGAGCCCCGCTCTCCTGCGGTGATACCTACGGGTCCCTCCCCCAGTCGAGATTCCTGAGGTGATTTCCGCGATCCCTCAGAGGTAGGCCTCGGTCCGGCAGCCGGCTCCTGGCGTGGACGTAGCCCCTGGTAATGGGCGTGGCTGAGAGGCAGTGGGTGCAACTTCGAGCGCAGCAGTGAAAGTACTTTTCCCTCTCCTCCCCACAGCGGGAGATCGCCCGGGATGAGACCGGGAAATGCCGAGACAAGGTAAGGTAGAAAACTTCCCTAAAAGTCTCCGGTCTCCGAGGCTCGAATAGCCGCACAGATTGCCAGCCGGCGTCAGTGCTACCGGGTTGATCAGCCCTATCCAGGCTAGATCCCGGTCCGACACGAGGGTCCTCCCACGTGGAGACCCTCCGAGGTGGTAGCCATATTGCTCGCGTGGTCACAGTTGCCATTTTCACTTGATTGCCGCCCTGTTCCACTGATTCGATCCGTGCGCACAGAGGTGAGCCGTGCGCACAATATCACTTGTGCGCACACCGGCGCATGCATAAGTGCCGTGCGCACAGAGACGCACACAAGGGCACCAGGTGCACAGCCACATGCTTCACTGTGCCGGGCGCATAAGTAAACCCCATGCGCCCAGCGGAGCACGCATCCGACCTACACGCACAACTTTGGCGCACCTGGAGCGCATAACTAAGCCACCCGGCGTATACTTGAACGCACAAACCAAAGTTCTCTGCAATCCTACACACACAAACCATGGCACCACTGGACAAGAAGCTCAAGGCTCAGGGCCTCTGCCCAGCATGCCACATTATAGCTCCGCAGCACAAAGAGGCCACGGCCCTGTGTCTACAGTGTGAGGAGGCTCTGGGTGAACCAGGCCAAGGTCCTCTCCAGCCAGCACTGGGATCCGGATCCACCGACAGTACACCGGATTTGGCTACTCCCGGCGGAAGCCTTCCTCAAATGGGGCTCCCCGGGGACGCGGCACCTCTCAATTTAGACCCAGCATCTCTCTCCTGGGTGGAATTCTTCAAAGGCCTACAAACCTTTCTCCACATGCAACCGGCGCCCCCAATGGCACAGCCTGCCCCGGAGGACCCGAACATCCCGGGACTCTCTAAGCCCAGAGAAGTGCCCCTCCCGCCTCAAAGCCCCAACTTTGGGGACCCGGACCATTGGACGAGGATCAAGACTTCCTGGAGGAAGGGGAAATCCCTCCAAGAATGGAACCTTACCGAACCATGAGGCGTTTCTTCGCTAAAGACGAACTATCAGACCTCATGACTCACAGCCTGAAAGAGCTCGCTAGCCCAGGTACAAGTGCCACAGGGGAAACAAAGACGAACCCCCTCCTCAAAGGACTCCGTCAGGCCTCCCACCATTTCCCTTTGTTGCAAGCCGTTCAACAGCTGATTGACCTGGAATGGGAGGCTCCGGAGGCCACATTCAAGAGGGGATGGACCCTGGCAGCCCTATAGCCCCTGGACCCTGCTGCCAAAGACCTCCTGGCATTCCCCAAAGTGGATGCCATGGTCTGTGCGGTATCAAAGCGCACTACCATCCCAGTCGAGGGAGGAGCAGCATTCAAGGATGCCCAGGACAGACATCTCAAATCTATCCTTAAACAGTTATTCGACGTTTCCGCTATGTCCCTACAGATCGCGGCCTGCTATTCCATGGTGACACACGCCTGCTTATCAAAGACCAGGAATGCTACCACACCCAAAGCACTAGAACCAGCAGTATCATTCCTCACGGATGCAACCTTCGACCTGGTGTGCACCGCAGCCAGAGGCGTTTCATCCGTTGTGGTAGCCAGAAGACAACTCTGGCTCAGAAGCTGGTCAGCCGACGTGACGTCCAAGACGAGACTCACGAGAATGCCCTTTAAGGGAAACCTCCTGTTCGGAAGCAAACTGGAGAAGTTAGCCAACAAATGAGGCGAATCCCCAGTACCGCGGCTACTGGAGGACAAGAACAAAAGAAGCCAGCGCCCCTTTCCCCCGAACACCTAAGGGCAGGGGATCACAGCGCTTCAAACTGTACAAGAGTACATATCAAGCTTCTCGCCCCGCAGGCAGGGGCCAGTCCTTTCGGAATAAACACAACAAAAGGGGAACCAGTGCTGGTCCAGGCCCCAGCCACACCCCGCAATGAAGATCAGCTGACCCATCCACAGGAAGAAGCCATAGTGGGCAGGCTCGCCCTATTCTACCAAAGATGGGTCGAGATATCTTCAGACAAGTGGGTCCTAACCATCATTCGAGAGGGATATTATCTGGACTTCCACAACATCCCTCTGGACAAGTTTGTGAAATCTCCCTGCCACGACCCTTTCAAGAGGACGGCAATGGAATCTACACTGACCAAATTGCTCGACTTAAAGGCCATAATGCCGGTGCCCATGCAACAAGAAAATATGGGGCACTATTCCATCTATTTTATCGTTCCCAAGAAAGAGGGTACGTTCTGGCCCATCCTGGACCTCAAGTCCGTCAACTGCCACCTGAGGGTACCTCGCTTCCGCATGGAAACCCTACGCTCGGTCATAAGGGCGATACAGCCGGGAGAATTCCTCACATCCCTGGATCTGTCAGAAGCCTACCTGCACATTCCGGTCCATCACGAGCATCAGCGTTTTTTACGCTTCGCGATCCTGGACCACCACTACCAGTTCCGGGCACTACCCTTCGGGCTAGCCACAGCCTCCCGAACGTTCACCAAAATCATGGTTGTAGCGGCGGCGACACTGAGGAAAGAAGGCATCCTTGTACACCCATATCTGGACGATTGGTTGATCAGGGCAAAATCCCCAGAGGAAAGTCATCAGGCGACCACCAGAGTCAAAACTCTACTGGAGAACCTTGGGTGGGTGGTCAACACAAATAAGAGCTGTCTGCAGCCCTCCCAATCTCTGGAATACCTGGGAGTCCGGTTTGATACCAGACAAGACAAGGTCATTCTGACTCCTACAAGGAGAACAAAACTGATGAGCCAATTGCACAATCTATTAAGCAGTCTTCGCCCTAAGGTGTGGGACTAGCTCCAAGTCCTCGGTCTCAAGACATCCATACTGGAAGTGGTCCCATGGGCGAGAGCTCACATGCGACCCCTACAACGTTCCCTACTGTCACAATGGAATCCGATGTCCCAAAATTACTCCGTTTGCCTCCAGCTCCCGGAGGAAGTTCGAACCCAGCTACAATGGTGGCTACAAGAAGACCATCTGAGCAAGGGAGTAAAGCTATCCCCACCGACCTGGATCCTGCTCACCACGGATGCGAGCCTATGAGGGTGGGGAGCCCATTGCCAGGAACTGACTGCCCAGTGGCAATGGGACAAGGAAGAGTCAGGATGGAACATCAACCAACTAGAAGTACGGGCAGTCAGGCTAGCCTGCCTCAGGTTCAGTCACAGACTCCGGTGCGAATTGGTCAGAGTCATGTCGGACAATGCCACAACAGTGGCCTACATCAACCGCCAGGGAGGAACCAAAAGCCAACAGGTGTCCCTGGAAATAGACCCCCTAATGGCATGGGTGGAATCAAACCTACAAGAGATCTCAGCCACTTACATCGCGGGAAAGGACAACATCACTGCGGATTACCCTAGCAGAGAAAGTTTAGACCCAGGGGAATGGAGGCTGTCGAACACAGCCTTCCAGTTGATAGCAAACCGCTGGGGAACACCAGCCATGGAGCTCCTGCCAAGCCGGTCAAACGCCCAAGTTCCCAACATCTTCAGTCGCAAATGGGATCCACAATACCAAGGGATCATTGCTCTCGTCCATACCTGGCCACAGGAAATCCTGCTATATGCCTTCCCACCATGGCCGCTACTGGGCGGAATCATCCGCAAGATAGAACACCACAGGGGACCAGTACTTCTAGTGGCCCCGGACTGGCCAAGAAGACTGTGGTATGCAGACATGCGAAGACTACTGACAGGGAGCCCTCTCCCTCTACCTCCTCACAGGGATCTGCTCCAACAAAGCTCAATCCTCCATGAAGACCCAACTTGATTCTCTCTTACTCTCTGACTGCCCAGTGGCCATTGAGAGGACATGCCTGAAGAAGAGCAGATACTTGGGGGCAGTGATTGACAATTTGCTCCGAGCACACAAGTTTTCCACATCTCTAACCTACATACGAATATGGAGAATATTCGAAGCCTGGTATGAAGACCACGACATCCTCCCGCAGACAGTCAAAATTCTCACGATTCTGGAATTCCTGCAGAACAGCTTACAGAAAGGGTAGCCTTTCAACTCCATCAAGGTGCAGATGGCCACATTGGCCTGCTACAGAGCCAAGGTGGGGGGCGGCAGCCTAGCCTCTCACCCGGACATCTCCCGCTTCCTGAAAGGGGTCAAACAGATCCAACCACCCCTAAAGTGGCCGGTACCTTTATGGAATCTCAATCTAGTCCTAGACTTCCTAGCAGGAACCTCCTTCAGACCCACTCATGGTCTGTCCCTCCGACTACTAACATTGAAGACTGCATTTCTAGTGGCAGTCTGTTCGGCCCGTCGCATCTCCGAGCTTCAAGCACTGTCCTGCCGAGAACCCTTCCTCAGGTTCACACTGGGATCCATACAGCTGCGCACGGTCCCCTCCTTCCTCCAAAAAGTGGTTTCTCACTTCCATCTAAACCAAACCATCTCACTGCCATTGCCAGACGAGCAAAAGGACTCTGAAGAATCTCGCTGTCTTCGCCATCTTAACGTCGGCAGACTCCTAGTCTGATATCTGGAAAGGTCAGAAGCCATATGAAAGATGGACCATCTCTTCGTCCTTCACATCAGGAAGAAACAAGGGGAAGCAGCCTCATGGGCAACCATAGCCCGCTGGATCAAAGAAGTTATCAAGGCGGCTTACGTAGAGGCAGGCAAGCCTCCACCTCTACAAGTCAAGGCCCATTCCATTAGAGCCCAGGCAGTGTCCTGGGCGGAAACCAAGATGCTGTCACCCGCCAAGATCTGTCGGGCGGCGACGTTGTCCTCCATCCACACCTTCTCTAGGTTCTACCGCCTGGATGTTCGGGCTCAGGAGGACACAGCATTCAGGAGTAGCTTTTGTACATCCCATTGGTCCTGAGTCCATCTGCTACACGCTAGGAAATGGAGAAATAACTTACCTGTTAATTTCGTTTTCCTCAGTGTAGACAGATGGACTCAGCATCCCGCCCACGGCTGCCGCCAAACACAGAAACCTTGGGTGACAATTCCCCAGAGCAAGACAAACATGGGTAAGCCAAGCTTCCCTCTAATTAAGACACCCATACCTACTGGGTGTCGGCGTTTCTTGGTTGAGTGCACTGGCGGTCTCCAGCTGTAACCACATCAACCAGTTCAAGTTAACCAAGTTAACCAAGTTAATCAAATTGTTCAGTCTTACATATATCCACAATTGCTTTTCGAGGAGAATACTGAAGAGCAGAGCTTCCTGCCGGGGTATATGTACTAGGGCTGACTTCAGATTGAAATCTGATCCGGCTCCAACTGTTATCAGGAGCACACTATACCCATTGGTCCTGAGTCCATCTGTCTACACTAAGGAAAATGAAATTATCAGGTAAGTAATTTCTCCATTTCTTAATTTTCGAGTTACAACATTGCTTTCACCCCATGAATTGTTTAAAAAATATATCCATGAGGTTTTAGGTTCTCTCCTTGATAAAGATATGGCTATTTCAAAAACTTTTTATTTGCCTAGTTATAAGAAAGATACTAGAGAAGAAGGAGAAATGGATATTTTAATGCTCGCTAGGTCCAAATATATCTGCTTTTTTGGAAGCCTCTATTGACGATACTCCTGTGAAGGCCACTCTGTTGGTCTCTCGTTCTGTGCTGAGAAAGATAAAGATTGGGTCTTCCAACCATATTTTTCATGTAAAGATTTTTCCTTTTGTGGGAAGAGGATTCAAATCTTCCCAGATGTAGCTAGACCTACACAAGCCAGGAGGACGCAGTTCCTCCTGCTACGACAGACAGTTAGTTCAAGTCTCCCTGCAAGCGTCTGGCTGAATATCAAAAGAATAGCTTTGTATTTATGGATCCTGTTCACCCTGAAACTTTTCTTTCTGATGAGAGTAAATAGTAGGAGGCATTTCTTGGAAGGAATGGTGGTGTTAAGTAATTAGATTCAGAGAGATAATGTACTCTCGTTGTTTCTTTTTTTATTTTTCACTCTTTGTTTTCCTTATCTCTTCCCCCAATGTTTTCTTATGTGCCTAATTTTTGGACTATGAGGGAAGTGTAGATTATTATTATTCCACATTGTAACTGAAAAAATGGAATAAAGAATAAATTAAAAAAAAAAAAACAAAGGCACCCGAGTACGCACGAATTTCCTGCTACAGGCACAAATAAAGAGTTTTGTAAAAGGGGAGGGGTGCAGGCATGGTCCAGGCAGTGCATGTGCATTCCTGGATTTCACAACGAAGCCAGCACGTAAGTACTTAATATGCACAAGCGCGCATCGGGGGTCCCCTACCGCGTACATTTACTTCTGCTATGGATGGCAATCAAGTAATAAAATAAAAAAAATCGAGGATAATCAGCGGAGTTTTAAGGGTCGGAGCAAACAAGGGAAAAGGGAGGCTAATAAGCTAAGAGGGGGAGGGGGGTTGGACGTCCTGCCCCTGGGAACGAACTGGTGAAACTGGCAATGATGTGGACGCGCGCCCCTTCTAAAATTCCTCCACTCGCACGGGGGAAGCAGGATTTGCACGCACGCACGTGCGCCCACTTAAAAATTGCACCCACGTGCGAGCTCAGCCTGTCTTAGACCGTGCGCACATATACGCGCGTATGTTATAAAAAAAAGAGGCATCCGTGGGTGTGAGCCGGCAAAAGAGATTTCCCCATTTTTGTGTCTGTGGGGAAAATGCTGATTACATCCGGCCCCTAATCATGTCCAACCAGTCAGCGTGTCAGGGCTGGCAGGCATCATCAAGGGGTCTGAAATCAGCAAAATGGAGCCACACATTTGACAAAATAGTGAAGCAGGTCTTATCAGCTGAAGAGATAAATCACTGGATATGTAAATCCTCCTCTGATCGATCTCCGGCTGCAGCAGGTGAGGCAGAAAATCTTCCAATGAAGGGTTTTCTCTGCCTTTTACCCTCTCCTTTGGAGCCTCTGGTCATCAGAGAGACGACTGTAATAGCTGACAAGAGAGCGCCCAGGACGGTGGCGGCGAGAATCCCCTTCATCCTGCAGTAGGACATCGAGGCCTTCTCTTCTTCTGCATGAAACAATGAAATGCATCAGTTTTACTCATAGCTGTGTAGCCAAAAGGGGTAGGCAAGACAGGACAGACAGCAAGAGAAGGAAAGGAAATGATAATTGTAGTTTCAGACTTTGCATTTATATAGGGTGTGTGGGAGTAGAAAGGGAACGGTGGAGCTCACCCAGTGACTCTGAGGCACTGCTATCAGGAGGGGAGTCCTGGTTTCATCCCATGGGCCAGGACTCTGCCTTATGGGCCCAATCAGGGCTGGGGATGCCATGGGGGCTATGCTCACAGCCCCTGGGCTGGAAGAGGGAAATTCTGCTCAGCGTACGATGGCGACACCTAAGGGTCAGTCTTGGGGTCCATTTCAAGTTGGCTCTGGAGGGCGCCAGGATCTGCAGGCCCCAGCCAAGGATGGTTCCTGCAATGACCTGGCTAAAGTGAGTTGTGAGGGGATTTAAGGTGGGGAACACCCCCTCCCTCCAGGTAGTTGTGAATGAAGGCTGATGGCAACGATCTCCAGTAGACGTCAGCGTACATTCCTACATCAGTGCTTGCGTAAATCTTCCCCTTCTCGTTAACAGACTTTGCTGACCTTCATTCTGGGCATTGGTCAGGCTCAGTAAAGCTAAAAGAGTTGTGTGTGGGGGGGGGGGGCTTTATTTTTAAGGTCCTAGAAAACATTTTCCTTAATTTTCTTTTCTTTTTCTTTTTTGTTGTTGTTGTTCCTATTTCTCTTATTTTGTATGACTTTATTTTTCTTGTGTAGCCCTGGAGTCTGTCTGCAGACTGTAGGCTGTGCTTTACCTCTACCCTTGCTCATACTCAGGATCCCCCTCTAGGGGGCGCACATCCCTGGTCTGAGTGGAAGTGAAGCATTTGAGGGGGACTCCTGATTCTAGGGATATCCCTTGTGAATCCCAGGATGTGGGTTGGATAGGGAAGAGGTGTTCTGAAGGAGGTCTCAGAAGGAGAGCGGGAATCCCACCTTGGGGAAAGGCGTTAGAGGGTCACAGAGGGAAAGTTCGTTTCCTTTTCCCTGAGCTGCAGAGAAATGCACCCCTTACCCTCTGACCCCTACCCAATCCAAAATCTTTACTCCCCCATCTTCTGTGAAGCCACAGAGTTGGTGCCAGAACAGAAACCCCCCTCATGAAGACTCTGAATTTTAGGTGCCCTAGCAGGGGTTACACTTATTTTACTCCTTTTTTTCGTTAGTTTAGTTTTTTGATATTTCGATATTTTTATCTTTTTTTTTTTTGCTTATTTTTAGTTTTTGCTTATCTGAATTTTAGGTACCCAAGTGAAAGAGCTGAGTTTATATTTTACTACATTCTCAATCTGAGGTTACTGTTGCCTTTCCTGCAAGTGCCAGATTGAACTTTGAATTTATAAATATTGTTTTCGCGCAAAGCAAAATATGTTTCTGGGTTGCAGAATAGCTGTGTTTCCTGATTTGGCTAGCCCAACATCACTGAGACGGAAAGCATTTTTTGAGACTTACGCCAGCTCTCGCTGCACACAGAAAGTGTGGACTTAAATCTAGCCACTGGGTTTTGGCTGGCTGGATTTAAAATTTTCATTTTCAGGCAGAGAATACGTTGAACTAAACAGACTAAGGCCTGGATTCACTATTCTCGCAGTACCGGGGCGGGGGAGGCAGCCTGCGAAAGCCAGCAGCCATCACACCACTACAGTGTGCTGGCTGCCGGCTTTTGCAACGACGACGCCCAGATTTTCACGTGCGAAATGTCCGTTTTTGCGTGTGATCCCTTTAGAGAATGACCACCTAAGTCAAGCACATAGCGCTGCCTCATCTCTAAAACGGAAATCATTATTTTATCACGTTATCCTGTCGATAACAAACCCAACAATTTCTCTTTTGATACCCATTCCATCACCCAAAATGTATGCAATCTGGGAGTCACAATTGCACAACCATATAAGAACCTTTACCAATCCCTCCTTCTACAAACTACTCTGTCACCTTCACTCCCTCCTGACCCCTCATATCCGCAAACCTTGAGGAAACCAGAGAACACGCCTTCTTCTCTACAGGACCACTCCTATGGAGAGTGCTACATAGCCGACTACTGGCCACACTACTGGCCCCCCCTGTACTCCCTGGTGCTTATATGTTGCTCCCCCATACCAAAGAATGATGTAACGTCCGGTTCTCTCCTGTTCATTTGATTTATGTATGTTCATAACATAGGAAGGGTGGACAATAAACACTTTTAAACAAACAAATAAACAAATAGCCCCTTTCTCCTTTTGCAAGGTCTACATTCACTAGATAAAATGTCTGTAACCAAAGAAAAGTTTGTGAAAGCCTCTACTTCCCCTTAAGCTGCATTAGATATTATTGTACATTTCTTTTCTTGGTAATAAAGTTGTAGAACTTCCCCCTTCTCCCTGATGCAGGCTTCTTCGTGTAGAATAGAAATCAAATAAATAAAAATCATTGAGTGTGCTGAGATGCCTTGCCAAGTAACTTTACCTTTCCCACAGGATTCCCAGGGCCTGACCCTTGTAGAATTCGCGCTGACGGGATTGCGGGCCGTGCAGGTGAATGTGAGACTGCGCTCGTTGGGTGTCAGGGAGAGGTTAAGCACCGATCCCACCTTCTCCGCTCCACTGACTTCTCCTGTCCAGGTGTAGCTCGCACCTTCTGATCCGGTCTCCACCGTACAAATCAACGTGACTTTGCAGGTTTTGCTCCCGGCGGTGTCTGCACTTCTGAAGACTTTAATATCTGGCTTTGGTAACCGTTCTGTGCAGGTAACAAAAATAAAAACCCTACAAAAGCTGGAGATACAGCTGTGAAATAAACCTCCCCTTTCCCTCCCCCACAGACAGAAAGCAAGGCAAGGGGACGTCTATGGTTAAATAGGAGCCCACAGCTCTGGTGTCCAGGGTGCAAAACTCTGCACCGATAAACGGGGGGATTTCTGGGTCTCAGCTCTTCTGGAGCATTTCTCCGGGGGCTTTATTAAAAGGGGAGGGGGATTATGATATTGATTGTACATCGCTTGGAGCGATTCATAAATAGCTTTAAATAAATACAGTAAAAAGAGCAATGTTTTTTGAGGGATGGGTGAGGAGGTCATTTTTTTTTTTTTGCCTCTTTCATAAAAAAATGTTCCTGTTAAACTTTATGGTGAGTAAATTAGTGCAAGTTGCTATTTCTTGTGCATTCTTTGCAAGTATTTTAGGTAAAATGTTTTATGTACTTCTCTGCTGGCACCTGGGCGTGAAGGGTGAATTTGTAGATTTGGTGTTAGTTGCAAATATTCCCTACAAATGGCACTTTCAGGTGGAAGCCATATGCTGTAGCCACCGCAGGGACCTAGCTTGCCAGCTCAGGCCATACTTTGCCCACCCTGGGGAGCTGAGCCTGCAGAGAATTCAGTTTCTTCAGGGAGCGACACGGCTACATGAAGTTGGTACTGAGCTTTCCTATTGTACTTATGGTGATAAAACGACGGCACGCATTGAGCAAATAAGGAATTGCAGCTTATAGGAATTTTAAATCAATAAATAAATGTACACAAAACTTACTGAATACTTCAAGTTTATATTCCCATTGGATGGTGTCTATAGGTGGATGAAGAGTTGTTTGAGCTCTGTAATATCCACCGTCTTCCTCCCTCAGGTTCAGGATTTGTAAGGAGAAGCTCCCAGCAGGGACCCTGAGTCGATTCATAAAACCAGCAGCAAACACCCTGTCTATCTGCCCAAGCTTTGTGCGAGCTATAACACCACGTCCAGAGCTCCAGAAGATTTCATCAGCCTTCACTTCACTTTGATTCCCCAGAGGTAACATGACCGACTCTCCCAGAATCCCGAGCACGTCCTGCATGGGGTCTATTCCAGGGGCCCATCCTGAACCTGAGAAGCACAGAATCAGGACAGACAGTGAGACCCCACCTGGACAGAGGGCTGTAGGGTCCTGGGGTGGGGGATGGGCAGCAATGAGGCTTTTATGCTCTGAGGTTCACACTGCTCAGGGCCTCCCTTCCAACTCTCCCATCTTAAAACCCCCAGTTGCCCTTGCAACCTCACCTCAGACACTCCACCCCCTTCCATCTGCATACACAGTTTTCCTAATTAACAGAAAGAAAAAACTTTCTTCTTCTTACTAAGGAGGAGCCTCAGTGCTATTAATAATTATTAAGGGTGGCTCAGCTGCACCAGTGTTTCTGAGACACCGAAGGAGCTGCACTGAAGAATCTGCTTGGGAGGGCCTGGGAAAATGGACCGCAAAGCCTGTTAAGGCTCCTCCTCCTCCACCTTCATCTCTGCTTTTCCAGAACCAAAACTGCAGACTGCCTTTGTGCCTCCTTAAAAAGCCTGCTGCAAGCTGCTTGGGCCTGCACACGGAGCTGGGAGGCAAGTGGAGAGCTTTCTGCAGAGAGAATGACTTGGTGGGGGGGGGGGGGGGTAGAAAGGGGAGACATGGAGGAGAGGGAAGAGAGGAAAGAACTGACACCCATTGCAAGAAAAGCAGAGACACAGGAACAAGAAAAGAGATGGAGAGAAAGGAAAAACAAACAGGAAGAGAGAAGCAAAGGCACAGGAGGGAAAGAAAAGCAGAGATCACAGAAGAGGCACAAGAAAGACGAGCAGAGACATAGACGGGTGAGACATAAAGCACAGGGAGACAGAGAAAAACAGAGTCACCCAAGGGAGAAAAGCAGAGGCACAGGAGAGAGAGAGAGAGAAAGTACTGAGAAAAGCATAGACACAGGGGAAGGGAGAAGCAGAAATATAGAGGATACAGGGAAGAGACATATAGGAAAGAGCAGAGAAACAGGGGAGAGAAACACAGGGAAGAGGAAGAGACAAGAGAAAGAGTAGAGAAAGGTGCAGAGACACTGATGAAAGGAGAGATAGGGAAGGGAGAAGAGCAAAGAGAAGGAAGAGTCACGGGAGAGAATGGAGATGAGCAGAGAAACAAAGGGAGGGGAGAGAGGAAAAGAGGAGAGGCACAGAGGAGAAACAGGACAGAAGAGCAGAGACACACAGTGATAAGAGGGGGAGAGAGAAAAGCAGAGATATACTAGAGGAGAGAGGAGCTGGGCCAAAGGGAAAAGAAGACCAGAGACACAGGAGAGGGGGGAGGGAGAAGAGCAGAGAGAGGTGCAGGAAGGAAGGTGAGAGACAGAAGGATGGAGGGGAGAGAGAAGAACAGTGACCCACAGTGAAGAGATATATAGGAAGGAAGGGAAGGGAGAGAGAAAATTAGAGACGCACGGGAAGGATCAAAGGTCACAGGGAGGGAAACTGGCTTCAAACTTAGGCAGAGTATTATAAAACTACCCCATAAAGTAAATGCAAAAATGCCTTTTGATTTTGACAGAATTCCTAGAAGGGAGATGCAATAACCTCAGGTCTCAGGTCATCGTCCCACATAGGGCGGGAAAAAGCCGGGAGGAGGCAGCATCCTGGGACAGGAAGGCCCGAGCTGGGCCAGCAAGAGAGAGAGAGAGCACCCGGAGCAGGCGGCAGCTGAAAGAGGAACAGCGGGACGGGGAAGAGGAGGAAATGTCAAGATAGGACCCTGATGGGGGAGTCATGGCCAGGGCGGTGGGGGGCAGGAGGATGGAAATCAAGGCTGTGGCAGGGAGGGAGCCTCCTTTTGCACAACTCAAGCACTGCCGTGCCCTCTTGTTCTAGATCATTCTTGCCTCTGAGAAAGGTTCCTGTTCATTCATTACTTTTGCGGGGTTTGAATACGTGAGCACTACCTGCTCTGTCTTTCCTGTTCTCTAGGGCATAGGTATCCAGGGGCTCCAATCTCATTTGGCTTTCGGTGCAGACCCCTCACCGTTTAGGTTCCCTTTCTCTATCTTTATGCTTTCAGAGCTCGGGCCTGCAGAGCTGGACACAGGGATCACCAAAGTCCTTCACAGATGCATCATCACCTCCCTTTTCCGCTGCTTATGAGAGAGGGATTTATACCAGAGAAAAGTCACTTACCCCAGAAGCCGCTCAGAAGAATGGACAGATAAATCATTGTTTCACCCTGCAGGACTCTCTGAGGCTCCAGATAGCGTGAGATGGACTTGGGTTGTAAGACTCTTTGCTGATATACACAAAGATTTCAGCTGAAGGCAGGAAGTTGACGTGTGGAGCTGGTTCTTAAGGCGTCTTGTGGCTGACTTGCTAATGCTTCTTCAAATTGTAGTTTATTTATTTATTAGGCTTTTTTTATACCGATGTTTGGAACTAGCAGTCACAACGGTTTACAAACAATAAAAACTAATACATAGAATCAATAAAATAGGTAAAAATAAAAATAATAAATAAAATCATAGTAATCGGTAAGAGGAAGAGAGTACATCATCAGTAATTATTCAAACTAAACATTGAAATAACAACAGAGAAGTCTTCATTCTTGCTGAGATCAGGAAAGCACTGGTTCTCCTTCCACAGCAAACTCTGCCCTCCCGCTCCCTGCCACGCAGTGGGGGAGACTCCATGCTCCCTTATCTCCTCAGAAAAATCTCATTTTTCTTTCAAGAGCAACTTCGGTTGGTCCTGGAGAAAACTGGATGTCTTTCAGTCTCTCATAACTTATATTGGAGCAAGATGAAGGTGATACCAAGTTGTTGGGCCTGTTGTTTACATTCTTATAAATTCTCTTTCCGTTTTACTTAACATTTTTGCTGCTCTCTGTAGTTTTTTTTTTTTTCAGTGTCGC
The DNA here is from genome assembly GCF_901001135.1 of Rhinatrema bivittatum. Taxonomy (NCBI): domain Eukaryota; kingdom Metazoa; phylum Chordata; class Amphibia; order Gymnophiona; family Rhinatrematidae; genus Rhinatrema; species Rhinatrema bivittatum. Next base: position 35,575,283 of record NC_042630.1, read on the forward strand.
CCAGGCCCTAAACTCTACTCCCTATGACCCTCAGTAATGCACTCTTGAAAGCTTTTCCTCGGTTTCTCATTTCATCTCTACTTTTCGTTATTTGGGATTTATGGCCCATGGAAGCGCCTGGTGGCTGCCTGGGGCTCTGGAGGTTTGGGGGCGGTGGCCCTCGTGCTCCCACCCCGCTTCACTTGCCATTGGCCCCGTGGCCTTGGACGAAGGAATAAGATCTGCAGCCAGGCCCAGAAGGAAGTGGAGCATCATTGGTCGGGCCTGCACGTTGGAAGGTGGCAGGAGTCACAATTCACCGAGGAGGTAGATGGGCAATGTAACGGAGCAGCAGGAGAGGCAATGAGCCCACAGCTCTGGTGTCCAGGGCTGTGCAGAAAGCAGAGCTGCAAAACTCCGCACCAAGCTACAGGAGGCCTCTCACTTTTCTCTGGAGGCCGCTCCGAAACTGGGGCCTTGCCTGATCTGGTTGCCCAGGTCTTGCACCATGGCCTGGGAGGCCTTCGACATCCTGAGGCCTGCTTCAGTCTCCGCCTGGACTTCCTGCTTTGGGCCCCGCCCTTCTCCCTAGGGGCCGGCCCGCAGCTCTTCTCTCCAGTTATAGGGCCAGCCCGGTGTGGCTCATCTGAACTCCTCCCAGGGAGTTGCTTGTTCCTGTCCAATAAAAGGACTTCCTCTGCACGCAGTCCTTGCTTCGGCAATGGGGCTAGTCTACCTAGGCTGTGTCTCCCTTGGACTTCCTGATGGTCCAGGATGTGGGACCCATGCCTCCGAGAGTTCCTGCTTCTGTTCCGAGTTCCTAGACTCTTGCTTCTGATTCCTGGTTCCGACTCTGGAGGACACGAGGGGTTTCCACTACCCTGTGCTGAGTGACTTCCCAAGCTTCTCCCGCTCTTCTCGTGGTCCGCGACCAGCCTCTTGGCTGTGTAGGGCGCAAAGGAGACAGTGTGGTCCGTGACCGTCCATTGGGGCCGCCCGTTGGCAATGGATTGGTAGGGCGCCTGAGGGTCCTGCTCTTCCCTCTTGTTCCTGTCTTCATCCTGAACTCCTTTGTGCTTGCTCCAAGTCCTGTGCCAACCTGACCTCCGTCCGGCCTGCCGCCTCTGCTGCTCCCTGCGGCAGGTCCGAAAGGGCTGGGAACGGTCGGAGGACTGTTCAGAGACCACCATACTAGTGTGGTCTCCCGGGACGTGTAGGTCGGCGGAGTGGCCGGGACTTGGACCGTCTTCACCACTGCAAGGGCACACCTCACTTCTCTTCCACCTAGAGAGCCTTGGTATGCCAAGCCTCGAGTGCTTGCTCGAGACTGACGCTAGCCACAACAGGCTGTTTGGCACGAATCATTGCTGGACTTTTCAATTGACTCTGTTTGATTTTTACTGGCTGCTATACATTTTTCAATGTTACATCAATAAGTGGTTTTTTTTTACTTTGGATTTATTTTTGCATACTAATTGAAGTAGCTGTTCTAGCAGTTGTTTTTAAAAAATGTGTCAAGAATTAAATATTTTTGCATATGAGATTTTTTTTTTTTTTGTGATTTATTAACTTTGTTTCTTGTTTGATCTTACTCACTTGTTACGGTTTCCAGTTCAGTTTTTGCCTGTGTATTTCTATTTATACTTTATGGTTGCTCTATTCTGTGTTTCGTGAGGATCTGTTTGTGTTCTGCATGAGCAACTGAGGAGAGGTATTCTCCCAATAGGAGGTGTACTGGTGTTTTAGGGCCTGGTGTATTTGCAGGGTTGCCTTCTCATAGGTAAGGTTGATACTGTTTGAATGCTGGCAGTCGATGTTGTTTTGGTATGGGAGATTTATTATATTGTAATTGTAATGCAGTTTACTCTTGGCTTTTTGAGGGTCAAGTACACACCCAACACACAATAATAATATGGGTTTCCAAGTGTCTTTTATGAAGGGATTCTGGTTGGTACCACAGCAGTGTATGTAAATATAATATAAGTAAGTAATGCTTTTATCTCAGAAGACTGTATTTTGATTGTTCTTTTTCATGTAAAATCTATTATAAATAATCACAAAACCAAAAGCAAACTCCTCTCTTTGATAATCATTCAATATATTTCCCGCTTGGTGGTATATTGAGATCTATTATAAATACATAATTCTTAACTATGCATGCGGCGGGGGCAGGGGTGGTTGTGTGTGTGCAAGGCTTAAGGCACCTACTACCAGCTATGGGAGGTGGTGAAGAGCCGGGGAGTGGCGGGGGTGTCAGTTTAGAAAGTGTAGATCACCGGAGAGAGCTGGGATTTCTTTTGGTGGGTCCAGGAGAGAGGCCGAATAAATAGGGTGGGGAGAAGGGGAGGGGGGTGTGTGTGTGATCAGCACAGTAACCGTTCGGACCGGGCAGCAAAGAGGCTAGCACCAGCCCTGATTCAGCTGAGGCAGAAAGCTCTTCTCTCTCTCTCTCTTTCTGGTTGGTTCAAGCAGTCCTCGCGCATTGGTTCCCAAATTCAAAATGATCACGTACAATGAAGCTCATTTAGGAAAAAAATGATGGCTTTGTTTACTGAAACGAATTATTTAAAATACAAGTAAGAAAAAGTAATGGCGTTATGCATTTCCCCGTCTGGTTCTGAAATGAGTGATGGCGATCAGCGTTAACAGAACTGGCGGGATGGCGGCGGTAAGGATCGCTTTCACCGCGCAGTACGGTATCGCCCAGCTGCTTTCTGAAAAAAAAAAGAAAAGAAAAAAATAAATAACTCTCTTTAGTCCAGAGATTGTAAAGTGTGTTGTGGAAATACGCGTTTGCCATGTATGTCGGCCAGCGATGGGGATGCTGCAGAGGCAGCCTTCACTGCACCTGGAAGGAGGGATTCTCAGTCATTGTGCAATGGCGACACCTAGTGGTTTCACAGAGCCGATGTATTAATGCGGACCTGGAATTATTTCCCTGTGCACGAGGAGGCTCAGGTAAGGTGGGACTAGCTGTCCAGGAGCTGGGGAGCCACCTCGGAGCCTGCTGCTCAGATCCTTCTTGCGATCCAGGAGTTAGGAGAGGGGAACGTGCAGACCCCAGGCTGAACCTAAATGTGGCTCGATCGGAACCAGGGTTGGGATCTGCTACCCTGAGCCCTCATTCACAACTTCCTGGACTTCCACTCTGCTATTCTATTTCTCGTTCCCGACTCACGTAGCCCGGTCAGTGCAACGGCAGTCCTCAGCCGGGGTCCTTGCACCGGGGCTCCTTCTGGGACCCCGCAATTATGGACTCTGAATCCAGCCACTAGGTGTCGCCATTGCACAATGACTGAGACTCCCTCCTTCCAGGTGCAGTAAGGCTGCCTCTGCAGCATCCCCATCGCTGGCCGACCCAGGGAATGGAAGACCTGACCAAGGAATCAAACCGAAGTCCCACGCATGGCCGGTCTCCTAAGGGAGAGTTTTTAATAATTGCACGTGTAAGAGCCCTTTGCCTTACTAGAGGATAAACACGTTCTTTAACACGAAATACGTTTTCATGTTCTAAACTCTTGTTAAAACCCAAGTTATTTGATCGGCAGCAGTAGTGAGTTTGATGTGCATGTTGTAAAAATACGGGGTTGTTTTGCTATCCCCGCCAGTGGTTTGCAGCATGTGGTGATGAAATAAGATAAGCCTAGCATTCTGTGAAAAGGTCTGTGCCCAATCTCATATAATGAATAATTCTCAATATTAAAAAAACAAGCAGAAAGAAAGGAAGAAAAAGTATATAAATTAAACATACAAATAGTTCACACAAACTGGAGAAATGTGTGGTTTGCACTTTTTTATGCACAGGATTTATTTGTGGTGCATGGAAAGTGTTTGACCTGTATCCTTTATGCCTGGTTTTGTGTATACTTTGGTGGGTGCTTATTTTTATCAGTTAATGGTAAACAGGTTATACTTTTCCCCAAAGGACAAGAACCCATGCACCCTTCTCATGTAAAAGAATGAATCAGGGCAAGATATGGGCCGAGACTTTTTTACGGTTGCCACTAAATGTCCCTAGCTCCAGCTTCGTGGTAGGGAGCTTACCCTTCTTAACCAGCACCTCCTCCAAGGATGCCAGGAGTGGTAACTCCATCCTGCTTAACTACGAGTGGGTGCATATAGTAGTGGGGTGTTGTGCAGAAGGAGGAGTGTTCATTTTTTTCGGGAGTTCCCTGGTCTCCCAGTCTAGGCCCCACAGTCAGATACCTCGGAAAAGGGGAGAGACATCCCTGGTCAGTACCCACCTGGTCTGGAGGGGCTTGCCTCAGTTTGTGTGAGTCGTTTTTGAGAGACTCATTTTTTGGATTGTGGTGAATCTCTGTCCCTGGCTCTGGAAGGGTTTTATTATCCCCCCTGCCTGGAGGAGGTCAGGGAAAAGAAGACCTGCCGTTTCCATCCTACAGCGTGTGAATGGACAGTAGGAACTCGCCGCAAAAGAAGAATTTCTGGTGCTCGAGAAGATTTTTTTGTGTCCGTTTGTTTGGAAAGGAAGTTTTGCCTACCCTTCCTGCCTGGGATTGAGGATTTCATCTGTTTGCTGCATTTTGAAACTTTCAATTTGAGAGATCCATCTTCGATATCCGAGAGGGAAGTAGGAGGTGCAAAAGTTCAGCTGGAGACCCTCATCAGGGTCTCTGTCCAGGAGAAGAGAGGACTGAGTGGATGGGACTCTGAGAGTATTTCTTTTCCTTCCTCTTGGCAAGGGAGACCCGTTTTGGATAGGGCACCCACCCGCTCTGCTAAGAGCCTATCTTCCAAACTCTGTGGAGAAGTTATCATAGTGCCAGTCCCTTTGAGGGACACTCACTCAGAGAAACAGATTGCTGACTGTGGATGGAGAAGGGACATAGTCTTGAGAATGTGTGATGGTGCCAGATAAAGATTTGCTACAGCAAACTTTATTTTGGACCTCCTGCTCGAGTGTCCAGAATGGTTACTGGCACAGAGGCACTGCAGCATTTCAGAGACTGTGAGTATACCCAGACAGCGAGAGAGAGGCATTCCCCTTACAGCCTTGGGCCCTGAAGGTTCAGCTTCCCCCCACACCCATGCCTAGGGTGTGAATGTGTCCATGGACTTAGCCCTGTGTCCCCTGAAGCAAGGGCCATACATGAGTTTTACTTTCTGTCCTTGATGAATCTTGTGCGATGGGAAAGGAAGTGACTTTGTGCGTGAGCCCAGACTTACCTGACTCACAGAGTCTCCATGGAGAGATGGCCACAGAGTTGTTATTGTAACTGGTGCGGTTCTCTGCTGTACAGATGTAGCACAGACTGCTGTCCCCGGATGTCATGGAGAGATGGAGGGTGGGTCCCTTTGTGGCTGGCGTTGCGAGCAGACCTCTGCTCCAGGTATAAATCAGGCCTTCTCCATCCTTCACGCTGCAGTACAGTGTGGCATTGTATCCTCCATTCACAGTCTCAGTGCAGTTGGCCTTCACATCTGGGATCGGCAGTCGTCCTGTGAAACACAAGGAGATGCCAAAGCGAAATAAACTCTACTTTGTTTTATGCAAAGTGCTTTACCTGCAGCAGCAACAATTAGTATTACCTAATTACATGTGGTCCTAATTGGAGAAGCCAAAGGCTGGGATTACAACCCAAAGCTCAGGCTTACTCACATCTTACATACAGTCAGGGCCAGTTCCGGGGCATATGGTGCCCTGGGTGAAAATCATCCATTGTGCAGTCCCCCAAATGTTCACCACTCCCAGTCTTTGGTGTAGATTAATAGGGACAGGGGTGCACACAAACTTGCTCTACAAGTGAGCATGGGGTAGATGTAGGGGCCAGGATCCCTTCTTCCCTTCTGCGCCTCCTCACATTTTTACCCCCAGAATCCACCCCTGCCTCCTTCCCCAGCATCCTTTCCTCTGCCTCTTCCCCCCCCCCCCCCCTTGACTCTTAACTCCCTCCTCCATTTCTAGCCTCTGCCTCCTACCTTTCCCTTCCTTCCTTCCTCTTGCCTCCCCCCCGCCCAGCTGCTACCACTCATCTGCCCTTTTCACCTGCCTCCTCCCTGGGCAAGAACCCGATTAGCAGCAGAGCTCCTGCCGCTGTTACTTTCCATCGGTGGCGGCCCTGCAAGCATGTTTCAAACCTTCCGGGATGCTGAGGTCATGACACACGAGATCCGCAGACAGAAAGTAACGGCCCATGAGTTGTACAGGGCTGGCACAGACGGGAAGGAACAGTGGTAGCACAGCAGCAGCAGCTTCTCCTGCTCTGCGGCCGGGCTGGGTCTGGGCCTGCATAACCTGAGATGCGGCGTGGGTGGCCGCATAAGGAACCCTGCTCAGCCGCGCATGCATGCATGGTAGTGACCTCGGGCCGGAAGTGTTACCTGTAAAACAGCGCCCCGGGCAGCCGTCCTACTCACCCGACCAAAAAGCCAGCCCTGCATACAGCCCTGAGGCAGCTAAACCTAACCTCTCACTCTCCCCCCCCCCCCCTCCTGGACCTTCATCCTCCAAGAAACTGTAACAAATTAACATTGATTAATTGATTTGGCCTTAATAACTCTTTTAGGGTCCCTGTTGTGACCTCAATAGAACAGTTTTCATAGAGGAACTGCTGCTCTGTGTTGGGGAAGTGTGTGTGTCTCGGAAACTTGTACTGCTATTGTCCACGCTGTTCCTGTTTTGTGGTAGGGCACTGTCTGTCTGTTGTGCTATTATTTTGCTTGAATCTGACTGCTGATGAACTTAGAGCCACACACGGACAGAATGTACATATAGATAAACTGGTTCTGGGTCTGCCAGTTCAAAACCTGTTAACTTAACACATGTGCAGACACAAAGAACTGTCCCCGACATCTTGTCCGCCACATAATTACAGCTTGCATATACCCCAGGGCTTGCATCAGTACTTTCTGTTTGCGCAAACCCCCCAATATTTGTTGCAGAGTTCAACAGGTCTACTTGCTACCATCTAGAGCAGAAGGGAGGCATTTCAAATCTGATTTGGTTGGGCAAGGTCTTGCAGAAGGTTGTTATAGTACAATCGAATGAGTAATTAAAAATAACAGAAGACAGGACATCAAAATCAATGTGGCTTTCGACCACAGAGTAGTACTGAGACCTTATTGATCTCTATTAACAATTTTTTATTAAAGAGCGTGGATGCAGGGGGTGCAATGATAAGAGTTTTTCTTGATATAAGTTTGGCTTTTGACTCAGTGAATCATAGGATTTTATTGTCCAGGCTGTCCGAGATCGGAATTGGTGGAAAGGTCCTTCAGTGGTTCGGTGCATTTCTGTTACAAAATTCAGCCGCCAAGTTGACTTTGGGAGTACCTCCTGGACAACACATAACGCCTTTGTTATTTCAGTTGCATTGATCACCTGTTCAGCAGCACTTGAAAGTTAAGATATTTGTTCTGGATTTTAAATGTGTACGAAAGTTTGGTCCAGTATATTTGAATGCCCTTTCGTCAACCTACGTCCTGGCTAGGGCGTTACGTTCTTCGAACGATAATCTTTTAGAAGTACCAACTTTTAAGGATTTTCATACTCAAGATGTTAGGCCCTACCCGCTGGAATGTAATGCCCCCAGACATTAGCTCCATGCAAGATGTCAAGTTATTTAGGGAAACAGCTTAAGGACTATTTATCTGAGGGAGCATTTATTTAAGAGGTGGGTTTGTTGGATTGTGAGGTCCTGTTTTAATTGTATATACATCTCTTTTGTATTTATGTCATGTTTTCTAATGTTTGTGTTAATTGGAAGCCACCTAGCACATCTGTGAATACTATAGGCGATTTATAAATATTTTAATAAATAAATAGTGGATAAATCTCTCACATATGCAGATGCAGTTGATTACGGCCCTGCCCATGAACAAAGGCACCAGGAAGACCCTCCCTCCTGCTTCAAGCTGTTTTGCTTATTCCCGCCTTAGGCATCTGCTAGTGTTGGACTTCTCCTGATAGGATTTCTCATAAACAGTACAAAAGCAGGCAAAACGAAAAATGGTTGGAACATCAACCCAGACCCCCAGAGATGGCAGCACCGAGAGACCCCTTGAGCCCTTGTGGCTAGGAACATGAGCTCTGAATCTTTATAATGTATATATGTATGCATAACTGAGTAGTTGTTATAGTCTGCACTCAACCATTTACTGTTATTTGTAAATTATTCCTATGAGCTAATAATAAATTCATTATTACTTTTACCTGGTATTAAAGTAAGCCTTGTCAGATACCGATATAAGAAGTGAGTGATCGGTGTGGACCTGAAACAGTGTGTGTAGTGTGTGTGTGGTGTGTAGTGTGTGTGTGGTGTGTCTGTGTGGGTCTATGTGTGTGAGAGTTGCTCTGCTGCTTTTGTGTCACCTTTCAGAAGGTCTAAAATCACGTACAAATGTACGGGCCGTTACAGTAAAATCGCGGGAGAACAGGCAAGCGCCCGCTCTCCCAGCATGCACACAGGCCACTCTCCTGTGTGCGCGATATAGTATTTTAATTTATTTAAATTAGGCCCGGCGGTAAAAAGAGGCGTTAGGGATACTACCGCGTCCCTAGCGCCTCTTTTTTGACGGAAGCGGCAGCTGTCAGCGGGTTTGACAGCCAATGCTCAATTTTGCCGGCGTCGGTTCTCAAGCCCGCTGACAGCCACGGGTTCGGAAACCGGACACTGGCAAAATTGAGTGTCCGGTTTTCGACCCGCCAGCCGCGGGCCCATTTTAAATTTTTTTATTTTTTACTTTTTTAAATTTTCGGGACCTCCGACTTAATATCGCCATGATATTAAGTCGAAGGTGCACAGAAAAGCAGTTTTTACTGCTTTTCTGTGCACTTTCCCGGTGCCCGGAGAAATTAGCGCCTTCCTTTGGGTAGGCGCTAATTTCTGAAAGCAAAATGTGCGGCTTGGCTGCACATTTTGCTTTCTGAATCGCGCGGGAATAACTAATAGGGCCATCAACATGCATTTGCATGTTGCGGGCGCTATTAGGTTTGGGGGGGTTGGACGCAAATTTTGGACGCGCTAATACCCCTTACTGAATATGGGGTAAAGCTAGCGCGTCCAAAACGCACGTCCAAATGCCGGCTAACAGTGCGCTCCATCGGCGCACACTGTACTGTATCGGCCCGGTAGAAAGGAAAGAAATGTTTGAATTTTTTTTTAAATAAAACTCTTCCAGTTTTGCTTTGACCAGTGGTTCTCAACCCCTAGCCAGTCAGGTTTGTAGGATATCTACAATGAATATCCATGAGATACACTCGCCTGCCGTGCAGGCAGTGCATGCAGATCTGTCTCATGCATTTTTGTTATGGATATCCTGAAACCCTGAGGAGCTAGGCTTGTCCCATGGATTGGGTTTGGAAGTCCTGGCCTAGTTTGTGTCATCCTGGTGAATTTGCATTGGATATTCTTGCAAATTTCTTTTCATAGTGAATAATATAGTTGCAAAACATTTTCATTTTTCCCTGATGTAGCCTCTGCTCATTAAATGGTAGCTTTGGCTTCTTCGTGGGATCATTCAGCGATAACAGCAGGACTTACTGAGTACGTGAAGGTTGCATGCAAATATGATGACGTCTGAATGTGGTTCTGTGAATACATAAGCTGAGTAGAGTCCACTGTCTTCCTCTGTCAGATTCTGGATTTGTAAAGAGTTGCTCCCAGCAGGGATCAGCAGACGCCCTCGAAAGCGGCCAGCATGCCCCTTGACTATCTCCCCAGCCTTTGTTTCAGCAAATCTTAGCTCTTCAAAATCCCAATGGATGTATTTAATTTTCAAGTCTTCCTGAATCTTGAGAGGTAAAATGACCGACTCTCCCAGGATCCTGAACACGTCCTGTGGGGGGGCTGCCAAGCTGTAGGACCATCTTGAATCTGACAACACAAAGTAAGGTCAGACAGTGAGACCCCCTCCTGGGATTTTGGGGGAGGGATGTCAACAGGAGGCCAAGCTACATGGGGGGGGGGGGGTGCAAGGCAAATTGACATTTCTATACAACATGTCGATCCTCAAAGCACAGTGGCCTCCATCTAAATTTACAAAAGCCTTATATAGAATAAAGAAACCCCTGATCAGTTTCAAGCACTCAGTAAAACTATCATTACAATTATTTGACAGCATCATTTACTCAATTCTTCTATATGAAAGTGAAGCAGTGGCATTGCCACAGGTGAGCCTGGTTGGGCTGTGGCCCACCTACTTTGGGCTTAGGCCCACCCAATCAGCACTGCCTGGTGGCCATCACGAGAAGATAAGCCCTTTAGCAGGGCTGCTGTGGACCCCATCCCAAGGTGGCCCAAGAAAAGATGTCCTGCAGCAAAAAGAAGCATAGAAGAAATGGTGAAGTGTGTGTGTTTGTGTGTGTGTGAATGGGAGCCTGCCTGTGAGAGAGAGCATGTGAGAATGGGAGCCTGTGTGTGTGTGTGTGTGTGTGTGTGTGTGTGTGTGTGTGTGCATGTAGAAGCCTGTGAGAGGGAGAGAGAGTATGTAAATATGTGATGGAGCATGTGAGAACTTGTGTGTGTGTGTGTCACTGTGTGTGAGTATGAGAGAAAGCATATGAGAGCATGTGTGTATGTTTGTGTGAGAGAGCTGATGAGAGTACATGAGACCCTGTATGTTTGTGTGTGAAGAAGCTTGTGTGTGTGTAAGGGATCCTATGAGAGAGAACATATGATAGTCTGTTTGTGTGAGGAAGCCTGTGTGAGAGAGAAAGCATGTGAGAATGAGAGCTTGTATGTGTATGTGTGAGAGTGGGAGCCTGGGTGCCAGAGAGAACATATAAGAGTGACAGCACGTGTGTGTGCATGAGAGTGGGAACCTGTGTGTGAGAGACAGCATGTGAGAGTGGGAAACTGTATATGTGGGAGTGAGAGCCCCTGGGTGAGGAGAGCATGTGAGAGTGAGAGCCTGTGGGTGTGGGAGTAAGGTCCTGTATGTATGACATATTCTATGCAAGAGAGCATATGAGAGCTTGTGTGTGTGCATGTAAGTTTATGATAGAGAACCTGTGTGTATGTGAGGGATTCTTTGAGAGAGAGCATGAGAGTGAAGGCCTGTGTGTTGGGGGGAAGGAGTGGGAGCCTGTGAGAGAGAGAGCCTGTGTAAGACAGTGTGGGAGTGAAGGCCTGTATGTGTGTGAGGGAGCTTGTGTGTATGAGAGAGAACATGTGAGAAAGAGAGCCTATGTGTGTGTTTGAGGGAGAAAAAGAAGAAGGTAGGAGGAGAGAGAAGAAACAGAAAGAAAAGAGACCCTGAAAAAGGAATGAGGAAAAGACAGACAAGGGGAAAGTGGAACAAAGAGACTGGGACCAACCGATTAAAAATAAGAACAGATAAGAAAGGTAAAAAAAAATAATAATTTGAGTTTTTAGTGATTGGAGTACTCTATCTTTGGGAATGTGTACTTTTTATATATTTGTATGTAACCCCTAGGCTAGTCAACTTGCAGGATCCTAAGAATCACCCTTCAAACACAGTGTTAGATGATACAGTCCTCTCCTGATGTTCCTTTATACCAATTGTCCAGAAGTCTCTGATCGGGGGGGTGAAAGCTTACTCTTCTAGGCCCTATGTATTGTTCAGTAGTCAAAACCAGTTTTAATCAAACATGAAATTCAATTGTAAACAGCACTAATGATTACGCCGGAAGCTGATGTGTGTTTCCAACTTCAACTTTTACTGGTTAAAGATGGAAAGTTGATAACAGGTATTTTACCACTCTTGATATTCACAAAGCCCTTTTAACACTTTTAGAGCTTCAATTAATTTCTGACCTTACGCTACCAGTAAATTTATTCTGATGTTAAAGACAATTCCAATTAATAATTTTGCTACTTCTCCATGCCAAGCATGGAGGTAGTTTTTTTTGCAACTTCCTCCCAGTAGCTGGTGGATAGGATTTTAACCCAATTTAGTTGTGTTAGCTTCACGCCTCAGTTTGCAGACCTATACTGCAATGACTGCATACTCTTCTCTTTCCTTTAGTTCCTACCTGGCTTGCACCTTTACATGCCTCTTGTCCCTTGACAATCTCATCGAGATGGTCGTGGATACGCCTGAGGGGGCACCACTGGTCTTCTTCTCACTTCTCCCTGGGGATGAATGCATGCAAGCCGCCTCAGGGAAGAGTCCCTCGCACTTTGATGTCCTAGGCCGAGGGGCGGGGGGGGGGTGTGACGGTAGGTAGGGGAGCATCTTTGAAAAGCCCCCCCCGTCTCTCCTCGTATGGTCAGACAAAGTGGGGAAGGAAAGGGGAAGGGAGCTTGATCACCGTGCATTCTGTAGTAAGCAGCTCCTACAGTCACAGTTTTATTATACGAAGAAAAGCGAAATAAATACATCTCCCCTATCTTTCCTGCCCTCTAGGGTATATATCCATATGGAGGTGCTCAGGCCTCATCGCATTTGGCTTTGGATGCAGACTCTGCATCATTTGGTAGCCTTCCTCTGGACTACCTCCAGCCTGAGCTACAGCCTGCAGGAATGGTGGCACCAAGGTCCCTTTAGAGAGGCCTAATCCCTTCCTTTTTATAGAGAAAGGACACTTACCCCAAATGCTGCTCAGGAGGATGAGCAGATAAATCATTGTTTCAGCCTGCAGGACTCTCCGAGGCCCCAGAAACCGTGAGACTGAACCTGGCTGTACGAGCTCCTCGCTGAGATGCTGAATCTTCTCTCAGGTGAAGGCAGGATGCTGACGTGCGGAACTGGGGGGTCACAGCATTTTGTGGCTGACTCGCTAGTGCTGCCTCACAGTTACCTAATGGCTGAGAAGCCTTCGGTTTTAACGAGATCAGGAAAGCATTGGTTTTCCTCTGCAGCAAACTCTGCCCCCGCTCCCTGCTGCCGCACGATAAGGGAGACCGGGTGCTCCGTTATCGCTTCACAAAAGTCTCACTTGCCCTTCAGGAGCAGCTCGGTTGGTCCTGGCGAAAACTGGACTCCCACGGGTCTGGCATAACTTATGTTGGAAACTCAGCAAAAAACGGAGGCAAAAGGGAACGCGGTCAGAACTGAAAGTCAAAGAAGAGTTACCGAACCACAACACTTAAACCACACACCGCTCACAAACCTTTTTTTTATTATTCAGGAGGAAACATACTTCAGATTGCACAGTCGAGAGCAAAATTGCCTTTGATTTGGTTATTTTGCAAAATCATAAGTCAGAAAATCCTCCTTTTTTTAAATCATTTTTTTATGCATTCTAAAAAGTGCAAAAAACAGCGTTGGATGAATGGAAGCTTCAGGTTCGTGAGCTTCAATGGACAGTTCAGTAGATGTCACAAACTTTCCTTCTGTGCAAACACAGATTAGCAAATTCTCCACGTCACACCCCATAGAAAAAAATACTTAATCTGCAGACCCTGTGGCATGTTAGAATTCAGACGTTGACCACACTAATAGGCGCGTAGATAAGGACTGACTGTCCTGTAATTTCACTCAGTCATAGCAATGACTCCCAGTGACGTATTGGACCAACATGAAGATGATACCAAATTGTAGTGCCTGTTTTTTATATTGTTGTAAATTCCCTCTCCATTTTACTAACATTTTTGCTGTTCTCTGCAGTTTTTATTTCATTGTGGTCCAGGCCCTACATTTTGGTCCCTTTGCCCTTAGTAATGTGTTCTCTCAGTTTCTCACTTCACCTCTACTGTTGGTCATTTGGGATCTTGGAGTTGCAGAACCAGCGGCGGACTCACGATGTCGGACCGGCCCGGGTATTCGCCGACCAGGCTGGCCCAGGCCACGTCACGTGGTCTGCCGAGCGCGGCTCTGTCATGGCCGCGCATGGCAGACCACATGACTGGAGCAATCGGCCCACCGGGGGATGCCCGATCCTCTGATAGGCCAATCCGCCCCTGTGCAGAACAGAATGACCTTGTTTTGCCTCATCCTGTAAAGTAAGTGTGAGGAGAGATGAAATTTTGGCAGAGTGGGCCTTGTGTAACTCTAAGTCTGAGCTCTGAGTGGGAGTAGAGAGGTTAGACTTGCACTATGTCACAGATTCGACTGTTACGCAGCCACTCCATACCTGCCATGACTCCTCCTTGCCTGCAGAGGCCCTCAGAAAGCCTCACCACTAGCCTTGCCAAGTTCCTTCTCATTTATCATCCTACATCCAAGCTCCAGCCCTATGTAAACCAGTTCTGCCTGTTTTCCATTGTCTTCTCATGGTGTCACCTTTAGCTCTGGACCTGGCTTGTTCCTTGCCTTGCCTTGTGGCCTTCTTGCTCTATTCCTTGCCTAGCCTTGTGGCCTTCATGCTTTCTTGCCCTTATCCAGCCTTGTGGCCTTCTGGCCTTCTTATTCCTATTACCTTGCTCTGTGGCCTATTCAGGCCTTACCCTACCTTACATCCTATCTAGGCCTTTCCCTGTTCTTGCTCCGTGGACTACTCTAAGCCTACCCTTGCCTTGTGGCTTCCGGGCTTCTCTACATATCCTAGTGGCCTTTGGGCCTTTAGCCTTGTTGCCTTTGGGCTTATATGTTCTCTGTCCTATGTTATCCATGTCTGCCTTGACTAAGTCCTGCCCTAGTCTGTAGAGTTTGGTCTTGTCGTGCCCTTCCAATCTTGTCTGTACCTGTGTCCTGTCTTTGCCTTGCCTTACCTCAGTCGGTGTATTTCTCTAGTTCCAGGTCCTGCCCAAAACCCAGTCTAGCCTTGCCTTGGCCTGCCTGTCCAACTGTGCCTGTCTGGTCGTGCCTGCCAAGCTTTGCCTCATCCTTCCTGTCCAAGCCTTGCCTCGGCCTGCCTGCCCGGCCTTGCCTCGTCCAGCCTTCTTTGTCTTGTTCCAGCTTGTACGGACTCTTTATCATGCACTGCCGCTGCAAAGACCTACTGGCCCCCAGAACACAAGGGCTCAACCTACAGGAAGGAGGGCTGGCTAGGCGGAAGACCAACCCTTGTCCAGTCTAGAGTCCCCCCCAGGTGGTTTCCCAGATTCCAAAAACCGTGATTCTGCAGTGTGAGTCAGAGGGAAAGACTTGAAGTGAGTCTTGCGAATTCCTACAGGCTTGCTTGTCATTTCAGTCCAGCTGGACCATCTATGACCATGGATGCTGGAGTGGCAATAGAATACTCTGAAGTGTTTGCCAAGTGGCACCTAGGAGGAGGCATGGACACTAACTACATTACGGCAGATCCTTTGGCCTTCTCTGGAAATTCCCTTCGCCATTAAAGAATTCAATTAATCTCTGTGAGTACTGATAAGATTATGTTTGAAGAATAACTACCGGTACCATGATGAATTTCTAATTCCCCTTAAACCATGTTTTGAAGGCCTGTTTTTTGTCCAGACTTATGCACCTTAATTATATGAGTTATATCATATTGTGATTAATAGCATTATAGTATAGCCTACTAGATATATCAAATAGTAGGCTATACTATAATGCTATTAACACTCTCTCCACACCTTGATCTGCCTAATCTAATGCCTTCTCTCTGTTCTGTATTATATTTTGCCCATCTCCTGTACATGCATCTAATAAAGTGGACACTGTCCTCAAAAGCTTATGCGTCAATAAATTGCTTAGTCTATAAGGTGCCACCCGACTCCTGACATATTGTGATTTGTGTTCTCTTATATTGTTAATGGTACCTGATTTTATGATTTTAAATTGTGAATAGATTATTATCAGGGCCTCTGGTCGCCCATGATTCCATGGCCATTGAAAAGTCTGCAAAATCTGGTCCTTCCCAAGGAATTAATTGCCCATTTCCTGCAGAATCACTGCAGGAGACCAGGGGGCCAGAGGAGCAGCAGTAGAAGCAGTGGTAGAGCCCTTCTATGTCACCCAGAAGTTCAAACAGTGCTCTAGAGAGATCTGTTCTCTTGGATTTGGAAACAGGCGGTGGGAAATTTTGTGTTGTCGATTTATGAGCTCTCAACAACGACAATTTACAGTTTATTTCTGATACTCTGACTTTTGGAATTTTCCACTTCTCCTCATTGGTGGTGATGATTTTAATTGTGTACTCAATGCTGCCGTAGACAGTTCTAGACCCCCTTTAACATAATATGGGAAACACTGTTTTAAGATATATTTTTAGAGTATTCGCTGAAAGATATTTGGAGACTTTTGCATCCTGGTAAGAAAGATTATACTTGCTTACTCCCAAGTATATAAACTCTTAGTCTCATATAGATTTGTTCTTGTTGTGTCCAGAACTAGGGTTAGCAACTATTTCCTGTGATATTGGCAATATCATTTGGTCAGACCATGCTCCGTTGCATCATTTAATCAAAGAGCTATTCAAACCACAGCAGAATTTGAGAAACTGATCCCTAAACAAGTCCCTTCTTCGGAAAGAAGATTTTTGCAAAGAAATCAAAACGGCTCTTTTAGAATATCTCAGTCTGAATGACAAGGAAGAAGTCAGTCCACAAATCTCATGGGATGCAATGAAGCAGTACTTCATGGTAAGATAACTGAACTTGGGCAATGGGTAAGAAAGACCATTTAAAAATCCTATCCCAATTTTAAGCAGAACTGGTCTCCCTTGAACATCAACACAAAATAGGACAAACTGAAGACAAGACACACAAGCTTATAGCCACTATGGATAAGATTCATTCTTTATTGGTTGAAGAAACTGAAAAGATGAAAAAAAAAATATGGTCAAGCTTTTTATTCTATGGTAGGCAAAATTGATAAAATGTTAGCTAGACAGTTACATGAGCAGAGGATACAGAATTACATACTAGACCTTAAGGATAAAGAAGGGGATTTGTACAAATCCAGAGAGGATAATGTTTTAATGATTGCTATCAAACTTTATATTCTTCAGAGGTGGAATAGGCAAAGGAAGCCATGGAAAACTTCTTAGCTAATCTGCTTAATGGTAAATCGGTTGGCCCTGATGGATTCTCCATTGATTTCTAACATACATTTTTTCTGCAACTAATTCCACTATTCACCAAGGTACTGAATGGATCACTGCAGATTGGGAAAACACCATAATTTTTCTTACAAGCCAATGTTTCAATTTTACATACGGCCAATTAATACTAATGCTAAAATATGGTGACAATTATTGCTAGAAGGCTGGAAACTATTCCTTGAATTTGGTTCATAGGGATTAAAGTGCTTAAAATTAATATTGCTCTGTGACTGCTTTTACTCTGAGGGATACTTTTTTTTTTTTTGATAAGGGGTAATTTAAGGCCTTCTTTGTAGTCTAACCCCCTGGTTAAGGTAATGGTTTCTCTCTCCTATATGCCAGGCTTTGAGTGTTGAATCAGATTCAAATGGCTTAACTGATGCTGGTATGTGAAGAGTCTTGGATTTAGTAGTGGAAGATAAAAACATTTATAATCAACAAACTGTAAATGGGATTCAGATGTGAGAATGCCCTTATGAAAAGTAGAGTGGACCCAGGTGGGGGAAATGTCTCAATTTCTACCTCCCATCTTGATATTCAATAGTAACTCCTTCATCAAACTTAACTCACTCCTGCCATTATCCACAGAATATGGAAAGAGATTTCTAAAACATGTTAGGGTGAGTGAGGGAATGGAGTGAGCATACAATCACTTTCATATATAAAGGGTGGACTTGTGCTCTGATTCAGAGTTTTGGGAAGCGAGTGGCTACGCATATTAGTAGTATAACAGGAGAATAGCTCCCGTGTATGTACTCCCTGACGTTGCTCGTTTGTAATCTCGGTCAGATTAATTTTGTCCTTGGTGACAAGAGTCCTGAGTAAGTTCTACTTTTGGCTGCTAGATTGGCCATTGCATCTAATTGAAAAGATATCCAGCCGCCAAGCCTTGACTCTTGGCATACTAGAGTCTGACGAATCCTAGAAATAGAACTCGTGACCTCTTTAATTAAGGGTGACTTGACCCCTTGTGATTCCGTCTGGTTTCCTTTTCTTACTTAATCTTTGGCACCTTTTTCCAGGTGAATAATGAATTGTGGGTTCTTTATGGAATGGGATGCCTGCTGTGTCTCTCTGAATTTATTTTTTACTCTTTTTTTATTTACTGCTTCTACGTAAGGGCTATCATGCTGTACTTTTGTACATGGGGTTATTTGTTGACTGCATGATGTTTTGATTGTTTGTATGTTTCAAAATCTTAATAAGCAATGTTTGAAAAAAAAAGAAACAAACTTAAAGAGATTATGCATTTCCCCAATCAGTTCTGAGATGAACAAAGGTGAGCACTATTAACAGAAGCGGCAGAATGACAGCAGTAGAGTTCATTTTCACCATGCAGTAAGGCAGCACTGAGGTCCTTTCTTCTGCAAAAAGGAAAATAAAACCAGAATAACTCTCTTTATTCCAGAGATTTTAGAGTATGTTGTGGAAATATGCCTAGGTGTGCTTTTGCCACGTGGCGTAACTAATGGAGGTGAGGAGGTTTGGCAAAGCCGAGGTATTACTGTGGCCTGGAATGATTTCCCTGTTCCCTGCGCACGGGGAGGTCCAGGAACGATGATGGCACCGTCTTGTGATCCAGGAGATAGGCGGGAAGAACGTGCAGATTTCAGTCTGAGACTAAACGTGGCTCGATTGGGATCTGGTACCCTGAGCCTTCATTCACAATTTCCTGGACTTCTACCCCCGCTATTTTATTTCTCCTTCCCAACTCACGTAACCCGGTCATTGTAGCGGCAGTCCTCAGCCGGGGGCCATGCACCAGGGCTCCTTCTGGGGCCTTGCAATCATGGGACCTAAATCCAGCCACTAGGTGTCGCCATTGCACGATGACTGAGGCTCCTTCATTCCAGGGGCAGTGAAGGCTGCCTCTGCAGCATCCCCAACCCTGGCCACCCTAGGAATGGAAGAGCTGACCAAAGAATTGACCTGCATGGCCAGTCCTATAAGGGAGAGTTTTTAATAACTGCATGTGTAAGAGCTCTTTGCTTTACTAGAGGGTAAACACATTCTTTAACAGAGAGACTGATGCATCCCTGCACTGCACCTCTGAGTGTGTAAGAAGTGGTTTCTCCCAGGAGAAGGTATACAGAGACCCTCTACAGGAAAAAGTAGTCATTTGGTAAGTGTTGGTGGCAGAAACTGAATTCGGGTCTGGATCTTAATTCTGGTCCTTTTCCCTACTAGGAGTAGAGAATGTGAGATTTAAGGTGATGTTTTAATGCATTGATTGTAAAGTTCTTTGTTTTATTATGTATGTTATATTGTAAAACGCTTTGACGGTCAGTTCTCTGCCCATACTGCGGTATATAAAAACCTATAAATAAATATAAATAAATATAAATGTCTGCGCAGAACAGAGATGATGAGAGCAGTTCAGCCCTGTGTCAGCATGTCTGAGGATTTCTGTCCCCTATATACAGATCTTATGTTTGCATGTAGTATGTTGCCCCCTAGTGGTTGTATTAAAAAATCATATTTGAAGGTTTAGATGGGCAGGCAGGTCTAGTACCTGCTTGCAGTAGTAATATGGATACCAGGTTCACTTCGTGAGCAGGCTGTGGGATGGGGCTGTGGGTGTGACGGTTGACTGGATTCTCCAGTCTGTTAAATTTATTACAGTTGAGGTTTAAATTCAAGCCACTTGGGATTAGGGAGCTGATTGACTCCTGGGGCGTGGAGCATGCAGGGTAAGGGGAGGAGTTGGGTGAGTTGGGGGTTAGACACGGCAGGGTAAGCATTACTTGCCTGCCGGCATCGGTTGGAGCCGCATCATTGCGTTTGCTGTGGTAGCCTGGGTGTGCTGGTCAGTGGTGTTTTCGTTTGCCCTTTCTGGTTTGATTGCCGGTGCTTGTTGGTCAGCAGTGCTCTTCAGCTTGTGGCGGTCATGGAGTTGGAGGAGGTGGCGACGGCTGAGGCGGAGTTCGGTGAGGCAAGCAGTGACATTGGGCCTATGACGGTGATGGCTGGTAGGAGTGGAAGTGACCTGTCAGGGCCTGTAGCTGCATCAAAGCTCTCTTTGGTGAGTGTGCTGGGAGGTGCGCTGGCTCCTGCGGCTGGCACTGGGGAGTTGCTTCTGTTGGCACAGTCGTCCAAGGAGGGTGCCGCTTCCTGGGGCATGTTGGGAAGACGGGACATGCGTTCTCGCACACACAGTCATGGGCCTCTCGCCTCTGCCTCTGGGGATAAGGCCGCAGCTCTGGATGGAGTGCGGCCTCTAATTGGTTCTATTCTTTTTCCTCCGCGTGCGGAGGGGAGGTGTTGAGGCAGGGATTAGAGGTGCGGCAGGTGAGTCACGGCGCCCCGCTGCTGCCTCTACCGCCGGTCAGATTGGGCTACCTCCGGCTGTTGTGCCGGGTGTTCCTTTGCCTGCTTCTGTTGAGGGGCGAGCTTCTGTGTGTTGCGAGAGTCGTGCAGCTGATGTGGGGCAAGTGGGGCCGGGAAGCGTGCGACCAGAGTGGGGGGCTTGCAGTGCCACGGCGTCTTTGCATCCTGTTGCTGAGGTCGATGATATGGGATGGTAGGGCCATATTTCCTGGGGTTGGGTTTTCTCCAAACTGGGGATTGTGGGTTGGAGGTCAGCCTATGGTTCTGAGGGGCTTTTGAGATAGTTTGGGCCAGTATTTTCCAGGGGAGAGTTCTATGGCTCCTAGGTTGGGGTCATGTTTCCAGAGGAGGTTGCCTTCTCCAGTTGGTTGTGGCTGGGGTGGTTCTCCTTGTTATTGGCCGTCTGGTCTTGAGGGTGGAGTGCCATTTGGTCCCTTGGGTCAGGGAGCATGGCAATCTTCCCCTGGCTACTCTATGGGCTGGGGTTTCTTTCCTGATGCTTCGCGGGCGGCTTTTGGGAATCTAGGGTTGGCGGAGCCATTTTGTTTTGTTGCTTCAGCTGCTTCTGTTTCTTCACAGATTCAAGCTTCGCATGAATCTGCCAATGGTTCAGGTCCCTCACGTGAGGAAGGATGGCAAAACGATCCTGTATCTGCGGCGGCCAATGTTACTCATCCTGTGAATCAGACTACGAGGGAGGCAGCATCGTCCACTGCACAACAGGATGAGATGACAACTGGTATTGCATCTGGGGCAGATGTGGACTCGACTCAGTCAGTTTCTGTGCCTATTGATATGAATTCGTCCAAGGGTGGAGCAATTGTGGGCGAATCTCCTATCGTTGAAGAGAAGTCAGGTGATTCTTTAAAAGCTAAGAGGCAGGATAAATCTAGCATAGGAAGAAGCGTGAAAGGTCAAATTCTTCTGATTCCTCTTCCTCCTCTTTCTCATTGAGCTCCTTGCGTGCTTCATCAGCTGCCACAGTAGGGTCAGGTGAAAAAGGGGCACTGGTCACCGTCTCAGAACTCTGGGAGGACATTCCTAGGTCCCTGAGAAAATAATCCGCCAGAGGAAGTATATTGATATTTTTCAGTTGTTGGAAGGTCATAGAGGAAGGAGGAAAGAAAAGAAGAAAAAAGATAGCATAGAGCGTTTTCCTCAGACTCAGAAAAAGGTGGCGTGGAACATTCTTAACTGGATTTCTTCCTTTTTACGCCTAGCTAATATTGTAGTACATCACAATAATATGCAGCATGGGCCTTTGTTGGCGTATGCTGATGCTATCTTGGCAGCTAGCAGGGAGTATGAGGGGTGGTCTTGGTTCAATTATGTAGAGTGTTTTCGTGACCATATGGAAGAAAATAAATTCATGTCTTACGGTACCCAGGATGTCGGTTTGTGGCTAACTCAGATGAATAGCAAGGTTCCTTCATTTGCAGTGAGTAATGTGGGTGAGACTGCTAGTGTGTCGGCCGAGTGTCCCTTTCGAGCAAGTCCCACGCCAAGCAGTGCAGGTAGAGCTTGGTCAAGCCCCCTTGATGTCTACTGGCATTTCAACGATCTACATGTAACTTCCTGGATTGTAAATTCTGGCATGAGTGCTCTGGTTGCGAAGCCAGTCATCCTGCCTCGAAGTGACTCAAGCAGTTGGGGATGGAGCTGCTGAGGAAGCCTCACTGAAGGGCGTTTCAAAGTGAGTTTTTTGAGCGGGCTCCTACTCCAGTGTGGGTGTCTGCAATGTTGTCTTGGTTGGAAGTTTACCCAAGGACTGATGTTGCACTTCTTTTGTTTCGTGGGTTTATGTTTGGTTTTGCGATTCTGTTTGCGGGATCAGTTGGTGTAGGAGGGGGAGATAATTGCCTTTCAATAATGAAATTGACGAATATTGTTCTGGACAAGTTGCAAGGGGAAATTGGGTTGGGAAGAACAGCAGGTCCTTTTGTGGAACCACCGTTTCAGGAGATGGTCTTGTCACCTCTGGCGGTGGTTCCCAAAAAAAGAGCCTGGGAAATTTCGGTTAATACACAATTTGTCTTACACCGAGGTTAGTTCTTTGAATGATTTCATCCTGCAGCAGCTTTGTGCTGTGTGCTATGCTTCTTTTGATTTGGCAGTACAGATGGTTCAGCGTAGAGTTGGGGCATTTTGATGGCCAAGATTGATATCGAGTCTGCTTTTTGGCTGTTACCTATGCATCTGGAGAGTTTTCCGTTGTTGGGTTTTTTGTTTCAATGAATCTTTCTATTTTGACAAATGTATGCCTATGGGTTGTTTTTACTTTGAAGCATTCAGTACCTTAGTTCATTGGGTGGTAGAGCAGCAGTCTGGGACTTGGGTTCAAGGGGTTGTGCTGATGTCCTTAGTTGTTTTCATGATATTGCTGCCAGTTTCGGTAACCCTATCACAAAGGAGAAAACAGAGGGTGCTTGTACTTGCCTGGTTTTTCTAGGGATCGAGTTAGATTTGATTGATATGATTTCATGTCTGCCTTTGGAGAAGGTGGTAGGTTTGAGGGGAATGCTATGAATGGCGGTTCTTTGTAAAAAAAAACCCAAAACTGACCTTGCAGCAGGTTCAATCCTTGGTGGGTAGTTTGATTTTTGCTTGCTGGGTTATGCCCATGGGGAGGGTATTTTTGCGCAAGTTGTCTGGGGTTAAGAAGAGCAATCATTGTATTTGGATGACGCGTGGGATTTGGGACGACTTGCATATTTGGGATCAGTTCTTGTCGGACTTTAATGGTTCTTTGCTCTGGCAATCTAGCTCTGTATCGAACCATGACTTGGAGCTATATACGGATGCCGCAGGTTATCTCGGATTTGGTGCTTATTGTCAGGGTTCCTGGTGTGCGGCCTCTTGGCCGGATGAGTGGAAGTTAGTGGGCACAATGAAGAACATTACCTTTTTGGAACTGTTCCCAATAGTGGTTGTGGCATTTTTGTGGGGGTCATGCCTCCATGAGAAGAAAGTGATTTTCTGGTGTGATAACCTGGGCGTAGTGGAGGTTATCCATAAGAAGGCTGCAAAAGGTTTATTGGTTTCTGATTTGTTACATGAGTTTGACCTTCGGTGCATGGAGTTAAATGTGACTGCTTGGGCTCATCATGTTCCAGGGTTAACTAACGTTCTGGCTGATTCTCTTTCTCATTGCAAGTGGGACCTGTTTCGGAAGCTTGCTCCAGATGCGGATCTGTGCAGTGCTTCAGTACCTCCTTTCATATGGAAATTTGGTTCCCAGAAGCATGGAAGCTGCTCCGAGCATCATTAGCCTCTCCTATGTGGATGGGTTACGTGAAAGCAGCTGAAAAGGTGGTGTCTTTTCTAGCAACTTTGGGTTGGAAGTGAGGTACTGTCCCAGATATTTTCTTGTTGCATTTCATTGAAAAAGCTAAGGCTGAAGGTGTTTTGAAGGCGGCGCTTTCTAAGCAGCTATTGAGGTTTTCCTTTTTTATGCGTATTCACAGATGGGGTTTTCCGATGGGATGCTTCTTGGTACGTCGTTTGTTGTTGGGTTGGTCCAGAGGCGTGGCATGTGGGGTGGATGGGCAATTGCCCATTACACACAACATTTTTCTTCAGTTTTTAGAAATGATGTCAGGTATTTATGTGTTGCAGTATGAAAGTTGTTTGTTCCGTTTAGCTTTTGTGCTGGCTTTTTCCATTGCTTTTCGGGTTAATGAGTTTGTGGCCAAGGCAATGAAAGGAGCGGAGTCCTTGGGGTTGTTGACTCAGCATGTGACTTTGCACATTGATTCGCTTATTCTTTTTGTTCCTAGGTCTAAGACTGTTCAGGGAGGTAAGGGCGTGTTGGTGATTCTCAAGCTGTTCCGCGGTTGCGTACTTGTCCGATTGCTAATTCTGTTCCTTTTGGTCAAATTTGGCTGTTGGTGGCTCTAGATTTTTAGTGCATTCTGACCTTCATCCATTGACCAAGTACCAATTTGATACGGTGTTGCGTTCAGGGCTGTCGGTCTGGATGTGAATCGGTTCGGAACTCATTCGTTCAGTATTGGATTTGCAACGTCGGCGGCCTGCTCAGGTTTGTCCAGTTGTGTGATTCAGAGGAGTGGACGGAGGAAGTCTGATGCCTTTGAAGAGTATTTTCATCTGGGCCCCTTTTGATGTTTTGCTGTTACTAATTGTGTTCTCTTTGCAGGTTCTGCATGCTGAGGGCAGAGTGCATGGATCGTTGCACATTCGTGTGTTGTGTGGGCATATAGGCATGCATACGGGATGCAGCTGAACTTGTCTCAGTGCGGAGCATTTGTACATTGGTTGGGGCATAGGGGGATGTGCTAGGATGAATTGATTCCCTATTTGCATCGTGGGTTTGAGTGTTTTGGTCAATCGCATGTATTAATAATGCACTTGGTGGGTAAAGGCTGGGGCAAGTTGTGAGGGTGCAAATTCATCAGCATGGTCTGGAAGGACTTAATGTTCATTTGGAGGTGCAACCAGGCAATGGCCAATCAGCAAATTGATGCATGGCTGGGTTTATTGGGGTGTCGTCATATTGGACATGAATGGTCATGGGACCTGGACAGGGGTTTGTTCTGGGATGATGAGGTCCACTTGTCTTTCATTGGATTGGATTTATTTTTAATACATTTCAGTAGGCCTTGGAAGATGTGCTTTGTTAGGGATCTTGGCCACATCTTTGGGGGTCCCAGGATAGTTCCTACCAGTGCCTCTGGTGGGTTGCCCAAGCCAGTTGGGATTCAGCCTGGTGCTGAATGGTTGGCTGACTTGAGAATGGTCAGGTCCAGTTCTTCGGTGGGAGAATCTGGGTGCAGTTGTTCCACGTGTGGTTCCTTGCTGGGGGTTTCCATGCATGGTTCCTTGCTGGGTGGTGGCGGGGTTGTTGGAATGGCTTTAGTACAATGCTGGTAACTAACAGGTTGGGTGGCCTGGCAGTGTTCGTCTTGCTGGTTGGTGGCGGATGTTCACTGTGGGCTGGTTATTCCTTGCTTCTGTTGGGCTTGGGCACCTGGATTGTTATATAAAATAAAGCTGTGGCCTATTTGATCCCATTGTGTTGTCAGTGTATATACTGTATTTGTTATTTGTAAAAGGGCGGATGCTGGGAGAAGTGTATGTCCTGGCTACCCATATTACACTCTATGTCTGAACACAGACTGTAACCTTTACTTTGACTGATTACATTTAAGGTTAGAAACAGTGTATTCTGAGAGTTCTGACTTCCCTGGGAGAGAATAGACCTCCATTTATAGACATCAGATCTCAGCTAAGCCTGTGGCTCCTATTATCTGTCTCACAGAAACCCCACAGATAGCAGCTCACAGCTAAGCCTTCAGCTTCTTGTTACTTTGTCTCTCTGAGACCCCACAGAAAGCATTGCTTTTTTACCTTGTTCATCTATTAAAAAATGTCTCAATCTATTTCTTACTCTGTTCAGAAACTCTATTCCAGTTTATTTCTTATCTCCATTTTATCCTTCAGGAAGATTTTTTTTTCAGTTTGTATTTTTCAATAAATCTTTTGGAGTTTAAGAGTCAGCCCATCTTTGTGTATGAAGTTGAATGAGAGTTTAGCTATCTGTATAGTTGTGTGGTGAGGACAGAATAAATTCAGATGTTGTGATGACTGCTCAGCAAAGTCCTTAATTTATCCACTTTAGGTCCCGTAAGTAAACTTCATGTGGATCAGCAAATCCCTGGGAATCCAGTCATCATACTTGCTTGGGAAATGAGTAAAGACCCAAGGGCATACCAGTGATGGGTAGAGGGGAATTCTTTCCTGGAAGGTGCAGACTGGGTTGGAAGGTGGAGGAGATTATATTGGAGAAACAGAAGGACTTTCTTATTGAAGTAATGTGTTCATTTCAAAACCTGCCTTCTGACATAGGAAAGCAAAAAAACTGTACACACCAGTGTGTTGGGTTTATTTTTATGTGTGCTTAACATTCCTTGAAGAATCTCATGCAATAGGAGATGATAGACTGCAAGAGCCCAGACTTACCTTATGGAGATGTCCTCTTCTCACAGAGCCTCCATGGAGAGACGGCCACAGAGCTGACACTGGCGCGGTTCTCTGCTGTACAGGTGTAGGAGAGATTGCTGTCCTCCGATGTCATGGAGAGGTGGAGGATGGGTCCCTCTGTGACTGGCATTGTGAGCAGACCTGTACTCCAGGTATAAATCACACCTTCTCCTCCATCCTTCACACTGCAGTGCAACGTAGCATTGCATCCTCCGTTCATGGTCTCAGTACAGTTGGCCTTCACATCTGGAATTGGCAGTCGTCCTGTGAAACACAAGGAGATACCAAAAGGAAATGAACTCTACTGTGTTTTATGCCACGTGCTTTACATGCAATAGGAGCAATTAGTCTTACCTAATTTCATTTGGTCCTAATTGGGGAGGCTAAAGGTTGGGATTACAACCCATGAAGCTCAAGGTTACACACACATTTCATACAGTTATCTGAGACAGCTAAAGCTAATGTCCCAGCGTTCTCCAATCCAGGCCTTTATCCTCCAAGAAATTGTCCCAAATTAGTTTTGATTAATTGATTTTGCCTAAGTAACACTTTAGGATCCTCATTGTGGCCTTATTAGTGCCAATAGTTTTAATAGGGGAATTGCTGCTCTAGAGTGAGTCAGTGTGTGTGTGAGTGTGTGCATGAGTATATGTGTGTGTGCACACATGCATATGTGTGTGCATGTATACTTGTGTGTGCATGCTTGTGCGTGCAAGTGTATATGTGTATGTGTGCATGTGTGTGTGTGTGTGCATGCGTGTATATGTGCGTGCATGTATATGTGTGTGTGTGTATGCGTGTATGTGTACATGCATGTGTATGTGTGTATGTATGCCTATATGTGTGTGCATGCATGTGTATATGTGTGTATGCATATATGTGTGTATGTGTGTGAATCTTGCACTGCTGCTGCCTGTGTTATTGCTGTTCTGTGTTGGGGCAATGCGTGCATGTGCGGGTGTGTGTGTGTGTGTGTAGGGATAAATTGCTACATCATGTGGGAGGGAGTGAAGGGGCAAACAAGAATTAACTGGCTAGATCAATTTATTAATATTATATAAACCATCAAGAAGACTTCATTCAATGAATCAGAGGCTCCTCAGGATTCCCCTTCCCACCGAAATGAGATTGGAGATGAACGGATGCACCTCCTTTGTGTATCAAACCTCTTTCCTTTGGAAAGTTTTGCCCTTGGAAGTTTGCACTAAATGAAAAGTATTTGAAATTCTGGAAAGGCGTGAAAGGCTGATTATTCAATAAATGATGAACAGGCTGTTATCCATTTTTACTTTACCCTTTCCCCTTGCAGTTAATCTCAGTTATGATTTTATCATGATTATGATATTATGCTTATGTTAATCTGTTATTTTTTTCAATGTACTATATTTATTAATATGTTTTGATGTGTAATTGTATTTATAATATTATTTGATACTGATTGTTATTATATATTTAATTGTGAACCACTTTGATTACTGTTTGAGAGGTGGTATATTACATTTTATAAACTAAATTATCTATATAAATAAAAATGTAAATGTTCGTTTGTTCAAAATCTTAAATCTCCAAAAGTTCTTCACCGAATGCTTTGAAATTTTGACACAACGTTGCATTCGATTCCGCGCGTGTTTTTATATACCTATATTATATAGATGTCACACCTGTGACAGGTAAAAACATGCTTTTTTGGAAAAACAGCGCCATCTGTTGGACATAAAAGCAACACACGCTATCTACAATATAAATGGGCTCTGACCGATGGACCACAAATGCGCAGTAGAGAGCAGCTCTACCGCGCATGTGTGGACCATAGAGCTCTGCGCTACGTGCTGGGTGTCACAGAGGAGAGGAGGAAAGGGCAGACGAGTCGCCGCTCCGAGAAATGGCTCAGCCCATTCCTCCGCCGCTGGGGAAGGGGGGAGGGAGTAGGGACTGCCGGACAGTTACACACAGGAGGAGGAAAGGGTAAAAGAGTCGCCGAGCCAGTCCATCCACCGCCGGGGAAGGGGGGAGGGAGTTGGGACGGCCGGAGCAGAGCTAATGCGCATTGTGAAATTAAACCAGACTGAGCCACGGCAATGCGTGGCCAGGTACAGCTAGTATATTTATAAAAACTCTTCCTTCCTCACTGTCGCAGACTCTGTTCAGACTTACTGAGCACTCGAAGGTTGTACTTCTGTGTGATGGGGTCTAGACCTCCGCTTACGCGAGCTGCGTAGGGTCCGCCATCTTGCTCTGTCAGGTTCAGGATTTGCAAAGAGAAGTTCCCAGCAGGAGCGCTCAGTCGCCCAGCGAAGCGGTCGTCGGCCACCTCCAGTGCCTCCCTGGCCTTTCTGATGGCTATCAGGTTATTTGCAGAACTCCAGAAGACAACTCTGACCTTCATTTCTTTTGGAAGCTGAAGAGGCAAAGTGACCGACTCTCCCAGAATCCCAGATACCTCCTGTGGCTCATCGGATCTTTGGGAGCGTCCTGTACCTAATAACACAGAGTAAGGACAGAGAGTGAGAGCGCCTCCTGGACTGAGGACAGAGGCCTGGATTTAGGTGTAGCCAATGTGGGCGACTGCTTCGGACGCCAAATTTTGCTAGGTGCTGGAGTGTCATTGCCGCCTCCGCTGCTGTCCTTTTCAGCTGCTCCCCAGGCGAGAGCCGGCACATGCCCTGCTGCTTCAGCCCCGCCCCTTGCATGGGTTTCCCTGGTAACAGGAAGCCTCATGCTGACTTTTCCTCAAGTTGCTGCTCAGGGCTCAGCTGAGAAGGGCAGCGGCTGACTCAGATTATCTCTAGATCTGAGGAAAGATGCAATGCGGGAGGCCAAGGGGAAAGGAGAAGAACTGGGCTGGGACACCCTCCGATGATTTGTGGGGGGATTCACACTCCCCTCCCCCCCTCCAGTTGCCCATGGGCACTCAAGTTTTAAATCTGGCCCTGACAATGACTGACGTATGGGGAACCCTGAGGAGGGGCGGGGAGGTGGGCATATGTGAGGGTTTTAGCTGTCTCCCCACGCTAGGGGGGTCTCCAGGCGTAGATGCACCAAAGAACTGGGAGATGCAGTCATCAACCTCAACTGTCACCGAGGAGAAGACTCCCGCAGATAAGGCCCCCCCCCCCAACAGTGGATTTGGATTTCAGATTGAATTATTCACCTTTCCAAATGCAAGCTCAAGGACAATTACAAATTCAGCCATTTTATTTATTGAGCTCACAGCTTTTCATCGGTACCTCAAGGCTAGTTACATTTTTTTTTCCAATATTCCACCTTTTGTGACACTTCAAGGCAGATTGCATTCAGGTACTGGAGGTATTTTCCCTGTCCCCAGAGGGCTCACAATCTAAGTTTGTACCTGAGGCAATAGAGGTACAGTGACCTGCCCAAGGAGTGACAGTGGGACTTGAACCCTATCTCTAGCCACTAGGCCGCTCCTCCACCTTTGAGTATGGAGTAATAATAACAATAATAATATTTTTTTAGATAAAATCAGTGAAAAGTGTAGCAGTAACCAGTAAAAAATAACCGAGGGAATTTCCCGATCTCCTCACCAGACCCCCATCAGCTCAGGACTGAATTGAGGGGGAGCGAGAGGACACGCAGTTTCCCCTCTTAACAGAAAGAAAAAAATGGTTCTCCTTCTTCAGGTGGGTGAGGAAGGAGCCTTTGCTCCAGCAATTATTATTAAGGTGGCTCAGGTCCACCATTGTTTTTGGGCCACAGAATGAGCCGCACCGAGGAGCCCGCCAGAAGAAGAACTGAA
This sequence comes from Rhinatrema bivittatum, assembly GCF_901001135.1. Classification (NCBI taxonomy): domain Eukaryota; kingdom Metazoa; phylum Chordata; class Amphibia; order Gymnophiona; family Rhinatrematidae; genus Rhinatrema; species Rhinatrema bivittatum. Next base: position 35,605,198 of record NC_042630.1, read on the forward strand.
GGGGAGAATCCAGAATATACCGGCCAAGTCTCTCCGTTCTCCTTCCTTTGACTCTTTTATTTCCAGAATCAGAACTCCAGCCTTTCCCGATGCCTTCTTTTAAAAAAAAATGCCTGCAAGCCCCCGCAAGCCTGAGAGAGAGTCCAGAAAAAAATAAAATAGAGATACACAGGGGAGAGGGAAGAGAAACCCAGAGGGAGGAGAGAAAACAGAAGAGAAGAGGCGCAGGGATGGACAAAAAGACGCAGACGGGAGGGGAGGGAGACAAAAGAGCAGAGACACATAGGGGAGGAAGTAAGGGAGAAAGCAGAGCAAAGGAGGAGAAGGGAGTGAAAGATAGGAACACGGGAGGGAGAGACGCATCGGGAGATGACAGAGACAGAGGGACGGAGGGGAAAGGGAAGCACAGAGATATACAAAGAGGAATGGGAGAAAGAAGAAAAGGGGGGAGAGAAAAATGGAGGGTAGGAAGGAATGCAGCGTCGGGCCGATGCAATACAGCGCAATCAGCCGAGCGCACTGGTTAACCCATGGTTGGACGCGCCTCCACATCCCCTTATGCAATAAGGGGATGAGTGTGTCCAAAACGCGCGTTCAACCCCCTGTGAAACTAATAGCGCTCATCACATGTAAATTCATGTTGATGAGACTATTAGGTATTATCTCCTGATGCAAAAAAAAAAAAAATGTGCACCTGACACGTACATTTTTACCCTCAGAAATTAACACTTGCCCCGGAAGAGGCATTAAGTTTTGAGGCGTCCCCAAAGTTGACAGAAAAGCAGAAAACACTGCTTTTCTGTAGTTCCTCCGACTTAATATCGTGCACAGCCACAGGTTAGGAAAATGGACGCTCGTTAATTGAGTCTCTGTTTTCCTAACCTGCTGACAGCCACCTCTCCTGGGCGCCCGCTGCCAAGGAGGCACTAGGGGGCGCACAATTTCCCCTAGCGCCTCCTTTTTACCACAGCAGCCCATTTGCATACTGCATTGGGCACCCCAGAGAAGTTGATCGGCGCGTATTAGGAGAGCGGGCGCTCAGTCATGAACACCCATTTTCCGTGTGCTGATATTGCATCGGCCTGTGTGTAATCTAGGATGCTGGTCTACCTTATGGAATTGGTTGCCGCAATCTATTCTACATTGCAAAAGTAGGAGCTATGGTTGTTTCATGGGACAGTTTGTCTTCCCATAGTATAAGAACCAGGAGAAAAGAGGCTTAGGGTGGCAGAGGGCTGGTGGTTCAGAAGGGAAGTCATGAGAGCAGAGAAACCTCTGCCATGTTAAATCTACCTTCAGTCCTCTTTTAAGAGGACATGCACTCCTTGTAGGCTTTTTCAGATGTGTTCTTCAGATTTTTTTATTTTTAGGCAATTGTTCTGTTGGTTATGAGGGAGGAATCCTTTTACATGCCCCATGACCTACACACCTACCGAGAGAAACCATCTGCTGCTTATTATTCAGTCTGGATACATGGGGGCGCTAAAGGAGAAGGTAGCATCTGTGACTCACAAGAGAGCAGAATAAAATGCCAATGCAATAATAAGTGAGGTTCTGCTTGAGCCCAAATGTTCCTGATGCAGCTGAGAACCACTGCCACTTCTTGTGACCTTCACCTTCCATTGCCTCAGGTACCAACTTAGACTGTAAATCCACTGGGGAAAGGGTAATACCTTCAGTATCTGAATGTAACTCACCTTGAGCCACCAATGAAAAGCTGTGAGCTAAATCCAAATAAATAAATAAAATAATCCCTTCTTACAGAGTCTCCATGGCAAGATAACTACAGAGCTGGTACTGGCACGGTTCCCTGCAGTACAGGTGTAGGAGAGATCGCTGTCCTCCGATGTCATAGAGAGGTGGAGGGTGGGTCCCTCTGTGACTGGCGTTGTGAGCAGACCTGTGCTCCAGGTATAACTCACACCTTCTTCTCTTTCCTTCACACTGCAATACAGTGTGGCATTGTATCCTCCGTTTACAGTCTCAGTGCAGCTGGACTCCACATCTGGGGTTGGCACTCGTTCTGTGAAACACAAGGAGGCACCAAAGGGTGCTTTACATGCTGCAGGAACAATTAATATTACCTAATTGTGTTTGGTCCTAATTGGAGAGGCCAAAGGCTGGGATTGCAACCCAAGAAGCTAAGGGTTACACATACATTACATATAATTATCTGAAACATCTAAGGCTAATGTCCCAGCCTCCTCCAATCCAGGCCTTTATCCACCAAGAAACAGTTCAAAATTAGCTTTGATTAATTGATTTTTCCTAAGTAACCCCTTTAGGATGCTCATTGTAGCCTCATTAGTCCCAACAGTTTTCATAGGGGAGCTTGCATTGCTGTTGCAAATGCTATATATATGTTCTGTGGTGAGGCAGTGTGTGTGTGTATATGGAGGAAGGGTTGGTGCATTATGTGGGAAGTGTGAACTAGGGGGAAAAAAGGGGAATTGGATTCAGACAACAAACAAAACGGGCCCGACTTTTACAGTCTGGGGTATTGATATGCAGACATAAGAGAACAGGCACAAGACTGCTTCTGTGGCCAAGTCCAAAAGCAAAGCAAGTCAGCATTGCTGGAATTTTCTGGAAGGCTCCTCACCCAGTAAAAATGTTGCTAGCAATAATTATTTATGGGTCTGACAGTTTCTTGGTTTTTGATTGTAAATATTTTTGCCCTTATCATAAGGATTGAGGATAACTGCATGGGCTACCCTTACGAGAAACCTGGATGTGACCTACACGGTGCAGTAGATATTACCATGAGAAGGTTGCTGGGCAGACTGGATGGACCATTTGGTCCTTTTCGGCTGCCATTACTGTGTTACTATGTTACAATATGTTGCGAGTTAGATTGATGCTGAAAATTAGTTTAGCTTAGGCTGGTGAACTTGGACATTGAGCAGCGTGGAAAATCTACCCCCTTCTCATTTCTACAAAACTCTAAAATCCATGGAAAAAGACTAGAAAAAGAACGTATTTTTCCTGTAAAATGCACTTTGCCCTTTCTACTGTAGCATGTTGATGAATTTTCTGTCTAAATTCCTGTCTCTAATAAATAAAAACTCTTCCTTCCTCACTGTCGCAGACTCTGTTCAGACTTACTGAGCACACGAAGGTTGTACTTCTGTGTGATGGGGTCCAGACCTCCGCTTACGCGAGCTGCGTAGGGTCCGCCATCTTGCTGTGTCAGGTTCAGGATTTGCAAAGAGAAGTTCCCAGCAGGAGCGCTCAGTCGCCCAGCGAAGCGGTCGTCGGCCACCTCCAGTGCCTCCCTGGCCTTTCTGATGGCTATCAGGTTATTTGCAGAACTCCAGAAGACAACTCTGACCTTCATTTCTTTTGGAAGCTGAAGAGGCAAAGTGACCGACTCTCCCAGAATCCCAGATACCTCCTGTGGCTCATTGGCTCCATGGGGGAGACCTGTACCTGATAAAACAGGGGAAGGATTGTGCAAATTTTCAAAAAGGGAGAAAAGACTTGACTTTTTAAACAGGCTTTTAGTTTAATACCTTACCTACTCTTACTAAATGGCCTTACTGCCTTTTAGGGTTTATTATTATGATCATTTTTACTGCTGACATGTATAAATTTATTTTTTTTTACAATAATATTCCCCAAGTATTTGGATTCAGCTAACTCTCTAGATGACATCCCATCAATACTGAGGGCCAGATTCAGTAAGCTGATGGCTGGACCAGGTAGCCAACCAAAGTTAGCTGGATAACTTGTCCTGGGTATTCAGAGGGATAAACATTAATGGTGAATATGGTTGCTATGTTTGAATATAACCATTTAGGTTTTTTTCAGCTATCTGCCTTGGCTTTTAGGGTCCAGGGTGGGGGTGGGGATCCAAGGGGAAATAGAGGTTGTAGGCGATTGGGAGGGTAGGGGGCGGGGCTTCCTGATTTTGAATTTAAAAGAACAATGGGGAAAGGGGGGAGGGCAGACCCAACCTGAGACCCCCACTGCAAAGTTTCAGAATTGGAAGGGTTTGGAGGATGGGTGGGAGGTGAGACCCGGCAGAATCATTTATAGCATATTGGGGGGGGGGGGGGGGGGGGGCAGAGAAATTGAACCAGAGGCCCGCATGGAACTTTTTAAAAAATAAATGTAACAGTGCCACTTAACAGGATACCTTTGAAGAGATCTGGTTAAGTGGGAAGTTATTGGAAGCAGATCTAACGTTATCTGCTAACTTACCTGAATACAACTGAAGTTCTGCTGTCAGCCAGATAACTTACATACCCCAGAATATCCCTGAGCACCGTTTTTTTATCTGGCTAGATTTTAGCCGGATAATGACTTATCTGGCTAAAATCTAGCTAGACAAGTGATCCAATATTCAAAAACTCGCTAGCTAGCCAGATAACGTATGAGTTATGAATATGGACCTCCAGCTGTTCAGTGTTTGAACAATTCATTTACTCTGGATGTTCTTAGTTTTTTATAGTAATATAATGTTATTTATTATTATTTTTATTAGTTTAGAATATTTAGATTCTAATTTAAATCGTTATTCTTTAATCAAACTAGTTTTACTATATGTTAATTAGGCTCTAGGTTAACTATATTTTTACAGCTGTATTGTGCGTTTTAGCATGGTTATATTTTGTGCGTTATTTATTTGGTTGTCTTTCAGTTTAACAATTTTTTTGGAATTGTACACCGTGCTGATGTATTAATAAAACTAACGGTGAGATCACCGCCCTCCCCCCCCCCTCCCCTGCCCCACAGGATCAAATACAGAGCGGCTCATGGACAGAGGATCAGAAAGAGAAGTACGGGTAGAGAGATACAACAAGGGATGGGAAAAAGCAGAAAAAAACCAGACATTTATTTATTTATTTGCTTTTTTGTACTGACGTTTGTTATTTCATCACATCGGTTTACACGAGATGTACGACACATAATAATAGCATAAAATAGAAGGTTACATTTAAAATCAGAAAGTAAAAAAGATTCATAAACACAATAGCAATACCTATAAAATAGAATAAAAAACTAACCAGGCTAAAACAAAGTTTATAATTTAGTAAATGAGTAAAACTATATCAAATTCTAAAAATAAATGACAAGAAAACTGTAAAAGACTCTGCTTTAGGCTAGCATATTCATGAGAGGTAAAAATACTAAGAGTAGGCTTGTTGGAATAGCCATGTTTTTAGATTTTCTTTTAAAGGTACGTGGATTGGATTCCAGTCTTAAGTCTTGTGACATCTTGCTCTAAATAAGAGGGCCTGCTAAGGACAGTGCTCGGTCGTGAATAGAAACAAGATGTGCTAATTTGGGTGATGGTACTGGTAGTGCTCCATTGCTGGCAGAGCCAGTGATTCTTGTCGGGGTGTGGACGTGCAGTGAGGCGTTGAGCCATTCCATATTTTGATTATATAACGTTCTATGAATTAACGTTAAGCTCTTGAAAAGTATTCTGTATGACATTGGAAGCCAGTGGAGGTCTTTCAGGATAGGTGTTACGTGGTCCTTTCTTCATGTGTTGGTAAGGACTCCAGCGGAGGCGTTCTGAAGCAGTTGCAGAGGTCTAAGGGTTGAAGCTGGAAGGCCTAATAAAATTTGTGGTGAAGAGTTCCATACAATGCTGTACATGCCAAAAGTGGACCAAGTACTTTGAAAACTTAAAAAAAAAAAAAAAAAAGCTGGGCGCTATTGAAGATCACACAGTTCTTTGCTGTGCTCTCTCACCATGAGAATATAGAGCACCTGTTTTTCACTGCTGCATAGCCAAGGGGCCAAAGAAAGGAACAACTGGAACGTGGACTCCCTGGAAGGGATTCTGCTTGTGCAGTACAGCTTCAGAGATTCGTCTTGCAAAGACTTCCAGGAGTAAACCTTCAAGCACTGCCAGGAAAGATGTGCTCTCCAGACGAATGTGACACGAACCACAAGAAGCAACCCAGGATAAGAATGACTGAAATCATGCAGCTTGTCAGCAGGCTGGCATAATGGTTTTTTAAGTAACTTACTGGGATCAGGGCGCAGGAAGACTCATGTATGGATGGAGTAGGGTTGGATAATTTCCCAGGGGAACTACAAACACTGTTATGCACAAGCTGCACTTGTTTTGTTTAATACAAAAAATAGGCAAATTGTTGTGTGAGCTCTTTTTCTGGAAGTGTTCTCTTTTCAGAACCTGTACAAGTGGAAGATCTAGTGGGGCCCCTTTGGAAGGAGGAGCTCCTTACTCATGCCATGCTTCTTGACATCTTTGGTCTGGAGCACGGAGACTGAAATAAGACCTGGAGTTACTCGTTGAGAACTTATATGCATTGCTATTTGTTTTTTTCTTTTCTTTTTTTTTTACTTTCTGGATCAGAACTGTAGTACCGAATATTGTCAGTGTGGATGCTGCAGCAGCAGTGGAAGTAAAATCCACATTCCTGACAAGCTCATGTCCAGTCCACATAAAGCCTGATGCACTGGCCAGTGGCCACCCGCACCACGAAGGGAGGATAAAAGAAGTGAAATGCAATGCATTAAAATGGGGTCCCTGGTCATCACAGGGCAGGGAATAGATGGGAGGAAGCTGACACACCATCATTGGGGATGACCCTTGCAGAACCAGGGAGAGAAAGCTCCTGGATCAGATAGCGGCAGAAAGAGCAGCACGTGGGAAGAGGAGGACGCATGATGGGGGGGGGGGGGTCCTGTATGAGAGAGGAAAGCAGTGCCTAGAGGGGAGGGAGAGAGCAGCAGCAGCAGCAGATCTGATCCTTGATGGAGGGGTGGGTGAGGTTGCCTTTGTTAACTTTTTACAACTTGGGTACTACTATGACTGCTTGTAACTATCGAAAGTAAGAGATTTTATAATCAGAGAAAAGACACTTACCCCAGACGCTGCTCAGGAGAATGAGCAGATAAATCATTGTTTCACCCTGCAGGACTCTCTGAGGCTCCAGAAACCGTGAGGCTGAGCTTGGGTGTAAGAGCCCTTTGCTGAAATAGCAAAACTTCCTTCAGCTCAGATGGGGAAGTTGACTTGTGGACACTGCGTTCTGTGGTTAAGCTTCCTAGTGTGGACAGGAGAAAAGGCAGGTTTCCAACCTCAGAAACTCAAATAACAGGACAACACCACCAAAGACCTCACCTTTCTGTTTAGTTGCTTTGAACTACTCGATAGCAGAGACGCATTCATTCTTGCTGAGATCAGGAAAGCATTGGTTCTCCTTCCACAGCAAACTCGCCCTCCCGCTCCCTGCCGCACAGTGAGGGAGACTCCATGCTCCCTTATCTGCTCAGAAAAGTCTCATTTACCCTTCAAGAGCAGCTTCGGTTGGTCCTGGAGAAAACTAGATGTCTTTGGGGCTGTCGTGAAGATGTATTTGATTTCATTTATATTCCCATTTTTCAGGCACCAGAGTGGATTGCCTTCAGGTACTGAGAGTATTTTTTTTTTGTCCTCAGAGGGCTCACAATCTCAAGGGCCTCATTCACTAAGCATTTTTCTCACAGACACAGAATGGGAGAAAGGCCTTGGTAAATCAGGCCCTTAGCTTGCACCTGAGGCAACGGAGAGTGAAGTGACTCGTCGAAGGGCACAAGGAGCAGCAGCAGAACGTGAACCCTGGCTTCCCTGGTTCACAGCCGCTGCTCTAACCACTAAGGCCCACTCATCCAAGATGGCATGTGTGTATGTTACACGGTTATAAAATATCTCTCCATGTTACTGAGGGCTACCAGCGTCCACAAAGCAGGGCAGCAAGGCCCATTAGCGTTAGTAGGCCCAGGCCTCGGCGATGACCCCCCCCCCGATGTGTTCCTCCAGACTGCGCCAGCAAAAAGATTCATCCCTGGGCAAAGCAGCAAAAAAATTGTTGTTTCATGGAATTCAATACCGGTGACGTCCTCTCTTTCGACTGACGTTTGCTTCCCCTGTTTTCCTTCGGCTCCTGAGATCTCTTGTGCATTCCTCCGTCTCCCCTGGGTCTCGATGAACCGTGAGCACAGTTTGTAGGGAGGTTTAGCGTGGGGAATCTCGAATGCTGGAGGGGCTGAGGTGGGGACAGGGCATTGGCGGGCTTGATAATCTGACCCTGGGAGGTCGCTTGTGTCTCAAAATGCTCCAATGCTCTTTCTTTAGACCTTTAAACGCCTCACTCGTAGCTAAATAATGATCTCTTGCCTCTCTCACGTGGGTCCAGGTCCGTTGGGGGGCGGGGGGGCTTCCAAAGCTTGTATACAGGGCTGGTGTTAAGGGCCCGCTGGGGTCCAAGGTGCGAGTCCTCCATCCTGGCTCTTGTTCTCATGCCCTCGAACCCTACCCCCTGTTACTGGGAAATCCCGTGTGAGAGGCGGGGCCTGTGAGCCTGCCACGGCTGATGGAGCAGGGGGCCGGTTTCCCCACCTATTACTGTGATGGGAGGGGCGTGGGGAAGGGCAGAGGTAGAGAACCAGGGAAGGGGCAATGGGGGGGAGAAGGGTAGAATGGATCCAGGAAGGGGCCCTGGGGGAGGGAGACCAAAAAAGATGGGGGTAAAAATGATAATAGGAGGGGAAAATAAAGGAGGAACCAAAAGCCCTGATTCAGAAAAAAATGATATACATGTAAAACACAGCCTTTCGATTATTGCCCCCGGGTGCCTGTGGGTCACAAAGAAGTGGGCGGGGTCAGGTGGGCGGGGTCAGGTGTCAGGTGGGATGTCAGGTGGGCGGGGTCAGGTGGGACGTCCACCGGCGCCCCTTGCTCGTCACGGCCTCTGGCCCAGCACCGTCACCGCAGTGCCTGCACTAAACACAAGCTGGGAGAGGGTAGGAAACGGAGGAAACGAATCCGCGGGTGCCTGCCAACCAAGGACTCACGGCACCAGATCCCAGCCCGGGCTCCTACTGAGCCGGACATTCAAAGGGGCAGGAGGAAACGAACATAAAAATATGCAGCGCAGCATCCAACAAATTAGAATACGAGAATCGCTGCAAACCATCAAAATAAAAAAGAGCCAGTAACTGTGCATCCATAAATACAATGCAATCCTAGATGCAAAACAAACTGAAGCTAAAATGCTCCCATATAACCTCCAGCTAAGTAATCCCAAAACTGGCCGGCACCTGGAAATCCTAACTACAAGCAGATAAAACCAGCCAACTCTTTCAGCAGTTTTCAAACCTCACACGGAAGAAATCCATGTTTCTGTCAGGAGATTAGTCCAGATAGATGGGGCAACAGATGAAAAAGAATCTGCAGTTTAACTCCGGATAATGGCGGGGTATCCAGGAAGGCTGCTGGGCTAGACCTCAGGGATCTAGAAGGAACACAGAGAAACAGCTAACTCAGGACTCACCGGATAAGGAAGGCCAGAACTCTACAGATGAGGACACATTGCAATCTTGTAATACTTTTTTGGGAAAGGCCAATATGGAGGGAATTGCAATAATCAAGTTACGAAAGGAATAACAGTTGCAGTTGCATGGCCACGGTGTGATAATAAGCCTTTAAGTTGTCGCAACTTCCGAAGATGCCACAACGAAGTACAAGATGTGGCTGCAGTCTGCCCTGACATAGCTCAGCTCTCACTTCTGCCCAGGACACGGTCATGATCGCCCGGAAAGATCCCTCTGATGACAGCAGCCTGAGCATCAACCCCCTACTCCCACGGAGAAGTCAGGAACAACTGGATAACAGTGGGCTCTGGCAGAATAAGGCCTGTAATGAAGAGAGACCCATTCTCCCCACTGGCACCCCTACAAAATGCTTTTTCCCCATTGGAGAGTGAAGAAACCTCAGCGATAGATTTCGAAGGGATTTCTAAAAGTGAAATCACCCAATGCACCCAGAAGCCCTTCAACAGAATTAAATGTCAAAAAAGAAAACTGCTATGATTAAACTAACAGCCTTGCGCAATGATAGGTTAGCACAGCATGAGAAGATCTGGCAACCTTACTTACATTGGAAGTCTAGATAACATTCTAGCCTTGGGGTAACCCTCATTCCTGTGAATGGAGTACAAGTAGGACTAGGCCTCTGGCCACCATTTCGATTTCCAAATTAACGTTGTTTACTTTGGCCTACCCCTACAACATTATAATCTTTTTGCCATCTTCTGTTTGTCATATACCCTTCCAGTTTTGGGGGACTTAATCCCTGTTATGTTACGTTTGTTGTCGAAGCTACCTGCGAGCCATCGCTGCTCTATTAGTAGCGCTCTTCATTGCACAAAGTACTTTGTTCAGGTAACCGGCAGAGGGGGAGTGAGGGAGGGTGGGAAAGGGGGAGGTATACAATAAGAAAACTCTCACACTGTTATAATATTGAGGTGTTTGGTGGATTCTCAGGGGCAACAGTGATGTTATCTCCTACGGGGAGGAGCCCCGCAGGGAGACTGATGCTCCGGGCTAGACTCAATAGCACAAACACAGAGATAGTTTATTTTATTGTACAGCTAGGATGACCACCAGAGGGGGCAGTAGAGAGCAGGTTAGCTGGTCGCAGTCTGTAATCCTTGACGAGAGAGACCCGTCCCACAATGGTGGTGCAAGGCCCCGATGCAGATGTCCAATAAGGCACTGTAGGAGAGACAGACTGGCAGATGTTAAACACACTCCCGTAGCTGAGTAGAGAGAATCCCAATGAGCAGAAGAGAGGATAGGTAGCAACAGTCTGTGATCCTCGGCAGAGGAGACCCGTTCCACAATGGTAGTGTAGGGCCTGATGCAGAGAGATAGCGAGGAACTGATGAGAGACAGACTGGTAGAAGCTGTACTCATTCTCTGTAGCTGATAGATGGATTTCCAGCAGGTTGAAGAATGGAGCAGGCACCAGGATAGACACACAGGCCCTCGAGGAGCGAGTACCTGTAAGAGGGATAGGCACCTGAAAAATAAGCAGAGGACCCCCGAGGAGTGGGTACCCAGGTTAGAGAACCCCGAAGGGTGAAGATAGATTCCAGTGGATAGAAGCAGCAGAGTAGCTTCAGACCGGGGCATACCGATCTTTGCTAACTCGGCAAGAGTCAGCAAATGGGCAACCTTAAATATGCGGAAGAAGTGATGTCACTTGAGGGGACTGCTCCCGAGGTTTGCGCCAACACTGCTACAAATGTAGGGACGCGCATGCGCATGCACCCTAGAAGACCTCAGGTCAAGATGGCCAAACGCCACACCAGAGCCGCTCCAGGGAAGCCAGAGGGTGCGGCAAGGAGATGCCACGGACGCCATACTCCCGAGGCTGGTGGAGAAAGCTGAGAGAAAGGTGAGGCATGTTGGACGAAGTCGTCTGAGCCTGACGGACGCAACACACACAGGATTGGGTTTTCAATATCAATTTCATATAACTGTTGTCATATGACTCCACTATGATTGAACGCTGTCTGTAGTTTTGTATTTCCCTGTGGTGATTAATAAAATTTAAATTATAAAAAAAAAAGAAAAGAAAGCTGCTTCTGCTGGGAGATTCAGTCATCAGAGAAAACAATTTGGGAGCACTTTTTGATGGTGACACAAGAGTTAAATGCCTTCTAGGATCCTCAGCAAGTAGAAATGCATACCAGATAGACCAAGTCATTGAAGATGAAAGTAGGAACTTTGATATCAGAGTCATCATCCATCTAGGGACCATTGACCTCAATAGAATTGGTATCCATGAAGTACAAAAAGATTTCCAAAATCTAGAAAAGATGAAAAGACACACAGCAAAGACTATTGCCTTTTCAAAAGTATTACCTGCTCAAGGAAAGGGAAATGAGAAGCTATGCCATATAAATAAATTCAGTTCCTGGCTCAAAACCTGGTGTACACTGGAAGATGGGGTCGAGTGTGGAGCAGTAAAAAGCTTTATGGTAAGGATGGCCTACATTTGTGAGTAGCAGGAAAGAGGATGCTAAGTGAAAAATTCAGATCATATATTGCCAGGCATTTAAACTAAAGAATGGGGGTGGCAGGAGACTGCCAATTAAAGGGACATGTCACCCCCAAGCAATAAAAGCCATAAAAGAATAGGGAGGAGAAAATAACAAAATCAAACAGCTCAAAAAAGCAGAACAGGTATCTAAGAAGCAAAACAAATGCCCATAGTTTGGTCAATAAAATCCCAGAGTTGCAGGCCCTAAAGGTGGAGGCGGACTTGGACACTGTTGCTGTTACGGAGACGTGATTCAAGGAGACACACGATTGAGATGTGGCCATCCCGGGCTATAACTTGTTAAGGAAGGACCAAGGTCAGAAAAGGGGGAGGAGTAGCTCTTTGTGTCAAAAACAATATCCAAGCAACTGAACTGCAAGGAATGTGGGGTAGAGAAGAAGCATTGTGGTGCATTCATTTTTACTGGCGTGGTGTACAGGCCTCCGACTCAAACAGAAGAACTAGACAGGGATCTGGTCGAAGACATCCAAAAGGTGGGAAAGAAAGGGAGATTTTAACCTGCCAGATGAAGACTGGAGAATCCCTTCTGCAGAATCTACCAGAAGTAGAGAGATAGTGGATGCCCTGCAAGGCGCTCTGTTCAAACAAAATGGTAATGGATCTCACGAGGGAGGGAGCTATACTTGATTTAGTGCTCACTAATGGGGATAATGTCTCTAATGTCCGGGTGGGTGCCCACCTCAGCACCAGCGATCATCAAACGTATGGTTTCATATCACAAATAGGATACGGAGAAGAAGCACGAAGACACGAGTTTTGAATTTCAAAAATACAGACTTTGTCGAAATGGGGAGGTGGAACAACAGTGGGCCAAACCAAAAGGAGCAATTACAAAGGCAACAAATCTATATGTTAGAAAAGTAAACAAAAGCAAGAGGAATAAGAAACCGATCTGGTTCTCAAAGGAGGTGGCTGACATAATAAAAGCAAAAAAAGCAGCATTCAAGAATTATAAAGGATCCCAAAAAGAAGAACACAGGGACGAATATCTGGTAAAACTTTGGAAGACAAAGAAAGTAATCAAGAAAGCAAAAATTCTGGCAGAAGAAAGGACTGCCAAAGAGATAAAGCGAGGTGACAAAACATTCTTCAGACACATCAGAGAAAGGAGAAAGGTCTGAAGTGGTATAGTGAAAATGAGAGGTGAAACGGATCAATGTATGGAGGGAGACGAAGAAATGGCAGAAATATTAAACAAATACTTGCGTTCGGTGTTCACTAAAGAAGACCCTGGAGAAGAAACGTCCCCATTTACAGAAGAGAATGTATGGGAAGAGCTAGGAAAACTGAAAGTGGATATTGAAGGAGCTCAGAGATGTGCTGGTGGGTCTGCTGAAGGACTTGTGCAATTGATCCCTGGAAACGGGACTGGTGCCCAGTGATTGGAGAAGAGCGGTGGTGGTCCCGCTTCACAAGAGTGGGAGCAGAGAGGAGGCTGGAAACTACAGGTCGGTTAGCCTCAACTCAGTGGTGGGAAAATGAATGGAGACTCTGCTGAAGGAAAGGATAGTGAACTATCTACAATCCACTGAGTTGCTCGACCCAAGGCAGCATGGATTCACCAGGGGAAGGTCCTGTTGGACAAATCTGATTGATTTATTTTTGATTGGGTGACTAAAGAATTGGATCGAGAAAGAGCGCTCGATGTGATCTACTTGGATTTCAGCAAAGCTTCTGATATGGTTCTGCATAGGAGACTTATGAATAAAATGAGAAGCTTGGGAGTGTGCGCCAAGGTGTTGGAGTGAATTACAAACTGGTTGACGGATAGAAGACAGAGTGTGATGGTAAATGGAACCTACTCTGAAGAAAGAACGGTGTTAAGCAGAGTGTCACAAGGATCAGTGTTGGGACCGGTTCTTTTCAATATCTTTGTGAGCGACATTGCAGAAGGGATAGAAGGTAAAGTTTGTCTATTTGCAGATGATACTAAGATCTGCAACAGAGTGGACACACTAGAAGGAGTAGAGAGAATGAGACGTGATTTAAGGAAGCTTGAACGATGGTCGAAGATATGGCAGCTGGGATTCAATGCCAAGAAGTGCAGAGCCATGCATCTGCGGTGTGGTAATCCAAAAGAGCTGTATGTGATGGGGGTGAAAGACTGATGTGCACGGAGCAAGAGAGGGACCTTGGGGTGATAGTGTCTAGCGATCTGAAGATGGCGAAGCAATGTGACAAGATGATAGCTAAAGCCAGAAGAATGCTGGGCTGCATAGAGAGAGGAATACCCAGCAAGAAAAAGGAGGTGATAATCCCCTTGTACAGGGCCTTGGTGAGGCCTCACCTGGAGTACTGCGTTCAGTTCTGGAGACCGTATCTCAAGCGGGAGAGAGACAGGATGGAGGCAGTCCAGAGAAGGGCAAAAAAAATGGTGGTGGTGGTGGGGGGGGGGGGCGGGGGTCTCCATCAAATAACTTACGAGGAGAGGCTGAAGGACCTAAATATGTACACCCTGGAGGAGAGGAGGTGCAGGGGAGATAGGATACAGACCTTCAGTTACCTGAAAGGTTTTAATGATGCAAAAATCAACAAACCTTCAACACATATGGAAATTACAAACAGATAAGTGCACACTATGTTGTGAAATTTATATTTATTGGTCATATATAAAAGTGAATACACACTAAGAATGACTGATGATTATAAGCATTAGCACATGGGGTGGTCATTCAATAGTCCCCCAGTCTCCATAAGGGTATATAAAGCAGTTTTCCATGTGCTGGTACCTGTGCTAAAATCATGATGGTCATTCAAAAAAAAATTTCATCGATTACTCAATAGCAGAGATGTCTTTCAGTCTAGATCAGCTTCTGCAAAGCAATTAGTGTGGATATGCAGAGCACTCATATAACTAAAAGAAGAGCTAGGGAAGCACTGAAAGCTTCACCAGTCTTTTCCAATTTTTAAAACAAAGACGGAGATGGCAGACTATACATGAATCTGACACACTGGGCCAGTTCCCTCTATATGCCCAGCACTGTTGATGCTGTCATCCCCTCCTTTTTTCAACAGGTCAGACCACAGTGAGCAGAAGATCTAAGGCACAGACCCACAGTTTCCTACAGCAGGAATTAGAAAATCAGAAAGCACAATGACAAACATTTTCAGCTTTTATATTACGCTATAAAAATATGTAGGATAGCGGTTTATTAATTTTTTTTAAAAATAAGATAGCCCCGGCCACTTTCTTTTAAACTCATGGAATGCCCAATAGTAACTTAAAGCTGTTTCTTGAATTCTCTTGACAGAGGAATGCAAATGCCAAATGTTCTTTGAAAGAAAATGGGAAGGGTAATTAACTGCATTTATAGAAAACTGTTAAATGGTTTGATGTACCTGTCACAGCAAGGGTGGTGCCTTTTGCTGGAAGCCAGTGCTGTATTATTTTCTAGACTACACTGACACCAAATGAACTTTACTGGAAAAGAGAGATATTAGAATTAATTATAATTAACTTTTATTTTCAGCCTATGAAGCACAAATTTATATTTGAACTCATAGAAACATAGAAACATAGAAATGATGGCAGAAGAAGACCAAACGGCCCATCCAGTCTGCCCAGCAAGCTTCACACACTTTCTCTCATACTTATCTGTTTCTCTTAGCTCTTGGTTCTATTTCCCTTCCACCCCCACCATTAATGTAGAGAGCAGTGATGGAGCTGCATCCAAGTGAAATATCAAGCTTGATTAGTTAGGGGTAGTAGGGGTAGTAACCGCCGCAATAAGCAAGCTATACCCATGCTTATTTGTTTTACCCAGACTATGTTATACAGCCCTTATTGGTTGTTTTTCTTCTCCCCTGCCGTTGAAGCAGGGAGCTATGCTGGATATGCATCGAAAGTGAAGTATCAGGCACATTTGGTTTGGGGTAGTAACCGCCGTAACAAGCCAGCTACTCCTCGCTTTGTGAGGGGAGTAGCTTGGGTGGCCAATACCTGCCTAGAGCCAATGAGAGAAAGGGGATTGAATACTAATGATCTTTTTTAATTGAGTATAAAAAGTAATTATGGTTTTGTTAAAAGAGACAGAGGGAGAAAAAGAGGGATGCAGCCATTAGGTGAGAGGTTTATCTGCTGCTGCTCCCAGCACTCAAAAAGAGTTACATCCAGTGCTCAGTGAATGCTCTCCTTATCTCACCCAGCCTAGGGATAAGACAGGCTGGAAGGACTCAAAAATGAAGACGATGAAGAGGTGTTGGGTACACAGTGTGTGCCACACAAAGTGGTTCCCAGCTCTCTATGTCAAGCATGCTGTCCTTTAACTACCATAGTCCAGGGCCAATGCTGTAGATAAGAGGAAGCATGCATGATTTAAGAAACCCTCACTGGACCCCAAAGATCCCTCCAACTTCCGCCCAATCTCCAACCTCCCCTTCATTGCCAAACTATTGGAAAGAGTTGTCAACTCACAACTCATGGCTTATCTGGAAAACCATCTGATCCTCCACCCTTCACAATTTGGATTCCAGAAACACTTTAACACAGAATCCTTACTTCTCTCCCTTTCTGACCATCTCCTCCGAGGCATGGGTCAAGGCCACAGCTACCTCCTTGCCCTCCTCGACATCTCTTCAGCCTTCGACACCATTAGCCATCATCATCTTCTAGCCCGTCTGGAAAACATCGGCATCTCAGGTCTTGCTCTTGCCTGGTTTAAATCCTTCCTCTCTAACAGAAAGTTCTCCGTTAAAATCGGGAACGCCACATCCACACCACAACCCCTCCAGCAGGGAGTCCCCCAAGGCTCCTCACTTTCTCCCACCCTCTTCAACATTTATATCACTCCTCTATGCCACCTCCTCTCTAACCTTAAACTCAAGTTCTACCTGTATGCTGATGACGTTCAGATCATCATCCCTATACAGAACTCTCTTGATGACGCCCTTGAACACTGGGAGAAATGCCTCACAGCCATTAACTCCCTCCTCATTAATCTCCATCTTGCCATTAATACGAACAAAACGGAGCTGCTACTCATCTCCCCCCATTCATCCGCCTCCTCTCCTCTGCCTTATACCACTAAACCCAACCTCCCCTCTACACAACCCTTTGTTAGAGACCTTGGAGTCATCCTTGACCATCAATTAAGCATGAAGAACTACGTAAATTCTATACTCAAAGCCTGCTTTTTCAAACTTAATGTGCTCAAAAAACTGAGACCTCTTCTACACACCCACGATTTCCATACAGTCATCCAAGCCACCATTACTACCAAATTGGACTACCGCAATGCCTTACTCATTGGACTCCCCTACTCTACCATTAAACCCCTACAAATACTACAACATGCTGCAGCAAGACTCATCGCAAACTCCCGCAAATATGATCACATCACACCCATCCTCAGAGACTTACACTGGCTCCCCATTACATCACGCATTATCTACAAAACACTCACCATAATCCACAAAGCAATCCACACGCACAATTCCAACTGGTTAGACCTCCCTTTTACAACTCCTAACTCCAGTCGACCCACCAGAACGGCAAAAGCTGGCACCCTACTTGTGCCCTCCTTGAAATCAGCCCATCTCTCCTCCACACGCGACCGTGCTCTCTCGATTGCAGGTCCCACCCACTGGAACACACTACCACCTGACATACGCCTTGAACCCTGCATGAACAACTTCAAAAAGAAATTGAAAACATGGTTGTTCAACCAAGTTTACCCAGAATAAAAAAGTCATCAACCCGTGCCAATGTAGACCACAATTCGTCTACTCCCTTTTCCTCATATTGAGGAACTATGTTTTTGTTATATTCCATCTCCTCACCGCGAGGATCCTTGTTTTGTTTACCCTGTCTTTTCTTAGCTGCCTATCGTTACCCCCCTCCCAGTTTGAACTTCCCTGTTAAAATGTAATTTTCCAAACTTAACTTGTTGATTGTAAACCGGCATGATGTCCACAACGAATGCCGGTATATAAAATGTTCTAAATAAATAAATAAATAAATAAATATATTCTCAGAATAGAGCTCCTACAAGTTAAAAAGCTACTGCTGGTGTTTCTTGTTGCTGTGAGCTGCAGAGAACAGAGCCCAGGTGATGGCCTGTGTCTGAGCATCAGTCAGTGCTAATATTTTCATGGTACACTGGTTAGGAAACATTGGCCTAGCCCCAAAGTTATGAGGAATAGCTACAGAGACGAGACAACCCAACAGAGAATTAAAAGACCAAGATTCACTGCAGGCAATCTGCAATAATTGGCATAGGAGAAAGATGTAAATCTAATACCCAATAACAAACAGGGCTGGTGTGCATTTTGTACTTGCTTCGAAAGGGGGCTCGGCTAACATTAGGTCTTTAACTTCACCTATAAATATTTGCTAATAGACATTGCATGATTCACCCGGGGCAAAAAAAACCTTCTCTCTCTGGTTGTTTCCATCAGAATTCGCTCATCTCAATTTCATAATGATCGCATCTTACAAAGGTTATTTAGAAAAAGTAATGACATCCTTTGCTGAAATGACATATTAAAAATACAAGTAACAAAAAAAAAAAATGCCATTCTGTATTTCCCCCTCTGGTTCTGAAATGAACAGTGGTGATCACCGTTAACAGAATCAATAAGATGACAGTGGTAAGGATCGCTTTCCCCATGCAGTAAGGCATCTCCGAGGTGATTTCCCCTGATAAAGGAAAATAAAACCAGAATAACTCTCTTTATTCCAGAGATTTTAGAGTATGTTGTGGAAATATGTCTAGGTGTGCTTTTGCCTCGTGCAGTAACTAATGGAGGTGAGCAGGTTTGGCAAAGCCGAGGTATTACTGTGGCCTGGAATGATTTCCCTGAGTCCTGTACACGGGGAGGCTCAGGTAAGAGGGACCAGCTGTCCAGGAACGATGATGGCACCGTCTTGTGATCCAGGAGATAAGAGAGGAGAACGTGCAGATTTCAGTCTGAGCCTAAACGTGGCTCGATTGGGATCTGGTACCCTGAGCCTTCATTCACAACTTCCTGGACTTCTACCCCCGCTATTTCATTTCTCCTTCCCAACTCACGTAACCCGGTCATTGTAGCGGCAGTCCTCAGCCAGGGGCCATGCAATCATGGGACCTGAATCCAGCCACTAGGTGTCGCCATTGCACGATGACTGAGGCTCCTTCATTCCAGGGGCAGTGAAGGCTGCCTCTGCAGCATCCCCAACCCTGGCCACCCTAGGAACGGAAGAGCTGACCAAAGAATCGAAGTGCATGGCCGGCCCTGTAAGGGAGAGTTTTTAATAACTGCATGTGTAAGAGCTCTTTGCAGGGTAAACACATTCTTTAACAGAAAGACTGATGCATCCCTGCACTGCACCTCTGGGTGTGTAGGAAGTGGTTTCTCCCAGGAGAAGGTATTCAGAGACCCTCCACAGGAAAAAGTAGTCAGTTGGTAAGTTGAGAATTGGGTAGTTGTCAGAAACTGAATCTGGGTCTGGATCTTAATTCTGGTCCTTTTTCCTACTAGGAGCAGAGAACAGAGATGATGAGAGCAGTTCAGCCCTGTGTCAGCATGTCTGAGGATTTCTGTCCCCTATATCCAGATCTTATGTTTGCATGTGCTATGTTGCCCCCTAGTGGATGTATTGGAAAACTGTATTTTCACGTTCATGGTTTATATGTCTCAACACAGACTGACCTTTGTTAATTTGTTTTGATTGGTTACATTTAGGGAAATTTCAGTTATACATAGCAGACCGGATGGGTTAGTTGGTCTTTATCTGCTGCCATCTTCTCTGTTCCCATGCCCTAAGTGCAGCCTGGGCCATGGAAGCTTCTAGGAGTCTGCTGGCTGATTCACTTTTAAGTTGGTCTGGCAGATGGTGCAGTGGTAATGCAAAAACAGGAGGACCGAAGGTACCACCGCAAAGCCACCCCCGATATCTCTGGTACCAAATAAATTCTAGTTTAGAAAACAGACTCCTTAAAAAAAAACAAAAAAAAAACAAACAGGGGTTTTTTTTGTCATAGATGTCATAGGGGCTAAAGCTTGTGAAGACCTTCCTGGGAATATTTAATCACCAAGTCCCAACCAAAACAAACTGCACTTCTTATCTTTCCTTTTCTCTTTTCGTTTGCAAATAAAAATATAAATGTTCAAAAGCTGAGTTCCCCCATCCTTGGAGAACAGGAACTGTGTTTTGAGAAGAAGTCTCTGCGTCGGGAAGAGAGGCAGCATCCCGTCTGCGTCCCAAAGGTCTGCGTCAGATGGCAGCTCTCAAGAAATGGCTTTCCGAGAAGAGAAGAAATGCATTTTGCTCTCATCCAGGACCCAATGATTATGAATTCTGGGAAGGCCTTCCCATACCTGTAGCCAGGCTCTGGTTTATCCCTTCCAGCTAATGAGGGTTGGGGGTCCTCCCCCTGCTTCCCCTTTACAGGATGGGTCAGGAGTATAAATTCCCCCCCCCCCCACACCTGAGCAGGTGCAAAGCGTCTGCCTTCTCTCTCAGAGGGAGGGTCCTCCCCCTGCCTTCTCTCGCAGAGGGAGAGGGAGGCTCACCGACCGAGGAGCTGGTGAGCCTCCAGGTCTGCCAAGGAAGGATTCCAAAAAGGTCTTTTGGAGGAGTTTTGGAGAGTTTGAGGAGTAAGGAGCTTTGCTATTGGGATCTTTGTGACCCGTTCCTGATAGAAGGGCCAAACCCTGTTCATGGAGCACCGGGTTCCTGACTTTTCACCTTTGCACCCAATTAACAGCAAAGGATGAGAATTTGGGGGTGGGGGGTGGAGTTTTATGAAGAAGCTTGTTGGAGTCATCTTTCCGAAGCAAAGGAGATTTTTCAGTTCTGTGCTTCTTTTATGCAGGTTGTGGAGGAGAATTGGGATTTTGGATGTGCAACACTGGTTCGGTTAAAGGAAGAAGCGTGATCAGAGCTTGCACCATGGATAAAGAAACCACTGCTTTTGTAATCATGACATTTGCTCTGCTGTTTATGAGTTCAGTGATCTTGGTGTGCATCTTGGGTTTGTTTTTTTTTAACTTAATCTTTTCACCTGAACATCACATTTCGACTTTGGTGCTTTATTCGAGAGCGCCTTCTCCTCCCAAGAAGACTCTTCTATTGCGAGAGCGAGCTGGGGGTGTGAATCCATGAACAAGACTGTGTTACCCCCGCCTGCCCCGCCGGATGAACCCCGACATTCCCAGAGGCCGGTGTGAATCATCTTTGAGAAGAGCAGAGGTCCGAGATGTTGAGGAACTGCCCTGGGACCTATGTATCTCCCCCTACCCTTACTTGATGCACCCCATGAAAGAGAGGATTATATATCTTAGCCTTGCAACATTTTTTGAGTCTTTTTTTTTTTTCAAGAGGAATCTCCTCTTTATTCTACAGTTCATTTGATACCAGAGTTATCGGGGATGGGATGGTAGCTTCAAACCCTCTTGGTTAAGAGCACTACAATACACTGAATGTTACAATATGTTCCAGTTGAGGCCGAGTTTTCGGATCAGTACAAATATTTCCAAATGAAGAGCTTTCAGCCCCCTGTCCTACTTCATCTACAGTCAAACACCCTCAAAACATCCCAGATCATTACTGACTGTCTAGCTTCCCTGTTCTTCAAGCTTACACAATGTATTTCTGTTTTACAACAAGCAGTACCATTAAAATAACATTTAGGTAATTTGTTTGCACAACAGTGTTCCTGGCCTGAACAACATCAGCTTTATCCACTTCCTTCATTTGCTGAGGGGAAATAAATCATCTTTTCTGTTCAGGATGCCTGATTGTTGACTGCCGCCATCTTGCTTCCTTCTCCTGGGACCTTACTTTTAGAATATCTATTTAAATGTTCTTCCAGGTGGAGCAGATGATACTTACATCCTGCCTCTCTGGCTTTCCTCTGGTAAATCACCCTCCCTCCAGAATCCTCTGGAAGAAACCTGCAGGCTGGCCAACCGCAGCCTGAAATGGACCACAGCTGTCCATTCTCCAAGGGGTGCGATTGGAATAATCCAATCCTGTATTTAGCCAGCAAAAGACTGAAGTTTGGGGAGGAGAGAGTCCAGGCAGAGGGGGAAGGGATTTGGGTATCTCCAGTCTCTGTGAAGGGATGAGGCTGGGACTGTTCACAGACACCTCACACCCCAAACCAAAAGATAAGAAGATGTATCCCCTCCCAACGGAATCATGAACTTTTAACTATGAATGTGAAGGACAATCCTAGAAATAAGACAACACATGTGACCTATGTAGGATCTCTGAGTACGGAGCAAATAAACTTAGTGCAAAATGTACAAACAACACAGAAGATCAGGGGTTAGTCATCTATAGGGCTGGTGATATGCACCTCCACCAGCACTACAGTTACCACTACAGTTACCACAATGCCAGGAATGGCCTCCCTTCATGATCTGGGTCACTTGACATATCTTAGTGGGGTTTCAGAAGAGGTTTGGGCAAGTTCCTGGAGGAAAGGTTCACAAACAATACCCTTACCCGAGCGTCCCGCTTGGTTATCTGGAACTGGTACAGAGAAATCTCAAAGCGAGGGTGAGCGCACCCATTGAAGAATTTTTTTTTGTCCCCGAATCCTCTCCATCGGAGAAATCACAGCAGGGACTTAGCTTGAGGACTGAGTATGACCTCCCCCCCCCTTAGTAAGAACGGGAGGAGGGGCACTGAAAGTGACGCCAAGTACTTTTTTTTTTTAAAATCAAATAGTTTTATCTTTTCCTGGAATATGAGTGAAAACATTTTTGTAATTAAGTGTGGAGGAGCTTCGGCTGTAGAGACTCATCCTGGGAAGATTCCTGTCAGGTGTCAGAGAAGACGGTTCCTCCATCAGCTTCGCGGATTCTTTAACACTGCGTTTTTGGTTTTTTTTTTAATTAAAATTGTCATTGAGCTTTTCCAGGTGGGAGCTACAAAACTGAGACTCCACAATACCAGTTGGCAAGATCATTGCCGCATAGACTGGAATACTCATTTACACGGATAATCCACTGCCAGACTAGTAAGCTCTGCTACAACTGCAACACTTTCTATCTGTCAAAACGTCTACTCCCTCGCCTTTTGTCGGTCTCACCTCCGTTTAATGATTTTAATAATGAAGCAGAGAAACTGCTGCCATTTAACTAGCTGGTAGGGGCTTACTTTCACCCTGGGGTACAAAGGATCCTGGAGAACACACAATTCCTTAGAAACTCTGATACTTTTTACGGGACTAACATGAAGATGATACAAACTAGTTAAACATTGTTATAAAATATCTCTCCATTTTACTAAAATCTTTGCTGCCATATACGTAGCAAGGTAGCAGTGGCAGCAGAAAAGGACCAAATGCTCCATCCAGTCTGCCCAGCAAGCTTCTTATGGTGGTATCTGCCACACTGTGCAGGTTCCCCCGATGTTTCTCTTAAGGGTACCAACTGTCGCTCCGTGCAGTTATCTCCAAGCCTTATGATAACCCATAAAAAATTACTGCTGGCAACATTTTTACTGGATGAGGAGCCTTCTTGAAAATTCAGACAGCGCTGCTTGATGTGCTTTGCTCATGGACTTGGCCATAGAAGCCGTCCTGTGCTTTTTCTCTTATGTCTGCGTATCAGTACCCCAGACTGTGAACGTGATGGTTGTCATCTGAATCAATTTCCTCTCTCCCCCCCCCCCCCCTTTTTGTTTTCAATAGCAATGGGTATTTTTTTTGGAGTGAGGTGCAGTGATTTAATAAAAATAAAAGTTTCTTCCTTTTCCGGCTTTGCTGTTCGCAATTATCGCCTCTTTTTATTCTGCTCCCTAGGTTCCTCTCCCTGTGCATCCCCCACCGGCCTTGTTGCACTGTTTGGCAACCCTGAGGTTAACCTATATGACCGCCCACAAATCTCGAATTTCTCCTACAGAGTTCCCATCGGAATATCAGCACAGCTGGGTGAACAGCAAAGTCAAAAAAGGGAGAAACTCGTCTTTTCTAATCATTGCACCTCACGCCAAAAATATCCACTGCTGTTGAAAACAAGCTATATGGCAGATATACTTTACTACAGTGTTTCAACACTGCTGCTGTGCATGACCAGTGCTATAGAAATAAGTGGCAGGAGGGCACAGACAGAGAACTGACAGTCCGGCAGGCAGTATTCCTACCACAGACCTTGTGAGGAGAAACTTCAGGGCAAAATGATGTAACCCCTGGAGGAGAGTGAGGTGAGGGCAGGATACATAAGGCCACTTTAACACTTGAAGACGAACCTTTATGGATGGGATCCCTTTTATTTTTTTCCTTATTGACTGCCACCCTCTTCTCTCCATGCTGACCCCCAGTACCTCCCCACCGTTAATCTGATGCTGCCAGCCCACTTTCCTCCCAGGGCCGACTCTTTCATTAGGCAAACCGGGCAGTTGCATAGAGCGTCCAAACTTGGGGGGGGGGGGGGGGGGGCGCAAATTCCCAGAATCTTCTGGCTGAGGCCTACCCGCTTTCTATTTAAATATCTTTATTGCTATAACAATATGACACAATAGACATAAAAAAACCCAACAATCCCAGACTGCAATAACGTATGTAAATAAATCTTGGATTGTAACATCAAATACAGTCCTTAAGCAATGCAAGGACCACAAGAGTCAATAGATTTTAATGAACCAATTTCCCTGTCTCTTCTAAATTTTCTTACCCTCCCCACCCACCCCCTTTTAAAAAGAGGCCTACCCCACTTTAAAGGAAGGCCCAGGTACTTCAGTGTCTGCCTCACTCCTCACCATCGGTGGCAGCTATTACACACTCCCACTGTCTCTCTCCTGTCGGAGCTGCCACGGACGTGCTCCCATCCACCGCCAGCTCGGTCTCTCGCTGCAGTCCTCCTCACTAGCTGATTCCTCTGCCCTTTCCTCTTGTCTCAGCTGGTAGGTAAATCAGTGAAGGTGTTGGGGGGGGCGGAGGGGAGCGGTGTGCATACGCCAAGGTTGAAGGTTCGCCTACAGCATCGGATACCCTTCCATTGGCCGTTTTCCTCGTCTGTGCGGGAACAATGGCAAGCATACCTCTACCTTCTTCCAACCCAAGCAAGCCCATGCATTGTCCTTCTTCTAACTTGTTGTCACCTCAGCAACAGAGGCATAGACTGCCTCCATTACCAGATACGTTGTGAAGTAATACAAAACTCTGCAATAAAAGTCACTGAGAACCTATATAGAAAACCAGTCTAACCAAAGCAGCACTAACTCCCAGAACTCAAACAACTACAACCCTACATGAAAAGGCAAAACTATAAATATTCCACCTGGCCCTAGAACACCAATATACTTCTTGCTGGGGAACGAAAACAAGCCAAACAGCTACAGATTCCTATACAGAAACTTAAGCCAGCAAAATGCCTCACCTTGGAAGGGAGAGGGGAACAAAAGGAGGGAAGGGTGATATGAGGGAGCGGAGTAGCTCTTCTTTGCTGTGCTCTATCTGCTTCAGGCTCACCCCCCTCCCCTTCTGTTCCCTGCATGCTGCCTGGGAGGGCTGGGGGTTGGCGCAGGAAGCAGAGGGGCTGTTCTTAGCTGCCTGAGGTTCAGGGCACAGGCCAACAGAGTCTTCCAGACAGAGCCCTGTGTGTTCATGCAACTGATGCCATGCTATGCAGGCCCCGGAGGCAGCTGCCCCTTTTGCACATCAGTAAAAGTCGCCCTGAGGATACGATAAAGATATTCAGATACTTCAACTATAAATAATGCAAAAAAGATGAGTATTTTTCAGAGGAAAGAAGGGCTGGAGAAGGTGTGGGATCAGATGGGGGTAGATTCAGGAGTAACAAGATAAACTGGCTAAGGATACATCCAAGCTGCCAGTCACGCTGGCCGATGCGATGATAAGCAAAAGCGCACGTCAGAGGCTCTTGGGTTTTTTTTTTTTATATATCGCGCGCGCTCAGCCACCACTCCTGAGTGGCTCGGGAGGAATCGTGCGTCCCTAGTGCTCCGATGCTTCGGGCGCTCGGGAGACGCGGCTGCGCGCTTGCATATTACTACAGGCGCTCGATGCCAGCGTCCCTTTTATCCCTGCATCAGGTCGATTTCTGGACGCCCAATACGCACGCACAATAGCAAGGGGCGAAATCGGCCTGGAGCGCATCTATTGTGCGCGTGTATTATGTGTCCAGAATTCTTTTTTTTCCATCAAGCCGTTACATTATATCTTTACTCTTAAACACCGCAAGCAGTAGGAACCCCACAGGACACTTTTTAAAATTCCTCCTAAACCCTTCACTCGCGGATTGACTTAACGCCAGTTCCGGGTTGGAGTTAAATCTGCTGCGTTAAAGGGTGCGCATCGAGTGCACGGCAATTTTTTGCAACAGGGATAATAGCTAATAGCCTCATCTATATGGCATTTGCATGTGATGAACGCTATTAGCTCCGCGTTTATTTGGGCGCATGTTCCGGACGCGCTAATCCCCCTTATTGCATCGGCTGTTAGCCTAGCGCATCCAAAACGCGCGCCCAACTGCGGGTTAACCTGTGCGCTAGGCCGAGCGCACTTTATTGCATTGGCCTGAAAGAGTGGGATCCACCTGCAAGATTTCTACTCCTTTTTCTAGGGCAGTCTTTGCCTTCCTTCTTGCTATTTCACTCTCTGGAGTAGAAGAGCATCCTCCAGCAACCATCTTTCCCAGTCTAATCACAAATCTCTGTAATAATCAAAACAGTCCAACCGTACTAATGTGGTGATCACCTGGACCCCAGGTTCCCCCGTGTGGCCTGCCAGGCAGACCAGAATACGTGAGTGCTTACGTTTCCTCTAGGCCTTCTAGTTATTTCTATACTTGCAGCCTGCTAGACAAACCCAGCTGCTAGGTTGATGCTATCATCATGTCGTTATCTAACGAGCTACCATTCGTTATGAGTCTCCCAGGTCCCCTACTTAGCCTGCCAGACAGACCTGGCTGGGGTGAGCTCCAGTATTTCCACTCTAGCCAGGTCTGTCTGGCAGGCCACATTCACCTGCATAGTAGAAGATTGGGAATTTAATGGCACATCGGGTAGATGTGCCATTAAATTCCCACCTGCAACCCAACATCAACCCCATCTTGTCTTTTACTGGGCCTCTCAACTATTTGCCCACTGCTGCCTTCCATATCCGACCCAAGCATGCCCAAAATCTGAATAGGTGGAGGATGCTTGAAAGAGCCTCCCATGGGAGGTTATTGATGGAGAACATGGTCTAAGAATTCAGGAAAGCCTGGGACAGGTACAGAGGCTCCTTGGCAGTGGGGAAGCGAGGGTTAAAGCCAGAGTTCAGGTAGGCTTGGCGGCAGTGTGCTCGGAAGGGGAAACGGGCCACGGTCTCTGCGGTCTCATAATCCATGTTTCTGCAAATATAAAAGTCCATTAATAAGCGTTCTGCGCGGGCTGGCTGGGAAGTATTTCCATAATTCACCCTCTGGTTCCGATATGAGCAAAGATGATGCCTGCCGACTGAATCACTAGAAGGATGGCAGTAAGGAAGGCTTTCATGATGCAGTAAGAGATGCATAGGAACCCTTCACCTGAAAAACAAAAGTTAAAAACAAAGAACCCATTTTTATTCCAGAGATATTTGATTGTGCCTTTTACCCTCAGTTTTCTCGCCCTGCAATCTCTACTGCTGCGCCCTTCCTAGATGGCATGGCTTGTTGACCCAGGAAACCCGTGCCACCTCCGAGGTGAACATAAGAAATGCCATACTGGGACAAGCCAAGGGTCCATCAAGCCCAGTATCCTGTTTCCAACAATGGCCGATCCAAGTCACAAGTACCTGGCAGGATCCCAAACATTAGATAGATCACAAGCTACTGTTGTTTATTAATTACTCTCATAGCAGTTTATGGATTTATCCTCTAGGAACTTATCCAAACCTTTTTTAAACCCAGTTACACTAACTGCCATAACCACACCCTCTGGCAATGAATTCCAGAGCTTAACTGTGCGATGAGTGAAAAAGAATTTTCTTCGACTTGTTTTAAATGAGCTACTTGTTAACTTCATGGAGTGCCCCCTGGTCCTTCTATTATCTGAGAGAGTAAATAACCAATTTACGTTAACCTGTTCAAGTCCTTTAATGATTTGTAGATCTCTGTCATCCCCCCCCCCCGCCTCAATCGTCTCTTCTCCAAACTGAACAGCCCTAACTTCTTTAGCCTTTCCTCATAGGGCAGCCGTTCCATGCCCCTTATTTTGGTTGCCCTTCTCTGCACTTTCTCCAGTGCAGCTTCATCCTTTTTGAGATGCAGTAACCAGAACTGGACACAGTATTCAAGGTACAGTCTCACCATGGAGCAATACAGAAGCATTATGACATCCTGTTTTATTTTCCATTCCCTTCCTAATAATTCCTAATATTGTTTGCTTTTTTGACTGCTGCAGCACACTGAGCCGATGATTTTAAAGTATTATCCACTATGATGCCCAGATCTCTTTCCTGGGTGGCAGCTCCTAATATGGAACCTAACATCGTGTAACTACAGCAAGGGTTATTTTCCCTAAATGCATCACTTTGCACTTGTCCATGTTAAATTTCATCTGCCATTTGGAAGCCCAATCTTCCAGTCTTGCAAGGTCCTCCTGTAATGTATCACAATACACTTGAGATTTAATTACTCTGCATAATTTTGTGTCATCCATAAATTTAAGCACCTCACTCACCCTACCCCTTTCCAGATCATTAATAAATATATTAAAAAGCTCTGGTCCAAGTACAGATCCCTGAGAGAGAGGGAAGGAGCCTGTTTAAGGGTAAGAGTGTGAATGAGACAAGGAACCTAAGTGTGTGTAAGAGAGGAAGCCTATCTGAGTGAATGGTTTGGGTGCCCACAGCAGGCGTTAATTTCTGAGCAGTCCAAAAAAATGTACAGAAAAGCGCGACCCCTCATTTATTCAGTCTCAGGCCCTGGAGAGGTGCTGGGGGCGCGTTAGGAGAGTGGACACTCAACGCTGAGCGCCCGTTTTCTGCGCCGATTGTTTGCATCGGCCCCAATGTGCCTTGAATGATTGCGCAGCAGCAGCCAGCCGGGTACGTATTCTCCCTGCTTTACTGGCAGCCTCTGTGGAGTTTTGTGTTTTCGTTTTCCGTCCTCGGTGGCTCTCAGCCGACGGGAAACGCCATTCTCCTGCAAGAGCCCAGACTCACCTGAGGCAGGTGTCAACTCCTTGCAGAGTCTCCAAGAAAAGACGGCTGCAGAGTTGTTACCGATGGGGTTCCTTGCTGTGCATGTGAAGGAGAAACTGCTGTCCCCCGATGCTAGGGAGAACTGGAGAGGGAGCCCCTGCATGGAATTACTGTGCTCCCCATTGCTACAGCTGTAAAACACGGCGTCTCCTCTGCTCTTCACGCTGCAGTACAATGTTGCATTGTATCCTCCGTTCATGCTCTCAGTCCAATTGGCCTCCATATCTGGGGTCACCAGTCGCCCTGTGGAAACACCAAGGAGATAAGAAAAGGAAACTGTCTTTATCTCTTGAAAGCCGCGTCGATCTTGTTTGGATTTGCAGGTAATCAAGGACAAATAACGAAAAACTCCCTGGTGTGTGTAACCCCACAAAAAGGTGACCCTTGCTATTGACAGCAAGGGTACACCAGGGCCAATTTAACATCAGAACGTAAGAAGTGCCAAGCTGGGTCAGACCGAGGGTCCATCGGGCCCAGCATCCTGTTCTCCGACAGTGGCCAGTCCAGGTCACAGGTACCTGGCAAGATCCAAAACTGTCGATCCACTACAGTTAGGAGCCTAAACTCTTTGCAAGTCAGCCTCTGTTCTTCTAATTCGTATTTTGCATGCACGAGTTCATGAACATTTTCTGCTCTTCGTGTTTTGAGCGCACAACGTTTTAGGAGCTCAGCGTCTACATGCACAGATCATGTTGTTTATTTAAAGTTTTTATAGACTGACATTCGTTAAAATAGAGGGAGAAGAAATATATAAAAGGAAGAATAATAAGAAGAGAGGAAAAATAAGACATAAATTACTAGGTGCATAAAAACGTGGAGATCAGAAAATTCTACGCACAGATCATGTTTTATCTTTTGTGTATAAATACCGAGTACAGGACCCCTGCACAGCAAACTCGGGATTCAGCCCCTGAAACTTTACTCCGCCTCTGACCAGGAGTTACATTTCTAGGCTTTCATAGCACTCTGCACAGGTATCATTTACAGAGAAATCAGCAGAAAGCTCGTCAACGCATGGAAGGCTGTGTAACGAGCCTCATTTAACAGGACGTTTAAACTGGGGGGGGAGAGGTGTTGCCCAGAGCAAATGGAAGCAGCTTATTTAATTGCTGCGTCCTTCCCACTAGGGTTGACCGGTGTCTTTAAATTTTGTCAGCATCTCGCCTTGGGCTTTCGGGGTAGGTGTTTAATAAGCATGAATGAATAAAACGCAATAATCTGACACCCCAAATTGACACCCAGGATCAGTCGTTCTATTCTTAACAATTGCTCCACCGCTGTAGCTGTCACTGACGTCAGACTCCCTGGTCTTATAGTTTCCTGGATCACCTCTGGAGCCTTTAAAAAAAAACAAACCCCTGGCATTAATTACGCTGTCCTCCCTCCTGTGCTCAGGCGCAGGGACAGATTTTAATGCTAGATTACAGATTATCAGTAGCAAGTCTGCAATTTCATATTAGCCAATTGGCAGGGATTGTTATTATTATTAATAAGTAAAGATTTTATATACTGCTTATAACAGAAATTTGGGGGTTTTTTTTGGGATGGCTCTCTCCAGATATATATCTGTTCATGCCAGCGCCTCTCTGCTTGGGCCCGATCCGAGGCCCCCCCTTTTCAGCTGGCGCGCAGGCGGTCAGGGCGCGCTGCTACAGTCGGCGGATCCCGCGGTGCAAGGCCGGACACCGTGCGTTAAAGACTTTATTTAAGGCCACCGGGGGGCGACTCGCAGGCTGTGGTCCTTCTGCTGCAGCAAATTTAGCTGAACTTCTGGTAAGAGCCTGCAGCTTTATCCATTCCTATAATTAGCTTTGAAGCTCACGGGGCTTCAGCTAAACTAAGTTTCAGAGTGGCTTACGTTAAAAAAAAAAAAATCCATATATAAACCTTCACAAATACACGGGGAGAATTCCATGCCTCCCAGAAACTGTCCTGACTTCTTACAGACTTGGGATATTCTTTTTAATTAGATTTAAAATAAAAATGAAAGGTTTTTTTTTCAGATATGAATGCAAGTAAATGTGTTTTGTGTTCCACAGTTGGTTGAAGAAAGACCGTTGGCTCACGTGGCCCAATCTTCTTCCCGTTTGACTGATGGTGAAAGCCCCCCCCCCCCCAATCCTGCGTCCGTGGGGGTGGGGGGAATTCCTTTCTGACCCCCAAAATGGGGGGTGACTGGCTTAGGTCCTCGGGGCAGCGGTTTCCCTCGGAGCCCCAGGGCAGCGCAAGTCTCGCGCGCGCTTTGCAGCCGCGCGGGCCTCGAGGCCTCCCTGAGCAGATCGGTTCTGCGTGCTCTCTCTCTCTCTTAGCCAAGACTGGAAAGAAAGCTTTGGCCTGTGCAGCAACCCCCACGTGATAGAATTCACCCTCCCTTGAAATCTGCTTAGAAAATAATTATTGGACTTTTAAGGAACTAACTGAAACCTGGATTTTTAAGCAAGTTTTGTTTTAACATAATCCAGTCCAGATACTGGCTTTTGCTGTTTTGGCAGTATGAGTTTTAGATTGCTTCAGTGTTTTTAAATGTTGGATTACATATTACATGGTTCTCAAAAGCTTGGCCTGTGGGGCATTTCTTTAATTATTATGATAATGTTTTGCTGACTTGGCGTTCCCTTTTGTGTTTTTTAGTTTTGTAAATTGGATGGATCTGTTTCGCAGTCAGTTGGCTGAGACGTATTGGTGGTTTAGATTCTTGTTTACATCCCAAGCTTTTCAAGCCCAAGGGGCACGTACGTACCTTAGCGAAAATGTGTGGCGCACCAACCTCTGCGGCGCAGGCGCAGAGGCCTCGTGTTCAAAAGAAGAGCCAAGCCAAGCACGGAAAGCCCCGCCCTCTCTTCCAAATTATAAAATAAAGGGAGAGCGAGGAGGGCGAGAAGCTCCTGAACCCATCACAACCGATCAGCTCCCTCTATTGTGTAAGTGCAGAAGTCGGTGCGAGGCGGGCAGCCGGCTTGGTTAGTTATCTTGGCCGCTGCAACGTGTCCGCCAGAGCTCCTGCACGGCTGCTGCTCCCCGACACGCGGAGCCGAGTCACATCCGTGCCCCAGCGCAGGCTCTTCCCATCTTACTGAGCCCCTGGGGATAGGAGAGAGGCTGGAAGGACTCAAAAACGGGGAAGATGAGGAGGTGCCGTGTGCAATGCGTGGGCTGCACCGCAAGCGGAGTCCGGCCGTCCATGCCGTGCATGCTGCCCGTTGATAGAAAGGAGAGGCGTGTGCGATGCAACTACCTTTAAGATACCTGTCAGCATTATGTAAACAATTATGCCTCATTGTTATTGTTAAATTATTCCTGCTTCTCTTCTTCTTTCCCCAGTTCTAGCCTCCCCTGTTTTATTGTAACTTTTTTTTTCTCTTTTGCTTCTCACCACTTGTTAATTGTTCAAAGTTATCTCACCCCCGGTTACCTGTAAACCAGCATGATGTGATTGTATCATGAATGCCGGTATAAAAAAAGCTCTAAATAAATAAATAAAATGTTCTCAGAGAGGATTTCTTAAATGTTCAAGAGATACTGCTGGTCTCTCTTGTTGATGCAATGTGCGTAGGGCAGAGCCCGAGTGCTGTTCTGGAGCTGAGCGTGGGGCAGGGGTCACTTTTCCCTGGCACAGCTGACCAGGTCTCAAGGCACACCAGGTGCCATGGCACAGTGGTTGGGAAAAGAATGGTGTAATTAATGCCTCATCAAATTGTATTTAATCTTTGAAATCCAAACCAGATAGCCCCCCCCCCCCCCCCCCCTCAGTAGATGTTTTTTTCCTGAAGCGGGTAATGTAAGCTCCCTCCCTCTTCAAGGCACTGCACAGGGATGAAGGCCCCAGGAGTTTGGCGATGCATCAGGATCACAAAAGTGGGGTGCCTAATACTACCCCGAGCCGCCGAGGAGAAACGATCGCCTGGATGCGAGGCGAGAGCACGGACGAAGTTCTAGAATCAGTCAAAAGATTCTTACCCCAAACACCCATCAAAAGAAGGAAAAGGCAAATCATGCTTTGGCTTGTTCTGCCCTCGTTGACCCTGCAGGGACGCCCGGCGGTTCCAGAAACCCAGAGGACTGAACTCTGGTGCGAGGGCTCGTCGCTGAAATGCCTCTCGGCTCCTGGGGGGGGAGGAAGCTGACGTGGCGAGCCACACGGTGCCTGGGCTGTAAGCGGTCAGTTTGTTACTGTCCTTGGGTAAAATTATAATGACAGGTTTCTAGCCTCAGAGGCTCGTGCACTCTGGCCCACAGGCCCTTCACCACATTTTTAAATATATATTTTATTTTTCAGTTGCTTTCTTCTCTTAAAAAAAAAAAAAAAAAAGTGCTGTACCTTAAACCTCGATCCCAGAAACCCCCTGGATCCCCAGCCCCCTCTGCTACATGCAATAGGCTTCAATAGTTTTAAGAGAAGAAACTTCTAAATACTACAGACTTCTATAGCACTCGTAGCCCTAAGCAGCACTGAGACGTTTTGTGGAGCTTACAGTGGAGTCAAGATTCACGAACAAGACAGATCAGCAGTTTCTTGTTTATTTCACAAGGCTGCCTGTACTTGTACTCCAATGCTGATGAGAGTGGTTGGAAGCAGATGATAGGGAGGGAAGCTAGGAATATGTTTGATAGATTCTGTTCATGTAACTCTCTGCTGTTCCTTTGGCTCGAGGTGTTCAGAGTCTCACCCTTCCATGTCGGGCTCGTGTGCTTGTTTCACTGCAATTTCAATACGTTTATATTTAAACATAAAACCAGCAAGGCAAGCCACAAAAAAGGGAGGAATTTTTAGGCGGGATTTGGATACGGTCAGAGAGGGGCTGTGATGCACCAGCCCAGGGAAGGCCCCGCCAGGCATATGGAGCAGCGAGGTGGAAAGCACAGCGTCGAGAAGAGCCCAAGTAAAAAAAGCATCCTACGTTTACACATCCATTTGTAGGTGGCGGTATATAAGACTTTTAAATAAATACAAATCCTACCCCCACGAATGGAAGTCACGGGGACGGGGTGCAGGGGGAGAGAAGCGAGGAGAGGTAGTGAGCTGCAGAGTGAAAGATGCTTGAAATGTACGCGGGGACAGGCAGGGAGCCGATGCAGTGACTCGGGAAGAGGGGGGGGGTTCAATGGCCGAAGATGAATTTTGAGTGGGTTAAAGTGGAGAGAGCTGGTTCGGCGGGAGACCTGAGAGGAGAAGCCGTCTTGAGCGGGCACACGTCTTCAAAAAAGTCACCTACCCGTCTGGTCTCGAAAGATCGTGCACACCGTTCTCGCTTTTCTTATTCACAGTCCAAGACGTAGGCAAATTACAACTGACGTCAGGACGTACGTAAAAAGAACATTGTGTGATTACCGAATGGGATTTCTTCGGCTGATGCCCCCGAGGTTACGCTTAAAACAGAGGTAGGCAACGCCGGTCCTGAAGTGCTACAAAAACAGGTCTGGTTTTCAGGATCTCCCCAGTAAATATGCATGAAGTACGTTTGCATGCACTGCCGCCGTCATGTGCAAATATATCTCGGGCATAATCCAAGAACAGAACAAAAAAAAAAATGCATCAGTCCTTAGGTTTTATAAATTAATTTCTGTGCATTTGCAGGCACGCGCCCCGTACGATTTTGCCCTTCTTTCACCCAAAGCGGTTCTGCTTCCGTCCATGGACTTCAGCCCCCCCACTATTATGCCAAACCAAGCCTCGAGGGCGGAGGGCTCGGCCTCCAACCACTTAAATAAAACACACTTTTTTAGCTACTAACGAAGCCACCAGAAACAAACCAGTTTGGATTGTATTAATATCTGCTTCCTTTGGAACAATGCCCAAAGCCATTGCTTTCTTTTTTTTCCTTCAAATGATATCATATTATTTTTTTTACTGCGCAGAAATTGACAACTTCCTGCAAAACCTCTTAATACGTTCATACACAAACTCGCCCAATGTTATCGGTGCACCTGCCTGCAGTTTACCCTTTGGACACAAGCTTGTTTCAGTAAAACCCTTCTTAAATCCTTCAAGTCAGCAGTTGGATAAATCCAATTATAGATGTCTGAATATCTTGCTATATTGTATTTCTTCAATTATGTGCAAGAGGTTTCTTTTCTGTAGGTTCATCTTTTTAAAATAAATTTGCATATGCATGAGAGAGAATACCTAATTGTATCTTTTATGTTAATGAAGTTGTCTAAATTTTGTACTTTTTGTTTGTAATTGAAAATTTGATTCAAGATCCTACCCTCCCAAAACGATTAGACTGGAAGGAGGAAACTGAGTCTGTTAGAGATATTATAGTTAGCTTTTAATTGTTCAAAGGATAAGATGTATTGTTCTCTCTGAGCTGTCTCCGAGATCACCTTCTTCCCTAGCACACAGCTCTTCCTGTCTTCTGAGGCATGCTTGATGTTCTTCAGCTCAAACTTAGGATCACCCTTAAGTGGCAATAAAAAAAAGGGCGAAGCTTTCTATGTTACTTCCCAAGCAGAAAGAATTTCCCTCCATGCTTCCAGCAATTTCTTTTTCTAATTCTCCTTCTTTTCCTGGCTTCTCCTCTCAGGTGGATGAGACGAGAGGGGCTGATTACGATGACCGGCGCCCTGAGGTGACTCCATCTAGGAGGGCTGTGTGCACAGATATTTGATCCGATATTACCTCCTGGGGGATAGTGGAGGATTAGTACGCTGAACGGTCTCCAGGAAGGACAATGCAGACAGGTGGAGGCCCAACCAGTCTCCAAGGGACAAACCCCCCCCCCCCCCCCCCCCACACCACACTAATGCCGCGCACAACCCTACAGGCTGAGCCGTGTGTCAGCCCATGCATTGTAGTGTTGTCAGCCAGTAGAGGGGGTCAAGTGAATTGTCCATAATAGGGAAATACTTCCCCTCCCTCCCAGCAAGAAAGTCTGAAATTGGTCACCTGGACTCCACACCCATTTTTTAAAATGTTTCTTTATTATTAATATTTTTAGTTTTTATTATCGTTTCAAACAATGACAACATCTCAACGTGATATGGAACAATCATTACAAGAGAATGGAGAATCTTAACAAGCCACAACAATATCTTGTTCAAAGAAAATTATTTGCAAAAAAAAAATCTTGAAGGAAAACGGAGTAGATACTTGACCATCACGGTCTATATATCCACCTGGCATAACCTTTGGTGGTGTTATCCATTGTCGAAGAAGGATGGGTCATAGCTAGTCTGCTGGCTTTCCACGGCAGTGGTAGGAGAAGAAAACACAGTATTGCACTTAAAAAAAAAAGAAAAAAAAAAAGCCTGGGACGAGGACAGCAAGTCCTTAGCAATCTGTGATACATTTTATTGGACCAATGTAAGGATTAACCAAAGGTGTACATGAGCTTTCAAGGACTGAAGAAGGTACTTCTCTACTCTCAAAAGCTAAAATTGCATCAGTGGTGGGGAAAGCCAGGGGAGAAGACGATCTGCAGTACTGCAACAAGTAGAGAAAATAGGTAGCATGGCTGGGCCCTGTGGTCTTTGTCTGTTGCTACGCTTTTATGTTTCTAAAAGGCTGACTTTTTAATGATTATGGGAATCAGAATCTGCCTCCATTAGTTTCCACTTACACCATCCTTCCATAACCAAAATTGGGCTTGTAAAACCCAAAAGTGAAGCAGAGGGAATAAGGAGAGGCTGACAAATGGAATTGCTTAATTATTTCTGTTCACTGAGGATGGTCTTGGAGTAGGACCACCGAGAACTACCACAAAGAGGAAGGGAAGTGAGTTACACCTCAAATAATTTTCAAGCGAGTGTGTTCACAAGGAGCTAGCAAAAAGTAGATAAAGTGATACTGCTGGATGGGGTATATCCGTGGGTACTAAGGGCACTTCTCTAAGTCCTGGCAGCTCCGCTGAATGACCTTCTTTAGAGATGAAAGTAGTTCCGGAGGACTGGAAACAGGTGGATTATGGTTCCTCTTCACAAAAATGGAAGAAAGGAGGAGGTGGTGAGTAAATTAATAGAATTGCTGCTAAAATAGAGGACAGTGCAGTTTCTGGAATCCAATGAATTGCAAGACGCGAGGCAGCGTGGATTTACCAGAGGTAGGTCCAGGCAGATGAATCTGATCAATTTCTTTGACTGAGTAACCAGAGAGTCTGAATACGGGAGAGCACCTGACATAGTATGTTTTGGATTTCAGCAAGGCCTTGGACATGGCTCTGCATAAGCAACTTGCAAACAAAGTGAGTGCCTTAGCCATGGGCCCTAAACCGACCGACTGGATTAGAAACTGTTCCAGTGGAAGGCAAGGAAGGGCAGTGGTGAACGGAGTTCACTCCGAGGAAAGGAGGCGGTAAGCAGCAGGGGTGCCTCAGTCTGCTTCTCTTCAACATCTTCAAAAGCGCTATTTCAGAAGAGCTATCAGGAAAGGTTTGCCTTTGTGCAGTTGATCCCAAAATCTGCAGCAAGGTGGACAGCCAGGAAGGAGTGAAAAACATGAAGAGGGATCGAGTGAAGCTTGAGAAATGGTCTAAATCCTGGCACCTAAAATCTAACGCTAAGAAATGCTTGGTCATGCATTTGGGTTGCATGAACCCAAGGGGAGCATTACAGTTTAGATGCAGTTTTTCTTTGTACAAAACAGGGGGCGAGATCTGGGGGTGATCATATCTGGTGATCTTAAAGTGGCCAAACAGGTGGATAAGGTGACAGCAAAAGCCAGGAGCATTACTTGAGTGCATAGGGAGAGGAATAAGCAGTAGGAAACGGGAGGTGATACTGCCCCTGCATAGATCCCTGGTCAGACCTCACTGGGAATACTGTGTACAATTCTGGAGATCGTACCTTCAAAGGGATATAAACAGGATGGAGTTGGGCCAGAGGGCGGCTACTAAAATGGTAGTGCTCTCTGTCCTAGAGCATATGGGGATAGACTTAAAGATCTAAACATGGATACCCTAGAGTAAAGGAGAAAGAGAGGAGATATGATAGAGACATTCAGATATCTTAAATGTTTTCATGCACTGGAGGTGAGCCTCTTTCCACAGAAAGAGGGTGAAAGGGGGTAGAGTCGGGAGTAATCTAAGGAAATATTTCTGCACAGAAAGGGTGGTGGACACATTGAACAGCCTCCCAGTGGAGGTGGTGGAGACAAAAACTGTTACTGCTTCTTAAGACTTCTATAGTGCTACTCGACGTATGTAGCACTATACAAAAACATATGAGAGACAGTCCCTTCTCAGTAGAGCTTATGGTCTAATCAGGACAAACATACAGAGCAAAAGAGACTTTGGGAATTTAATTTATTAAGAAAATGGTTAAAATCAGTAAGGATGTGAGGAGGATAATCAGGGGTTAAAGATTTAAAAGGAGCCTAAAAAAGGTGGCTCTTTAGATGGGATTTAAATAAAACAAGACTCAGGAAGTCTATTCCAAGCATCCGGTGCAGCCAAGTGGAAAGCACGGAGTTGGGAATTGGCGGTAGAGGACAGGATTGTAATTCAAGAAAGCTTGGGACAAGCACAGGGGATTTCTGAGGGAGACAAAGGTAATATAAAGCTGAGCAGGAGCTGTGGATGGGCAGACTGGTTGGGCCGTATGGTCTTTATCTGCCGTCAGGTTCTATGTTTGGCCCAGTAAAAGTTCTTGCATGTAGGATCTGTAACAGAGATGACTTTTTGGATTTTTTTTTTATTTTGTGCAAAATTTCTAAATTTACTACAAAGATGAAAGCTCCCCAAAGTCAGTTCTTAGAAGTGAGCATTGACAGTCGCTCCACAGATGTGCCTGCTGTTCAGTTTCCAACAGAGATACTGCCAGTGTCCCTGCTTAGGGGTAGATTTTAAAAAGCATTTACTCGAGCAAAACTGGTTTTTGCTCGAGTAAATACACTTTACTCAAGTAAGTGGGCTTTTCAAAATTGCTACAATATATGCCATTG
Source organism: Rhinatrema bivittatum (assembly GCF_901001135.1). NCBI lineage: Eukaryota > Metazoa > Chordata > Amphibia > Gymnophiona > Rhinatrematidae > Rhinatrema > Rhinatrema bivittatum. The sequence goes on from NC_042630.1 coordinate 35,644,070, forward strand.
AATTGTCCATAGGATTTACTCAAGTAAGTGCACTTTACTCGAGTAAATAGCTTTTGAAAATTGCTACGATAGTATGTCACATTTACATGCGTAACTCCTTTGAAAATGACCCCCTTATTGGCTATTGCCTAGATTCCGGAATCACAGAAATGAGCATCTATGCCAGCAAATTATTAGGTTGGTGGGGTTAGAAATCAAATTCTTGACGGCGGTTTTCAAATCCATAAGGGTAGGTTTATAGAGAGGATTGTGATCGATTGGTATCCGTCACCACTCAAGAAGTAGTAGTGTGCTTAAATTCAAGCATGGGAGGTTCAGGTTAGACTTGGAGGAGCTTTCTGTGAGGGTGGGTGCAATCTCCCATCAGTAGAGGCTCTTAAGAGCATGTTAGACCACTGGTCCACAGCTCTGTCCTGGAGGCACCCTTAACTGGGCTGGTTTTCAGGATACCTGACATGAATATACATAATAATATCCAAAGAGCCTCTTCTATAAACCCCCTATCACTGTAACACAAAAACCAATTCGGTGTGTGCTATATTAGTTATCTGAGATCAACCAATTTTCCGGTGGTAACCAGAGTACCGTTTTAAAAATTTGTTTTCGTATTGATTCTTTCTTTTTATATATATATATATATATATATATATATATTATTTTTTTTTCTGTATGCATTTAAAAATTTGCTCTTAAGTTTCAATCCGTTTTTTTAAAAAGCCAAACTATACTCTCTCGGCGATGACGCTTTTATTTCACAAGGGGTAACGAAATGTGTTACTTATCTTTTGCATGAGAGAAATATCTTTTCATAGATATCCCCACTCTCTGAGTCGTCCTGTCATAGCCTATGCTTGACACTGACAGCATTTCGGCACAACGCACCTGCTTCAGGGGTTAGAGAGAGTTTTATTCAGCTTTTCCCTTTCTTCCAGCCGCCATTTTCTGCATGAATATACATAAGACAGGTTCGCAGGCACTGGAGACCCGGTGTGTGCAAAACTACCTCGTGCGTATTCGTTGTGGCCGTGCAGGAAAACCAGGCTGGTAAAAGGCCTCCAGGACTGGGCTGGGAATTGCCAGGTTAGACAAACATCTGATCGGATGGTAACGGTAACGTGGATCCTGCCTGGAGACGCCCTTTGGAGGTCCCTTACAAGTCAAATGACATCGTTTCACTGACGATTCACTGACATTCCTAGTGACTTTGGGCAAGTCACTTTATCACCTGTTGCTCCTGATGCCCACTTACAGGCCGATGCAATAAAGTGTGTCCAGCCTACTACACAGGTCTACCTGCGGTTGGAAGTATCACCTGATGCAGTAAGGGGATTAGCGTGTCCAAAACGCACGCCCAAACAACTGCTTAGCTGATGGCGCTCATCACATGTAAATTCCATGTAGCTGAGGCTATATTAGCTATTACCCCCGATGCAGAAAATCCCTCTCCCCCCCCCCCCCCCCCCCCCCCGTGCTCAACGCATACGTCCTAATGCAGCAAACTTAAGGTCAGCTCCAGGGTTGGCGTTAAGTAATTCCGTGGGTCAAGGGCTCATGGCAACAGCTGATTTACAAGATGATATCTAATCAAATAATGGGTTCCACACCAGGAACAGCAGAGGCTGATGGAAACTTTTCTTGTGGGATCTGAAACAATTCGGTCCATTGCACCTTCGCTCTGATTTTGGTATGAAGCCTGCAGCAGGGCGAAGGTTGTGGGTATAGCTGAGCTGAATGATGTACCAATTTATTTATGTTTTTGCTTAATTTGATAATTTACCCATCCCATAAAACATTCAGACCGGGTTATATCACAACATTCATAATAAAACACAGACTAAAATAAAACCAGTCTCCTGCTGACCCCAGAACTACAGAGGGCTGAATAGCACTGCACCCATAAAATCTTGGGGGCTGCCACGTCTCCTGCATTTGAGCTCTAGGGCCATGCAATTTTTTTAATGCAGCAGCTCGTTTTAATAATGCATCAGGCGCCCAGGAGAGGTGGCTGTGCGCGTGTTAGGAAAATGGGTGCTCAATATGATTGCCCGTTTTAACGCGCATCTTATTGCATTGGCCCCCTAAATTGTAAACTCTTTGGGGTAGACTTATCACTTTGGGGTATCACTTTCAGAAAAAAATTAAAAACTTGGCTGTTCGCCCAAGCATACCCTTGAAGAAGCTTCAGGGTCACCCACACAGTCACATACCCCACAGCTGTGTACCCCTCCCGCAACTCGAAGGAACTGTTTTTCGGCTAACTGCACTTTCATATAACTTTCCTAATCGTATACATAGTGTAAATTGTATATAACTCTTACCTTGTAAGCACTTACTCTATGCTTATATGCTTTGCTCTCCAGTTAGAAATTGTTTAACCTTTCCTTTTTTCCAACAGCCTAGTTCCACATTCCCTGTTATAATGTAACTTTTTTGCTTTCATTGTTAACTGGTTTACCCCCTAGTTTATTGTAAACCGGTACGATAAGACCTGGTCTTCAGCATCGGTATATTAAAAAGAATTTAAATAAAATAAATCGTGCACTCAGGACCCGACAAATAACCAAAGTATAGAACACAAAACAGCAGTAGAAGAAAATATTTATGGCGCTTTCCCGGATTTGATTCCATGGGCGTGCTGAGGACATCATCCCGGATCGGAAGCGCACGGCCTTTGGGAATAAAACAGTTGCTCCTTCCATTCATCCCTCCTCTTATTTTGGCAATGTCAGCCAGGAGAACAGAAGCCCCACCACGATGTGAGTTAGAATTCCTCCCTGGATGTTTCCTCTTCCTGTCACCAAAAAAAAAAAAGTTTAAATTTAATACAAAAATGCAGAAACGATGCAGATCACAACCGGAGCATAGTGGGTACTTTGGGGCCACCTGAGCTTGATGAATTTATCGGATACCAGAGAACTGCACTGTCAATGAGGGAACAGCTATGGCAGCCATCTTGGAGAGGAAGAGGATAAGAAGGTATCCCCTCTTACTGTCTGCATCCGGAAGACCCAGCTATGTGTAGGGGACTCCAAGTCCCCACTAAGGTGCCGCTGTATGTACAACGTGTAGTGTGGATGAGTTTTCGTGACTTTGTGATTTCTAGCGGGGAGCCTGGGGAATTTCTTTGGAGCAGCTTTCTTGGAAGCATTTGTTCTGGAAGATTGCAGGAGGTTTTTTTTTGCGAGGCAGCAAGTCTGCCGGCTGGAGCAGTTCTCACTTTTTTGTAGTGGAAAGGCCATCAGGTTTTACACACACACACACACACACTCTCTCACACACACACACTCACACTCTACTATTTTGGGCAGTGGGAAAATTTTGCTCACATAGGGAAGAAAGTTCAGCCCTGTGCAAGTCTTGTTGGTAACCAAGGAAGGGTCTCTAGTAGGGTCAAAGAAATTCATAGCAGTGCAGCTGAATTCAGTGTATGTGAAGGAGAAGTTTATGAGATTTCTATGAGTGCGACCTTGGAGGATGCCCATCTCAAGGAGAGGTTACTGAGGGGCTGTAATAGTAACAGGATTTCACATTGTGGGAATTCAAGAACACCTGGGATAAATGCAAGGGATCTCTGAGGGAGTGGTGGGGATCGTAGAGCAGTTGGTGAGGATGGGCAGACTAGGTGGGCCATCTGGTCTTTTTCTGCCATCATATTTCTATGTTTGTAGTACCAACTATGTTGAATCCATTTTACAGTAGTTTAAAGGTCTGAGATTCTTAGCTCCCCCCTCGCTGACAGGGTTCTTCGCCTTGCAGATGTAAGTGAACCTGGAATTGGCACTAAAGCCAAGCTGGAGTTTGGGCTCTGCACGGGCTTTACTGATTAAAGCGTTCCGCGCTCCGGACATAGACAACCCCCTTCTCCTGCCTCTTTCACAGCATAGTTCAGCATCACTCTGCAGTTCTTACCCGAACCTCCCACTTGGGTGACCTTCGGGTCTGGATCTGGTACTCTCTCTGAATAAAAGAGAAATAGCAAAAGTAAGACTCAAAGAACATGTCTCTTAGTTCACCAGCTAGGTTGTCTTACCATATTATAATATGATTTTTTTTTTGTTCTTTTGTTTGGATCAAAGCTCTGCTGGGGGATATCAGTAACTGGCAGACCCTTCTGCAGCCCAGTGGGAAGATGAGAATTCTTACTGTCTCTTATAATGTAAAGGCGATGCCCTTGCCAGTACGGCTGTTAGAATCTGCTAACAACTCAGAGGTTGCCTCCTTGGGAATATTAAGCTGACCAGCAAAACTGATCTGTAGGTAGAATTGTAGAAAGACAGAGGTGGAAGATGCCTCAAGAGGTCTTCAACCCAGTCCTCAGGCCACACCCAGCCAGTCGAGTTTTCAGGATCTCCACAATGAATATGCATGAGAGATTTGCATGCTCTGCCTCCATTGCATGCCAACATATGTCATACAAAACTCACTGTGGACACCCGACTGGCTGGGTGTGCCCCAAAGACTGGACTAAGAACCACTGATCTAGTCCATGCTAGGCCCCCCCAGAGCATGATCCACTGCGCCTAACCCATCCCTTGGCAACTTGTTCCAGTGCTCAACCACCCTCTCATGCGGAAAGTTCAATCTAATGTCTTAGCTGACATAATACAAGCCCAATACTTTTATCCTATCTAATTATCTGCACCCTCCACCCCCTGCTTTATCTCTGCTGGTGCAGTCCATAAGTCCCAACTGTAATTTATAACTTACGGAGCACTTGAAGTTTGTAATTCCTCTGCATCGTTGCCAGGTTTGAATATATTGTGGCTCTGTAAAAACCGCTGTCGTCCATTTTCAATCCATTCATCCGTAAGGCGTAGCTCTGGCCTGCAGTTTCCACCCTTCCTTGGTAGCGGTCATCCCTTACAGTGATATCCTCATTTGATCTGATCACTGCTATGATCTTACTTGTTGCCATGTGGGTCCAGGTGACTGTTATCACCTGAGAGTCCTCTGGTATCTCAGGCTGGAAAACTACCGATCCTCCCAAAATCCCCTTCAGTTGCATGGGGGCTTGCAGATCCTCTGCGGGACGCACAGCTAGAAAGACAGAACAAAGCAAGACATTGGGATGGGTCTATATTGAAAGCATTGGTCTGGCTAAGTTCAGGATTTAGCTGGACATACAGTAAGTTGGATAACTCAAGGGCGGGCCAGGAGTGCTCCAGGGCGGCGATAACTTAGCAATATTCAGCATTATCTGGCTAAATTAACTGGATAACTCTAGGATTGCCTCAGTCCTAGGGAAGTTCTAAAGTTATTTGGCTAAGAATACCTGAATAACTTGATACATAACTGTTTTCAGAATATAGCTAATTAAGCACAATTTAAGAAACATACCTTGCGGGTCTTCAGGCCCAATCCCTCAACACCTCATCCCCACATTATTTTACACTTGATCTTAGCCAAAAGGCCGAGAAGTGATCCCCCACATTATTTTAAATTAGCTGCAGGCCAGCACCCTATCCTTCCCAAACTCCCCTCCCCCCAAAACCTCCAAAATTTACAACAAAGAAGGGGTTCTTGTGCCCCGAGGATGACCCCCTACCCCAACGATATTGAAACCACAAGCACTGTGCCACCTACCTGCAACCTTAACAGCAACCTCCCCACCCACCTCCCTGGACCCAGTCCTAACCTCAGCTGAGGTGAAAACAAATGCACCCCCCCTAGTAAGAACATAAGAACATGCCATACTGTGTCAGACCAAGGGTCCATCCAGTTTCCAACAGTGGCCAATCCAGGCCATAAGAACCTGGCAAGTACCCAAAAACTAAGTTTATTCCATGTTACCGTTGCTAATAATAGCGGTGGTTATTATATGTCAACTTAATTAATAGCAGGTAATGGACTTCTCGTCCAAGAACTTATCCAATCCTTTTTTAAACACAGCTACACTAACTGCACTAACCACATCCTCTGGCAATAAATTCCAGAGTTTAATTGTGCGTTGAGTGAAAAAGAACTTTCTCCGATTAGTTTTAAATGTGCTACTTGCTAACTTCATGGAGTGCCCTCTAGTCTTTCTATTATCCGAAGAGTAAATAACCGATTCACATCTACCTGTTCTAGACCTCTCATGATTTTAAACACCTCTATCATATCCCCACTCAGCCGTCTCTTCTCCAAGCTGAAAAGTCCTAACCTCTTTAGTCTTTCCTCATAGGGGAGCTCTTCCATTTTCTTTATCATTTTGGTAGCCCTTCTCTGTACCTTCTCCATCGCAACTATATCTTTTTTGAGATGCGGCGACCAGAATTGTACACAGTATTCAAGGTGCAGTCTCACCATGGAGCGATACAGAGGCATTATGACATTTTCCGTTTTATTCACCATTCCCTTTCTAATAATTCCCAACATTCTGTTTGCTTTTTTGACTGCTGCAGCACACTGAACCGACAATTTCAATGTTTTATCCACTATGACGCCTAGATCTCTTTCTTGGGTAGTAGCACCTAATATGGAACCTAACATTGTGCAACTATAGCATGGGTTATTTTTCCCTATATGCATCACCTTGCACTTGTCCACATTAAATTTCATCTGCCATTTAGATGCCCAATTTTCCAGCCTCACAAGGTCTTCCTGCAATTTATCACAATCTGCTTGTGATTTAACTACTCTGAACAATTTTCAGACCCTTCTCCAAGTTCCCTTTCAGCTTGCTTGCTTGCTCTCTCAGATTCCTGCAGCCTGTTCTCCAACTGGTGCATCCAGAGGGGATCGAAAGTATGAACAGAGAGCTGGCTGGGAAGCCGTAAACATTATAGCAGGCTAAAGAGATCTTGGGCATGCAGCAGGGGAAGGCAGAAGCAAGTCTGCAAGGGTGTGTGAGCAGGCTTGGGTGGATCTTGATAAGAAGTCCGGCCAGTGAGTAGAGAAGGTACTTGGGCTCATTTCTATACTGCCCCAAACACAGAGGGAGACAACGGAACAGATTCAGGAGATACGGATGTTGGAGGCCCAACTGCAAGAAGAAAGCCATCAGAGGGCAAAGATGGGCTCGGGATCCAGCAATTGGAAGGCGAGAAGGCCCAAGTGCAGGGAAGGAAGTTGTAAGGTGAGCTGCAGGAATGCCAAAACAAGTTTCAAGAAAGCAAATAAATGTGATCAGAACCTGAATGATGAGCCAGTAAGCTAGCAAGGGAGCTGCAAGTGCCCACGATGGATTCGGCTGAGGCCCAGTGGGAGATAATTAAGCAGGGGCAGGAAGTCAGGATATTAGAGACTCAGTGGCAGGAGGAGACCCATCAGAAATTAAACATGGGCCGCTGGATGCACCAGTTGGAGAACAGGCTGCAGGAATCTGAAAGCAAGCAAGCAAGCTGAAAGGGAACTTGGAGAAGGGTCCGAAAAGCTAGCGAAAGGACCGGTCATGACCCTCGACATACTGACCTGTATCAAGAAGAAAATGAGGAAACTGGTCTGAAGGCCCAGATACAGATTATACAAGGCTGGTCAAGAGTGAAGTCCCACCTGGAAATAGATATGGAGCTCGGCATTTGGAGGAAGTAAGGGATAAAAATGTGACTGGCAGAAGAGGTTAGAGAAAAAGATGCAAAGACTCCAGGAGACAGTGAGAATGAAGGCATTTGTGGGGAGACTACAGAGGACACTCAGGTTAATGGAAGAGCCACATCAAGCAGTTTAAATTTCATAGGGGAGTGGGGTAGCGAAAGTAGCCAAGGGCATCCCTACACTAAAAATCCAGTCACAGGATACTCTGGAAGGGGTACAAGAAGAGGACCCCAGGAGGCAAGCAGAGAAATCTGTATGCAGGAGTAGACTGAAGAAAGGAGAAAACCTTGGAGGAAATAGAAAGAGGAAGAAAGATTAAGGTTCAAAACGGACTAGATGACAGTTCACAGGAGGTGAGGATAGAAAAGGCTTCTGGAGGGCGTCTGCTTGGGGAAAAGTCTAGGGAGTCAAGGGAAGGACCAAATGCAAGAATAGGCTAATAGATACTTCTAAAATGGTGTGAGTCCCATGGCTGGCTAGTGCATTATTTTGTATGGCTGTACAAATATATCCAGACCCAGCTGACCTCTAGGGGATGGGAGGGAATCAGAGGGATCCAGGGAGGCCCTGGCTGGGTTTGGCTCAGCCCAGCCAGGTAGGTCCAGGCCCTAACATTTTGGTGGGGAATGGGAGGGTGGTCAGTGGGTTCTAGGGAGGCCCTGGCTGAGCTTGGCTCAGCCTAGTCAAATAGGTCCTGGTCCAAGCTTGGTGGCAGGGCTGCACTTACAAAAATATTTCTCAGCCAATAGTGTGTGCTGTTTGCTAAATGCACACACTAAGAGACAACACCTAAAAATTTGGTGGGTTTTCATTGAAATCATGCATTCGTTTTGGGTAAAACAAATTGAAATGAAAATGAACCATTTCGGATAAGATTACCTATTCTTTTTAAACTAATGCATATTCTTATAACTCACTCCAGATCAGCCAAACAGACTGATATAGTCCTGGGTTTGCCACATTGCTTGTATGGATTTATAATTCTGATTATCCCATTGATTCCTCTTAAATAATCAGAACTGCAAGTCCAGACAGGTAATGGAGGAAAGCCAAGATTTGATCAGCCTGTTTAGTAAACCTGGGCTGAGTTGGCAGCTCTATCCTGGAAGGGATAGGCAGTTTCTCACACTTTGGCATGGCACAAGAATAGAATGTTGCCACAGCAATGTCTGTTTGTAGCGAGGGTGCATTTCCTGACCTATTTCGGTAACTAAAACTGAGATACCCACCTCTCCAACATTTCATTGTATGTTTGTAATTACTTTCCTTTTACAGTGCATGCTTTAATTGTTTTTTAATTTTATTTTATTTTGGGCCTCTGTTTTGCCACGTAACATTCCTGCTGTTCATCCTGAAATACCACCTCAGGGGATCGTCATAAAGGAACATCTTGTAAAAATGAAGACAGATGTTCTTGTTACAGAAATTACTTCCACAAGAAGGAACACGT